>NW_024412377.1:5270420-5350903 GCF_014898765.1 Herpailurus yagouaroundi | reverse complement strand
CCCCTGCGGCGGAGGGCCAGGAGCACTCACGGGAGGGCCCTTGGGGCACAGGGCCGGGGAGCACTCACGGGAGGGCCCCTGGGGCGCAGGGCCAGGAACACTCATGGGAGGGACCCTGGGGTGCAGGGCCAGGAACACTCACAGGAGGGCCCTTGGCGCAGGGGTGGGGAGCACTCATGGGAGGGCCCCTGCGGCGGAGGGCCGGGAGCACTCACGGGAGGGCCCCTGGGGTGCAGGGCCGGGAGCACTCACGGGAGGGCCCCTGGGGCGCAGGGGTGGGGAGCACTGATGGGAGGGCCCCTGGGGCACAGGGCCGGGGAGCACACACCGGAGGGCCCCTGGGGCGCAGGGCCGGGAGCACTCAAGGGAGGGCCCTTGGCGCAGGGGTGGGGAGCACCGATGGGAGGGCCCCTGGGGCGCAGGGCCGGGGAGCACACACCAGAGGGCCCCTGGGGCGCAGGGCCGGGAGCACTCACCGAGCAGGAGCGCCAGCGGAGGCTGGCAGGATGGGAAAGCCAGCAGGAGGTCCAGCAGCCCGGTGTGGGCGTCCCGCACGAAGCGGCTGTAGTCGGCGGCGCCCTGCCTGCTGCACAGCTCGTGCAGCCTGCGCCTGTCTGGGCCGGCCGCGTGTTCCGCCAGGGCTCTCAGCATCGCCTGCGGCCAGAAGAGGAAGCGGGCTGAAAGTACCACGTGGGGCCAGGCTGCGCGAATCTTCCGTCAGTACGTACCCGGGGACGCGCCCGGTCACCCGGGGACGCGCCCGGTCACGCACCTAGGTGTGCGATCAGGAGAGAGAACTTGGCTGGCACCTGTGTGCTTTCATTCAGCCTGCTCAAGAAAGTGCCCTCCCACGTTCTACTTTCGGTCACCTTTCCTGTTTCCCAAACCAATGTGATTCAGTCCCAAGTTCGACCTCAGATGTCACGTCTGGTGTACTCGAGTAACAGTGATCAGGAGCCTCGTTAACTCCTCATTTTAACTCGAGACAAAATACCTGTTCTTGTCTTAGCCGATGACCACAAGCTAGACTTCTCTCATCTGCTAACCGGTAAGTCCTTTATACAAGAGGCACTGGGCACGACCCCTGCTCTGCCCTAAGGGTTCCCAGCTCGTGAGAGAGCTCAGGAGGCCAACTACCCCGATAGGGGCTTCGGCAGCCAGGGTGTCCCGGAACGCAAGCCTGGGCCGACAGCTGGCCCCGTGGAAGAGACGGTCAGGAGGGCGAAGCGGCCAGCAGTTCCGCAAAGGCACAGGTGGCTGGCAAAAGCATGCTCTCCGGGGCCATGCCGTGTTCACTAGCACGCAGGGAAATGGGGGCGCAGGACAAAGGCTGCAAAGACAGGCAGGGCCAGAGCATCGAGAAGCCTCCTGCACACGGACTCTCTGAGTCACCTCAGACTCACTGCAGAAAGAGGAGGAGAACAGAAACGAAGAAAGCCAAGCAATGACATCCTGAATCCCAAGCCTCAAAGAGCCAAGTCCAAACTCTCGGACAAAAGACCAAACTTGCTAGTGACGACTTCCGGTTTCCACGCATTCGGACCATGACATACATATAGATGGTTCTTAAGGACATACACCCGTTAAATGGCACATACAGCTGTCACCACTCCAGGGTTCTTTAGGGACAAAGCAAGTAAGCGAGTCCTCTGTTCCAGTGCTAAATGAGATGCTAACAGACACTCCTACTTGTCACCCCATGGCTCAAGCACCTCGTGCCCTGGACCCCCCAACAGGAAGGACGAGGTCCCTCCTCTCGTGAGGGGTCACGGGTTTCCAGTGGCTCAGCTCAGGAGCCCTGCCTGAACTATCCTGGGACTAACACACTGCAAGCCTTCTTCACGATGCCAGGCACAGGGCCAAACACACACCGAGCACTCGGAAACCATGTGAGGTGAACGAGCACCCCACTTCTCTGCATGGGTCGCAGGCAGGATACCTTCCCACGCTGGGGTGGGTACACAAGCTCCTGCGTTACTCATTTTTGTGTCCAGAATTTTTACAGTGAGAATGTTACTTTTATAGTAAGGAAAAATATGTTTATGTATATTCGCTGTATGGAAAGGTAGAGCTGAACTAAATTGTGAAACGTACTGTGTTTAATCAGGAAATTCTCATCACAGTGAATTCTAAATGTACTCAAATTACATCCAGGGCTGAGCCTCTCTCTAAAGGAGTTTGCTTCCCAAAGGCTGCATGCAACAAACGACGAATACGACAGAGAGCAGAAATGGCACTGTGGAGGGCACCCTGATGGAGGCACCACCCATGCTCACTGGCAAAGTGCGGCCGGCAAAGTTTCCCCATTTGGATCTGTGTAGGGACGCGGTTGGAAGAAATCAGGTACGAGCATCTTCGAAACGCAGCTCCCGGCATCCTACTGACACCTAGTGGATCATTCTCTCTGCACATTCATCTAGATATCCGTAACCTACCCGAATCCTTTAATTCTGATTTAACAGTAGGTGACTGTGTGCTTTCACCCAGAAGAGACCCCAACATTAAACAGGACTGCACCCTCATAAGCTTCCTGTCATCAATTAGAAAAGGTGTCCCTGTGCAGAACACAAGGTCATCTGGGGTCACCTTAATCGCTGATTAACGTGTCACACCAAGTTAATGGCTGGTAAGAAGAAGAAAAATGTCATTTCAACAGAAAACACAAAATTTCAATATAAGCACAACCCCAAAAATATTTGTCCATGACAAATACCATACACGCTTGGAAACTCTTGAAAAGATGCCCTGAACGCCATATCTTCTAAGCCTTCAAAGGGCAGATACACAGAGCTAAGTATACTTGCAAATAGTCACCCAAAGAGAAGTACCTTCTTAGGAATTGCTCTTATTTCAAGGCACCAGGTGAGAATGAACTGGAGAGAGCGTCCCTCAGGGATGTGCTGGGGTAAGGCTGCTCCTTTTCAGGCACACAGGAAAGAGTTCATGACACAAAAAATAAAGAATAGAATGTTTTTGCATCCTTAAAAACACAATTACCTGTATTCTTTACGTTACCGTGCTAGCAAGGTACAATAGGATTTGTGGCAATGTTTATCCAGTCAAAAAATTTTCCCAAAATGTTTACAGGGGAAAAAAACCCACTTTGCAAAAATAAATAAATAAAAGAATTATAAATTCAATAGTATTATTAGCCACACCTACCAAATCTAGGTATACCAAACAAGAAGGAAATTATCCAAAGCCAAGGACCAAAACAAACAAACAAAAAAAACAACCAAAACCAAAAACCAAAATATGGCTCTTGTCCATTAACAATGCATATTATTCTCAAAAAGAATTTTAGAATTGATGAAACTCCAGTTCAAGATTCTAGGCAAACAACTGAAAAAACACATAATGCCCCTTAATTATGGAAAACTATTTTTATATACTAAATAAGCAATAAATATGCTATGAGAAATACACATTATAAGAAAACCTTAAAAAGGTCCATATAATAAAAGTTTACTGTAGGACAACTCTCGTAGAACTCCACAACAAAATAATGCTAAGGGCAGAAAGCCAACGAACAGACTCAGTTACACTCACGTATCCTGTCCAGCAGTGTCCCAGTAAGCAGAAAATGCATGATCATCCCACCCCGTGTGATGGGTGTAAAAGTTAAGAAACTGGCAGGCCAGCACGTACCCGTGTCCCACCCACTGACGGGACGCCAGGCCTCAGGCCACCTGTGCAGCCATCACACAGGGTTGGGGAAGGAGGGCCTTGCACTGGTCACCTCCCATGCGTTGGTCCAATGACACCTGAAGAAATAACAGATCGGGGCTGTACCTTTCTTCTTTGTGTCACCCTTAATTTTCAAGACGACACAGTGCTCTCTTCTGTCCGTGAGCCGCAGTCTTTGGAGTAGGTGTTGAACCTCAGAATCACTGTTGGGACAGATCACGTTGAAGGCATCTCCAGGCTGATAGGAAAAATCTGTTTTCTAGAGAAGAACCAACATGGAAGAAAAAAAAAGCACATATGAGTTAAGTGTTTGAGCCGTGGGGTAACAAAAATATGTTTTTATTATATTCTCATTTCAAAATAGGAACTACAAACAAAATGATTCTAACTTCAAAAAATAAGCCCAACTGAACAAACCTTTTATTAGGAGTTACTTTTTTTTTTTTTTTTTTAATTTTAAAGTAACCTATACACCCCACGCAGGGCTCCAACTCACAACTCCGAGATCAAGAGTCACATGCTCCATGGACTGAGCCAGCCAGGGGCCTCAGGAGTTACTTTAAAGAAAAAAACTTCCATAGTTACCCAGAGTTTTGTTTCGACCATTTGAGTATTTTTTACAATGTTAAAACCTTTCTCATTTAAGGTGACTCAGTAAATGTTTTCATCATCAACGTAAAATTCCCTCTCAGGCAAACACGCATATAATGAGTGAGAGAAACTTCTTGAGGCTGTCTGCATTGGTCCTCGATTTCCTTTAGTTTTTTTCTTTTGGGGAAGGAGGAGGGCAGGAGAGACATTGTATTTCTTCCTTACTCAGCAGAAAACGTTACCGCACTTGGCTTTGCTGCTGTGAATGAACGCAGACTGGAAGATCCACGTGCCCCCCACAGCGATTCACAGAGTGACACAGATCCGGAGTGCAGGATCCGGAGAGCCTCTGACCACATGTGCTCACATCCCCGGCCAGTGAGGGACACAGCGTGAACCCACCTACCGGCCAACCCTCGCCATTTTATGACAAGAGCGTAACACAGAATGAAAAAGAAAACGTTTTGGTATACACAGAACATTCGACAGCACTTCCAAAGGAACGGGAAACTACTCAATCGTGTGCCAGCAAAACCACTTAGTTTTGATGCCTGTCATTTCTCTCTTCCTATCAGAAGTTCGGCAAAATCTACAGACGGCCCTCACTCCCTTTTCTGAAAGCACAACCCCCTTCCCGGAACCCCCACCGAAATACACAGCTGAGGGACTCTGGAGCCTCCGGCCCTGAGGTCACAGGAGGCCAGTGGTTTGGGGCAGGGAATGGGCAGTGGCTCGTGGATGGAGCTGAGACACAGCACGTGCCCCTAAAACTACATGAGAACGCTTATCACCATCTTTCTGGAGGGATCCGTGACTTTTCCCGGATTCTCAAGGCACGAGAGCCACCACCACGACGAGGAATGAAGCAGTCGGTGCCCGGCCGGGTCTGAGCTCTGCTCCCGACCACCCTCCAACGACCCGCTGCCTCTCTCAGGGCTCTTCTCGAACGGAAATGCCGCTTTGATGCTGCTGTTTTTTCATGGCTTACTGAGTGAGGGGACGCTGCTCTCTCCTAGGCGAGAGACACTCTATAGGTGGCGCCACTGTTCTCTCCAATCAACTCACCTCCCAGATCCCTCCTCATTGTAGCCCCACCCCCACACACCCCCAAAGTGAAAAGAAAACATGGGGGGACGTGGGGAAAAAATATGGGGGGTCGAGAATGAGCGGGCCTGGTGTCGGTCAGAGACCATCCTCCTTCCCGAGCGTGGGGATGCCAGCAGCCCCTCGACAGCACACGGGGCTCAGAAACAGCTTCTGGAACTTACTGAAATGTCCAATTCCACCAGGAGAGTGGTTTTGATGGCATCGTTCGTAGTCAGCTGAACTGCCTTTGAAATTGGAACTTGAAAAACTGGATCCACGGGAGTCACAGATGCTCGGCTTTCCTCCTCGAGAGACAAATGTGATAAAATCTCACTAAATGCGATTTCCAATTTTACTCACCATTGCTTCACTTAGTGACTAGGTAAGATCTATAGGGTCTTAGAAAACATCCTAGCTCTTGAAGAATTTGTTTCTAAGGCAAATGGCTACAGACACACGCCTCTCAATCTTTCAAAAGAGATAGCTCATCCAGATGTTAAATGCCTTGGTTATTAGCTACATTTCTGGGATATATATTGAAAACATCAGGCACCAGCATTTTCGTGTAAAGATCTAACAGTCTTCCAAGTAAACTGTGCAAAAGGAGGCAGCACGCATGCATGATTTCAGGAGGGAGACTGTAAAGGAAAGGACAGAGGTTTAAGGCTGGAAGACGCCTGCAGAGATGTTCCTGAGAACCTTCAGCCTGCTGGGCACTGATGACGGGAATGTTCCGCGCCCGCCCTGGTCAGCGCAGGAGCCGCCAGACGCGTGTGCCTAACAAACAGCTCTTATTTCCATTTATTTAACTTTAAGTGGCCACCCATGGCCAGTGGCTCCCGTATTAGCGAGCCCAGGGCTTGGGAAACCACAAAGAAATCCAATTGGTTGCACTATTCCCACCCCGTTCCTACCCTGATGCTCCTCAGCTCTTTTGAAGACAGAAACTTACAAAACGCTAGTCAGTTAACACCGGATACACGGCTAGATGGGGAAACTGGGAAAAGCGCCAGAGCTCAGAGCCTGACAGTCATGACATAGGGCCACCGGGAGAAGCCCCCCGCCAGAGACAGCCTTCAGCAGGGCTGCTGGGAGCACTGTCAGCAGACGGCCCTCAGCTGGCTCGTGGTCATCTGGGACCCCGGTCATGCCTCCTTTCAGAGGCAGCCCATACACAATGACTAGCTGATGACCATAAAGGCCCAGTCCCTTTGCCCCAACTCTGGCCAACTCTGAAGGGCCATCCCAGCTCCGGAGAACCCCGTGAGATCGGCGGCTGGGGCCTTTGCTGGAACGCCTCGCAGCCCACTTCTCACCGTGCCCACTCCTGCTTCTGCCCCCCCTCTCCCCGAGGTGAGGACCTCAAGGGGATACCCTAAAAATAATCATGTAGTTCGATTTACAGGAACCGAGTCTGTGACAGCCGGTGCTAGAGTGGCTTCAAGATGCTAAAACGGGAGTTTGGAGCTGGATCACCCACCTGGCTGACAACAGCACACGACACCGGTGGCAGAGGGGAGACAGAGCACAAGGCGGCAAGGCGGGAGCTAAGTGGGAGGGCGCACCATGAAAGGGAACGCACTGGACAGTAGCTGGTGCTGGAGATCTAGGGGGAAATAGCACTGATACGGCCAGTCGAGTTGTGGGTTTTACTAAACTTCATTGACACCTCTGGAAAAAAACGCAAAAGCTGAGAAAACACTTAAAAACTAAACACGGAAGCCAGAGAACATCCTCCACGGCATCCAAAGAAGCTGCTGTCTCTTGCCTCGGGACAGAAGGCTGAGGCCTGTCTCTGATAGGGAAAGAATGGCCTCCTGGCAGCTGACAGGGGGACGTGAGGCTTCAAAATCTTGAATCCCTAGATTCCCTTGAACCTGCTGAGTCTGCAGAAGTGGCTACTTCTTCCTACAGAGAGCAAGAACTCCCTGCTGCGTGAGTCCTCTGCCCTGCAAGCCACGCCCACGCCCCCACTAGGGCATCCCCCCCTGGGGGGGGCTCAGGGCTATGTGGTGGGAAGGCCACGAGGAAGCCTGTGAGTTTGACGTGGCCTTCTCCCCCCACGAGGTACAAAGGGAAACATCCAGCATCCTGAGAGGAACTGCAGGCACAGATACCATCCCTAAAAGTCGACAGGACCAGGGACGGTCTCCATTCACTTCGCCAACCTGGGCCCTGCAACGACCAGGCGGACCCTCGGGGAGGACGACAAGGAACCACAAGAAACACAAACAAGCGGGAAGCCCCAGCTCGGCCTCCGCGCAGGATGGCTTCCTCTGAGAGATCAGATCCACACGGCCTCAGGCGCACGGCGCGTGGACACAGACTTAGCCAGTCTGCTCTTCTCCACGTCTCTCCCTAAAGAAGACCACACGCTTCCACGCGGAACAGACCGTGGCAACGCTCCGGCCGGCTGTTACGGCAATCCGGCTCAAGGCGGGACATCTGGACTTGCAGCACGGCACACGAGCCCGTCAGTGCCACGGTGCCCATCGGACCCAATGGGGGGACATGTGGCTGGTGTGCGGGCGTCCCCGGGAAGACCCACGCCCTGTGAGGACCGAGGGACCAGCGCTCTTGGTACAACCTCCGGGAGCCCGACAGCCTGGGGCAGGCCTGCGCCTCCCAGCAGAGGACACACCGATGAGTCCTGTCCGTCACCTCACCTGGGAGAAGCGGGACCGCCTGGGGCAGGCCTGCACCTTCCACACCTGGGATCCTCGGATGGCCGCTCCGACCCCAACACCAGGCGACACACCAGGTAGCAGCCATGCGGGGTCCGAGTGACGGGGGCTAAGGGGTCCCATGGCCAGTCCCGCAGCCCAGAGGCCCCACAGCCCAAGAGCCCCCAGGAAGGGCACAGGTGCTGTGGAGCGGGACTGGCTGCTCTCCCAGGGCTCGTCCCCTCCTCTCCCCTTCCCTAACGTGACGACCCCAAGAGGATGGCCTAAAATAAATCTCTGTCCAAGCCCTTATCCTCTAAGCATATCCTTTGGGCAATGTACACAAATATCCCTTAACCGGTTGAGATTTTAAGCCCTTCAACCACACTCCCAGCAACTGACGCTTATTTAATGACACTTCCTGTAACAGACACCTCCTTAGATCCTCCTCAAGCACCCGGTCAGGCAATCACGTTCACACACGCCTCTGCCACGTGCATCCGTCCCCACAGCGTGCAACAGGGGCCCTGGACCCACTCGTGCGCCAGGTTCGTTAGAGGGGCTCGTGTCGGTTCCCAGACCTGAGAAACGTGTACCTACTGTCATCACCTCCGTCAACAATTCACGCGATTATCAAGCGGAATGATACCCAATAGTTGTTTATGTATGAAGACTTGTTTATCTGGATGCTTCAGAGAGATGCTATAAACGTTAAAAAACCACCATCATATCAGGTGTCAGAAAACAGTTCTAATATACCAGAAAGTCGTATTTAAATTGCTTCATTAAAAATAAGGAATCGAGGGGCGCCTGGGTGGCTGTTGGTTAAGCGTCCGACTTGATTTAGGCTCAGGCCACGATCTCAGGGTCATGAGATCAAGTCCTGAGCCCTATGTCTGGGTCTGCACTGGGTGTGGAGCCAACTTAAGATCTTTTTCTCTCCCTCTCCCTCTGCCTCTCTGCCCCACGCATGCTCTCCCCTCCCACCCCCCCAAAAAATTGAAATAAAAAATCAAGAAACAAGAAATCAGGATGGCTGCATGAGGGTGTGGTTTCCATGAGAAAGCCGGCACCAACTCCACAGTCAGCCACTCTAAAGACAGAGTGTGGCTCTGCCCCAAAAGACTGGCTTTCAATGGAGATGTGTACCAGGCATGTCCAAAGAGTAGTGACGAGAAATGAGGTATTATCCACCTTAATGCTCAAAATGTACAGACTTTTTTTAAGTTCATTTATTTATACTGAGAGATGGAGCAAGGGAGCATGTGTGCATAAGCAGGGGAGGAGCAGAGAGAGAGAGAGAGGGAGATAGAGAATCCCAAGCAGGCTCCACGCTCTCAGCACAGAGCCCCATGTGGGGCTCGATCTCGCGAACCATGAGATCAAGACCTGTGCAGAAATCAAGAGTCAGACGCCCAACTGACCAAGCCACCCAGGTGCCCCCAGATTTACAGACTACTTTAAACTCACTTCCTTATTGGTACAAAAAATACACTTGACAAAAGAAAGTGACTTAATATAGGCGAAAACAAGTTTATAAGATGTTGCCAAGAAAATTAATCCCCAAAACGGAGCATCCCAAGACACCAAAAAGCCATGCTGGAAATGGAATGGAATTTTACTATAAAGAAGTGCTTTAAGTTTAGCTGCTAATGTAATTTCCTGAGTACCCGCAACAAAGAATTCTCCAAAATAACAGAGAAACCGAGCTCTTAACCATTTGCTGCTTCAACCACAGAGGTAATGTAATAACACAAACGCTTCTGCAACACACAAACTTTCCCAGAAAGGGGCCGGGCTTCGCAGGCCTCGGTAACCACGTAACCCTGTAGCACAGAAGCAGCCGCAGACCACGTGGGAATGGACGGGCAGGCCCGTGTTCCAACAAAGCTTTATCTCTGGGATAGGTGGTGGACCAGTTTGCTGCCCTCTGTTGTCATGTAACAACAACAAAACAAACCCCCTGGTGAGTTAACATTCTACAGCACGAGGAATAAAGTAAAGCCACTTACCTGGCTGAGAAACTCGCGCAGATGCACCTGCAAATATTCTGGTGGAAGGGCAGGGATGTTCAGAGAGGCCTGTGACAGTGGGGGAACCGAGTGGGTGAGTGAGGGCTCAGACTCTGCTATCAGAGCACTCGATTGATCTCTGTTCACTGCATTCTCTTCCTGAACCTCAGAATCCCTTCTGCCTGAGTCGGCTAATCTCAGAAGTTCAACTCGTGATTCAATGTGCAATAATTCTGGTTTCACAGGATCCATCCTCTGGGAGGCAGTCGATGCTATCTGGAGAGCTCCGTTTATCTCCTCTTTTCCTCTAGTGGATGTAAAATGCTTCGTGAGGGCAGCCCAGAGTCCGTCAATCCAGGGCTCAACCACAAGTTCTAAACTGGATTGTGGTAACAAAAAAGGAAAAAGTACAAAAAGGCCTAAGTTCTCCACTTAAATGTGCAATACTAGGGCAACTGCAGTCTATTTGGCTGAGCACTATGAAGCGGTCAAAAACACTAGACATAACAATGATTCGGAATACAAAATACACTTGAGATCGAGTTAAAAACACTATTTTGTGTTCGTCGGCACTTCAGCCACAAACAATGTCAGATGGAAATGAAGCCATTTTAGTAATAGGTAAGAGGAATGGGATTGCTCTTAACTTTCTAAAATATAGTTGGCGATCTTTATTTTAAGCAGCTGTGATTTTAAACAGGCATGCTAAATTCCAAGGCTAACAGAACTCCCCCCAAATCCAAGTCCACTCTAATATCACATGACAATTACATAGCTCAAATGCGACTTCACTTTTTCACCTAATTTACTGACCTTTTTCTCCCCCTAGAGATTAGAATATTACCACGAAATCACTCCAGATTAATGCTATTTTGACTAAGTATAAATAGTTCAAATCTTCAACCAGTTCTGGATATTTTTGATAAAATCTGTAGCAAGTCTGAACATAAAGGAAAAAACTAATAATCCTTTAGGAAAGTTGAGTGAATCATAGGTAGGTCTTAAAATGTGGTAGTGTATTTGCCAATAAACAAAGTAGGGTAGGCCCACGGTAACATCTCATATATTTCCTGAACTGAGAAACTTGTGGATCGGAACCTTGGAAATAACCTCCTTCTCATTTTTAGTCACAACTCAAAGGACAGATCAAATAAATTCTAATTCATAAAGTTAAATGGCAGGAGAAGGCACATTCCAGGCCTCTGTCTTCATAGGACTCTGGCTATAAGCTCATTAGATTCACTAGGTGCTCACAGCTCAAAACTTGGTTCCACGCTCCACATCCACCCCTCCGAGCCTTTGGCAAAGCAAGTACCCAAAACTCTGAGTTCCACGACGGCCGCTCCATCGAACACGCCATTCTCAAGGCTCAGAGATATTGAGACGATGACACTGTCGCGGGAGAGCTAATGTCCGTGGAGTACTGACTACGTGGCAGACATTCTTCTAAGAGGACAGCCTGTGTCAGTTCATCCAGTCCTCCCCAAAACTCTCCACAACACACACTATTATTCTCTAGTTCACAGAGGGAGAGATGGTAGCACGAGAGGGGGAAGTAACGCAACCAAAGTTTCACGGTCACTAAAGGCGGTGGATAGTTCCGGATCTGGACGCAGGGATTTGGACCCCACGCTGCATCCTGAACCCATCAATGTGGTGACGGGTACACTAAGCCAGGATATCTTCTTGAAAACAATTTTAGACGAGGGTAAGTTCAAATAAGGTGGTTAGGTTAAAAGTTTCAGAGATGCAGGTTAATACACTTAAGAATTTTAATTTTTTTTTTTTAACGTTTATTTATTTTAGAGACAGAGAGAGACAGAGCATTAACAGGGGAGGGGCAGAGAGAGAGGGAGACACAGAATCTGAAACAGGCTCCAGGCTCTGAGTGGTCAGCACGGAGCCCGACGCGTGGCTCGAACTCATGGACCGTGAGATCATGACCTGAGCCGAAGTCGGACGCTCAACCGACCGAGCCACCCAGGCGCCCCGAGAATTTTAACACTCCATCCAGTAAATGCACAGGGAAACAATGCCCCTGACAAGACGTAAAATATGGGCTCAGGGAAAGGCCCAATGGGTTCTAGAAGAAGTTAGCAAGTAAACGGCTCTTATGAGACAAACAATGGGAGGTAACAGGATTCTGACAAAAAACCCACCAAAAAAAAAAAACCAATATAAAGGAACAAAACTAAAAGGTGAAGACACAAGGCAACACGGTCGAGCTCTGTCACAACTAAGAACATGCGTGCTGAGATCTGGAAGCGTCCACAGCATCGCAGCTGCAGGAAATGATGGAGGGAGCGGACCCGAAGGGTGGGTTACGTGGAGCCACACTCGTGCGAGGTGGCGCTATGCAGAAAAGCAAGACATTTGCTGACTTTGTCATTATTCATAAAGAAAAATCAAGTGAGTATGAATTTAATACACGCACCGAGTAGGAAAAAGCAAGCGGGTATGCTGTAATCTGGCTAAAACGGCCAAAGGCTAAGTGATAAACTAAGGCGGAGCACAACATCTAGAAGACCTTTGAACAGACACATGAAGAGGATTTGAGAGGCCGCACATGCAGTGAAATACTGAACTGTAAAAACGAGAATAATCTAATGGAAGCAGGAATTCTATTTCTGGCCGGCATGGTGGCAAATGGCCATTAAGATGGCGAGGGAAAGAGCCTAGGCACCCAGAGTGCCGGGAAGGCCTCTGGTCTGTGTTCTCTGTTGGTGACGCGTGGCCTGCCGGGCACCCTCCACGTGAGGACCTGCACGCAGTCACCCCTGTGCGCGCGGCAGAGAAGCAAACGCACGTGCTATCAAAGTTCCTGAAAAAAAAATGTGGACTTTCACAAAGACCTACACGCTTCAAGATAAAGATAACGGTACTGGGGCGGTTTTTCAAATTTCTTCCGGTAGCAGCTACTGAGATGAGTGAGGTACTTAAAGTCAACAGAATAAGTACATCAAGCTCCGGCTGATCTCTGGCCCTAGAGCTAAAAAAGCTAAGGAAATGAAAATACCACTTTCAAAATAAAAGCTTCAGTGCTAAATCAAAAGTCATCACATTTTAGAACCTCACAGACTTTCATCAAGTACCAGCAGGGGCTGAGCGGAAACCGCACAGTCTGTCCTTACCCCACGCAGTCATCTGCGTGTCCAGTGGCGTAGAAATGCTGGGCACCGAGTTCCTGAAGTCGCTTATCGATGATTTTCCCGCCATTACAGAAGTATGTGTATTCTGAATCGCCCAGCCCTAGGAGCCCAAACGGGTTGTTAGTGCACCGTAAGATTTAAAGAAGGTACATAGAACAGATACATAGAGTATTTAAAACAACATTCTACATGCTGATTAACGAATACATAATGTATAGCTTCACGTTTTCTGAGGTTTTCCTTGAGTAATACTAAGCATGCAAACGATCGTCTGCTATCTTACCATGTTAAAATATCAGATGCATCGAAACACAAACAAGTACTTCTTGGCCACCGTTAACAAAAATATGTTCACATATTTGTTTACGCGAATCTGTAAAAATGTGGAAACCTTAGGGGCGCCTGGGTGGCTCAGTCGGTTGAGTGTCCGACTTTGGCTCTAGTCATGATCTCATGATTCATGGGTTCGAGCCCAGGGTCAGGCTCCATGTTGACAGCTCAGAGCCTGGAGCCTACTTTGGATTCTGTGTCTCCCTCCCTCTCTGTCCGTCCCCTGCTCTCTGTCTCTCTCAAAAATAAACATAAAAAAAAAAAATTTTAATGTGGAAGGAAACCTTAAAACGAGAATTAGATACGTTAAAAAAAAAAAACCATAACATCTGTCTTTGCAGATTTTTCTGATCTAGTGAGAGGTCTGCAAACTGCAGCCTGTGAGCCAAATAAATACCGTTCGCTGTCTTTCTTCACATAAAGTGCTGGAACACAGCCAAGTCCATCTGTGCACATAGTGTTCATGGCAGCTATCAGGCCACAACAGCAGAGGGAAGTAGTTGTTATAAAGAACACATGGTCCACAAAGCCCAAAATATTTAGCAGCTGGTCCTTTACTGATTTTACTGACCCCTAATCTAGAGCAGAGACAGGTAATATATAATCACTTGCCATGTTTCTGTGTGAGGCGAATTAGGAACTGTTTCTGTGTCTCCTGGTAAGAAAATGGACTACCATTTTCATACTTGGTTAAAAATTTAAAATTAAAATGGTCAATTTCTCACTTAATCATCTCCATGTACCTTCCCAACAAGAACATGGGAGCTTTTTTTTTTTTTTAAATTTTTTTTTTTCAACGTTTATTTATTTTTGGGACAGAGAGAGACAGAGCAAAACGGGGGAGGGTCAGAGAGAGGGAGACACAGAATCGGAAACAGGCTCCAGGCTCTGAGCCATCAGCCCAGAGCCCGACGCAGGGCTCGAACTCACGGACCGCGAGATCGTGACCTGGCTGAAGTCGGACGCTTAACCGACTGCGCCACCCAGGCGCCCCGAACATGGGAGCTTTTGGAGGGAGGGGGGAATAAACGGACTAAGAATGACCGGAAAGGTTGGGATGGGCTTCACTCTATACTTTTTTTCAAGGAATTTTTTTAAAGCAACATGTGTTCATTCTTGAAAAGAAATCAGAAAAACTTGAATAAAAACATGTAAGTACTCTAACCCCCCCCCTCTTATTTGAATAAGTTCTGTAAGACAGAACCTAGTCAGCGTCATAACCTCAAATTTCTGATCAGTCACTTAGCATAATCCATCCTTACCAGATACCCTCCCCAAAATAATTCTCAAAGAGCATTCAAAGAACAATACAGATCACAAGCCAGGAATATGGGCTCTGAATTCTCTCTCTGGTGTCCTATCTTGCTGAGCTGGTCTTTCTGCTCCTTTATCTTAGTTTTTTAACCTATACTTCACAGAAACTTAGATGCCAGTGTTTCCCAACCTGGGATACATATTAGAATCACCTGGGAGCTTTTAAAAACCACTGATGCCAGGGCCCCACCTCCAAGCAATTAAGTTAGAGTCACTGGAGATGGGCCCGGGTAACAGATTTCAAGGAAAACTCCCCTGGCTGGTCCTAATATGTGGCCGAGATTAGAAATCATACTAGGGGAGTGACTCCTAGGGAAATCAGATCGACCTGGGAGCCTGTTTGTAAAAAAAAACAAAAAAACACACAAAAAACAATAAAACAGCATTTAAAGTTGCTCCTTCAGGGATTCCTTTTATTTTTAACCAAGTTTGGGATGGAGACTAGCCGCTGATAGTCAGAAAATGTCCCCTGGCCCCAGAGAGGCGCTGCTGTGGGGTGAAGCCAGGGGACTCATTTGCAGAACACAGCACAGTATTTACACTTACGTGTTTTACACATTTCTATAAAAAACAAACAAAAACAAGACCTCTACAGCTATACACCATGGTTCTGAAGGATACATTCAGATACCCGAAGTCAAACCTGTAATAACTGAGGAGAGTCAGAACCAAAATACAGTCCGTACCCAGCAATCCATACCGCAGGTGAGCAAAGAAATCCACTGGCAGCGCCTTGTCCTGGATTTTCTTGACGAACTTGCGAGCGGTGTCGGGTGGGTCTCCTGTGCCCGTCGTAGAAACGACAACGACGAGAGGCGCCGTTTCGGTTTTCAGATCGTACTAGAAGACAAGCAGGCACGTCAGGGATCTACAGCTGTATGTAGTTTCAACTTAACGCATCGGCCACGCAACCGGCTTAGTCTCTATCCTGAACCTGTCACCTGTACTGCGCGTTGTTTAACGGGCAGAGAGGGTGAGGAGCATGATCACTCTGGGAAGGTGCACATCCCACTCCTCAGACACCAGGGAGCCTGGCTAAGTCCTCACTCCCTCAGGGCTCCGGGGGGCTGGGGATAGCGTCAGTGGTAAGCCGAGATCGTCCGCGTTTCCGTGTCTTACAGATCAGGTTTCTTCATCCTAACTCTCACCTAAATTTAAATATTCCAAGAAGAGCACTTCACCATCTCTATCATGACTCCAGAGCTCTACTGAGCATGCGGATCCAAGCTGCTTCTGAGGAATTCACTTATTTCTCAGGCGGACACAAGGATCTGAGCTAACGTTTTTCCAGGTGATTCAATGCTTACAGGACGCGGCGCAAATTGTGTATTAAACTTCTACAGTCTGTTAAAGTAACTCCACCTTGAAAAGGACGACCACGACCTAGGAAGTACAAAGCTATCTGTTTGAACTTGGATCAGTAACAGCTGGAGAAGTCAATCAGCTGGGACGGCACACGTGACTAACAAGGCACTAAAACACTCACCGAATTTTCAAGTAGCCGCTGATTTGGGTGGCGAGGCGACCCTAGGGGCCAAATCCGGGCCAGTTACACGGTGCGGACAACTCTGTTTTTGTTCCTATTCTATCATGTGGCATCCGCTACACCAACTCTGAAGTAACCACAGGATTACAGAACCTGCTGATTGGCGGTGTCCTCCAGGATGCTCCCTGCTGGCTCACCTTGGCCCTCACACATGAAGGAACCAGGTGGCTCTCCTATGAGCAGAGTTTATAATTCAAGTGTGCTGCCGACAGTCTAGTCTTCTGAACCAGAGATGTGGGAAAGGACAGAGGAGCTTATGAACTTGAGTGTACCGGCAGGGTAACTTTTAAAATACTAAGCTAAATTTGACTCATGAGTGGCTGGTACATCATCTTGTGCTGGTATAAAAAGCTGTTAGTTGCTATGAACCGGACTGTATAAAACAGGAAAACTGCAGGACTCAATCCCACAAACTGAGAGAAGAATATACGTGTGTTATGATCTCACATAACCTAAAGTATGAACTTCTGCAGAGACTGAACGTAAAAATAAGCAGTCCTTGACCTAAAGAAGCCAAATCTTCTCTAGATCCTTCCAGTTCGACTTTAAATTTTATTCCACAGAACAATTACATGGTCCTTGGGGCGCCTGGGCGGCTCAGTCGGTTGAGCATCCAACTTCAGCTCAGATCATGATCTCGCTGTTAGTGAGTTCGAGTCCCGCAGAGGCTCTGCGCTGACAGCTCGAAGCCTGGAGCTGCTTCGGATTCTGTGTCTCTGTCTCTCTCTCTGCCCTCCCCCGCTCCACACACCTCCCCACCGCCACTGGCTTTGTGCACGAGCCCATGACTTGCTCTTTCCCAAAAATAAATAAACTTGAAAAAAATTCCATGGCCCTTCATTTGCAGGAACTCTGACATGAATGCCAAGTCTTTATTTTGAGACATGGGATTTGTGACTTGGAAAGCACACACGTGCACGCAAACACGTCTCATTTGTTGGCAAAGCCACCCCAAGAACCAAGAAAACCAAGGCAAGCATTACGACTTCTGCTTAAGGTTAATAGTTACTTGCTTCGATTTGGGGGACAGTTTAGTCTAATTCAAACATACACTTATATGCTTAAAAAAATGGCGGAAATCTTACAACACAGTTGATAAAATAAATTTCTGAATGTGGTGAGGGAGAAAAGGATTATGGTGGCATTCAGCACCTTGCTTTGCTGTTTAACATTCCCTCCCAATCAAAATACTGCAGGCACAAAACACACGATAAAAACCACATGAGAAACCACTTACCTTATCTGACTCACTGATACAGTGAAGATCTGCAGAAAATCCATGCACAAATGCTTTTTCACAGATCTCCTCTGCTATGGCCTTTGCTTGTCCCTGCTGCGTAGCATAGAGCAGCAAAAACCTCCTCATCACTTTGAGGCATATGCTTCACCTGTAACAGTTACACTGAAAAAAGAAAAAAAAAAGAACAAAAACAGAAAAAAGGGATTTTCTTTTTAATTAAGTAGTACACCACAGGCATTAATTCTCCCTCACAATCTTTTTTAAGTCTCCACCAATATCCACACATACGAAAGAGACTTCTCTAGATCTGTTAGCATTAATTCTCAGTGAGTCTTAAAAAAAGAGAATTCATTTAACCACGAGTGAAGCTTTAAGTTCAAGGCTCGGAAATCAGTTTCTGGGGTCAGGCTACTTGGGCTTGAATCCAGGGTCCATCATTCAAAACGAGAGAACTTCAGGCAAGCTTTTCAACTGATCTGTGCCTCAGCTCCCCCACCCTTACAATGGGGACAATTGTACCCACCTGACAAAGACGTGCTAGCTGCAAAGACTTGAACAACAGCTGTGACACGGCAGTGTTCACTACGTCTTAGATATTTTTATTTAAAAAAAAATGTAAAGGGTCGCCTAGGTGGCTCAGTCGGTTAAGTATCTGACTTCAGCTCAGGTCACGATCTCACCGTGCCCAAGGCTGGGCTCTGTGCTGATGGCTCGGAGCCTGGAGCCCGTTTCAGATTCTGTCTCCCTCTCTGTCTCTGCCGTGCTCTCTCAAAAATAAACAAACGTTAAAAAAAAATTAAAAATAAAATTCCAATGAAAGTTGAGGATTCTGTTCCTACATGATCCTAACGCCGAATAAACTGATCAAAGTACTGAAGTTAATCTACATACTCTGCTTTATGGTTTAATTCAATATCAAACATATGTGGGTGCACAGGTAGATACACTTACGTATGTACAAAGAGAAAATATTTCCAATCCACTCAAGATAGTTTATATGTTTTCCTGGAAAAGAAAACCAGGAGTAAAATAAGGAACACTCACAGCCTCATCCAGTATCTAAAACTGGGGAATTGTTAACTTGTGGGGACAGATATCACCAAAATCAAATCTTGGCTCTTCCAGAATGAACCATCAGCAGGTTTATGCTCCTCTGACCAGTTACATCCAAGGATAAATTAAGCCACGAAAGACATGAAAAGAATTGGGTTAGATAATATGTCTAGAATCATGGGCTGTTTAGAATCATGGAATGTCCATAGGGAACATAGCCTGGTACAGAGCGGGTGCTCGATACATTGAACGAATGAACGCATAAGTACTGTAAGGATAATACACATTTGGACTCGGTGAGAATTGTGGGAATGCAGCGAGAGAGATGGAAATTGTCACCGCTTATCACTATAGCTTGGGCCCTCGATCACTTCCTAGGGGCCAGGCACACCCCCAGGCGCTGCAGAGGATGAACCTCTCGGGTCCACCAACACTTATAAAGCAGGTGCCGCGGCCCCGCGTTTCTCAGAGGCGGATCCCCGGCAACCACAGGCGCAGCAGCAGCAAGGGAGACAGACCCCGCCTGCCGCCCGGGGCTGTGCTCCAAACATTCTCGAGTCCCCTCGCCCCCAGCCTAGAGAACAGAAACGCCCACGGGAGGGACCCACGCCGTGGGTCAACGCCGCCACGTGGGGCCGGCTCCCGGAAGGCGGCCGCAGTCCCCCGAGCACCGGCCTCCGGGCAGCCCGCCTTCCGCTCTCTGCCCTGCGGGGCCGAGCTCCTGACCGACCCGCGAGCGCCCAGCCCGGCCGGGAGAGGGACGTGGGGGCGCAGAAGCCGCTGCCCTTGCCCACCCTGGGGCGCGTCCCCCAGGCTCGAGCAGGACGGGTTGCTCACTTAGGAAACAGCCACCGCCAGGCGCTCACCTAAGGGTGACCGGCCGGAGACCCACGGGGAGAGCGGGCGCCTGCGCACTCTTGTCAGCGCCGGGGACCAATGAGCTCGGGAAGGAACAACTGTGCCAGTCCCAGCGCTCCGGACGCGGGGCGTGGCCTCCGTCCCCGCGCATGCGCCCGCTGCCCGGCTTGGGAAGGCGCGTACGGAGGCCCACGAGGCTCCAGGGTCCTCGCCGCTGCACGACCTCCCGCGGTGTGAGCGCAGTAGATGTCCTAGCGTGGTAGGTGTCCCGGCCCGGCGTGCATGGGCCCGCGGCATAGCTGAGCTGTCGGTACTGCCCGGGCCCCTCCGCTGCTCTCCAGCCGCCGCCGCCTCCCTCCCGGTGCTTTATCGAAGGTCCCTAGACGTCGGGTTTGGGGCGCCCGGCGCGTGGGTTCCTTTCATTCCAAGGAGGACTGGGTCCCCGGGGCGCCCCGTCCCCTCTGGCGCGCGCACTCCTGTTCCCAAATCTCACACGGGGTATTTAGATCTGGACGGACCGCCCACCTTCTTCCTTTACACGCCCGCCTCCTTTATCTTCTTTTAAATCCTACTTTTTCCCTCTTTGCCAAGCTAGATCCTTTTCTTCCTTACCACTGGCCAGGTCTTTACTCCGAGCAGAAACCAACGCCTCAGGGCTTCTTAAACGTGGTTTTGACCTTTGCTTTGCGTGGACCTATACGAATTTTGGCCATTTTAACCCGTTGCTCCTTTTGAGTCAGTTTAACCAAACGCAGTGCCTTCCGTCGACCCAACACGTAACACGTGGGAGGCGTGTTTCGGATCTGGACTGCCCGAGGGGAATCCCAGCACCGCCACTTACTGTGTCCAGCTTGGAAGCTGGACAGAAAACCGAGGGCATCAGTTTCCTCGTCTATAAAATGACACCAGAAGTACTTCATTTATTGAGCTGTTGTGAGGGCTAAGCACTAGGGGGCACAACAGTGCATAGAAACCACAGCGATTATCATCCTTGGGTGCCAGCCACGTTTCTAAGCTGTGGGATGCTGCGACTGATCTCGGGGTGCTTGTGTTTCAGTGGGAAACTTTTGTGTGTCGTTTCTTATGAGTACTCATCCTCAGTTTCAGAAGCATTCATGTTGTTGAGCGAGTCACGTTCTCAGTGTGTTTGACCGTGTTTTCTTTATTTTCTTTAGTTAGAAGTCAAGAGGAGTTGAGAATCTGATGGCATGGCTTTGATTACCTTGCGGAGGAACCTTTACCATTTATCCGATTTTCGGATACATGGCGCCCTGGCCGCTCTGAAAAATCACCCTGTAAACCACGTTCGCAAGATGGTCAAGGGGCGTCTGTGTCCGTGGTTCCCTTCACTACAACCCGAGCCTTGCAGGGTCAGGTTCCATCATGCCTGTTGTAAAAAGTTCCACTCGGAAAACGGAGACGCCCTGCATCCACTTGGTGAGCCAGTGTTCTCTCAAGCACATGACTGGGCTGGGCCTGAACAAACTCCCAAAAGCCTGGATGAACAGATGTTTTACAGGAGACTCAACGACTTGGATTCCTCAGAAGACGTGTTACGTTTTATAGGCACGCTGCAACCTTTGCCTGAGAGCCTGGCAGCAGGAGCCTTGCAACGGATCTGTGAAGTGGAAAAAAAAGGTGGCAATCACAAGCTGCCAAAAGGAATACTAGAGAATGGTGTCTTTCAAGCTTTATGCGTTCGGTTCGAGCAGGAATCCCCGAGTCTGTCGGACACTGCTTTGGTGACTGCTTTGCAAGCTCTGAGTCTGTTGTACGTGGGCCCTCAGAGTAACTTGTTACTAAACCTGGTGGCAGAAAGCCGCCATCGTGTCGACAGAGGTGGCCTGGAAGTCCGCAGTCTCTGTATCCTTGGGGAAAGTCTGATTAGACTGCAGGGTCCAGGCGGTGAGACACTAGAACTGATTATATATCAACTGCAGGGGGAAAAATTGGAAACATTTGCCCCTGAGGATATTGTGGCCCTTTATAGAATACTGCAGGCATGTGCTGAAAAAGTGGACCGACACCAAGCATTTCTAAACAAGATAAACAGCTTTTCCCTGTCGGTCGTCTCCAACTTGAGTCCTGCGCTGATGAGTCAAATGCTCACTGCCCTAGTGGCTCTTGATCAAACTCAAGCGCTTCCTCTGGTTATAAAATTGGGAAAATACGCTGTGAGGCATATCCCTCATTTTACTCATGAAGAGCTCAGAAAAGTCCTGGAGGCTTTCATATACTTTGGGCACAATGACCGATTTTTTACAATAGCCCTGGAGCGACATGTGGCCTCACTGTGTCTCACTTTGGATCCTGAGGTCATCAGCACAGTCATGGAGTACTGCGGTAGGAAACAGATTCTTTCAAAACCCATCTTCGATGCAGTGGCGGAAACTTTTGTTGGCCAGTCAGAGAAATTTTCACCTCGGCAGGTTTCCGAGTTAATTGAACCGTTTGGAAAACTCAATTATTTGCCACCGAACGCCTCTGCTTTATTCAGAAAGCTAGAAAACCTGTTACTCACTCGTTTCGATTATTTTCCACCCAAAACGTTATTGAAAATTCTCCATTCGTGTTCACTCATCGCATGCCATCCGGTCAACTTTATGGCAAAAATATTCAGCCCTTATTTTCTTCAGCAGCTGCAAGGTGAGTTGGTTCTAACTTGGAGAGTGGAAAAATTAACCCTTGAATGCGTGCGTGATGTTTTCAAGTCGCACATCTGCCTCTTAGCCTGAGCCGTGCGGTGCCTTTGATTTCTCTTCCGTAACAACTTAAAGAAGACAAGTGAAGTTTCAGATGCCAGTGTAAATACGGAGTTAAAGAATGATGGAGCACTGCACAGAGAAAACCATTCCGGGTACACAGACCGCTGAACTGAGTCTCGCGGGGACATGGTGTGGCATCGGTGATAGTCATGCCAATATGTCAGAAGCCACAACAGCAACTGTAGGCTCCCCTGTTCAGAAAGGGTGTGGGTCATCTTCAAGGCCACCCAAATAACATCAGATGTCTGTCTCCACCGCTAAAGGAAATTCTCACTAATTTTAACATATCTGTTGACTTTTCATTATAGCTTGAATCCCTCAGAAGTTCAAATGAGATAGCATTGGGGTACCTGGGGAGCTCATTCAGTTGAGCATCCGACTGTTAACTTCGGCTGAGGTCATGATCTCACGGTTTGTGAGTTCGAACCCTGCATCGGGCTCTGTGCTGACAGCTTGGAGCCTGGAGCCTGCTTTGGATTCTGTGTCTCCCTCTCTCTGCCCCTCCCCTTCTCATGCTCTCTCTCTTTCTCTCAAATAAAACTTAAAACAAAAAAGTTTAAATGAGATGGCATTTGATGGCAAGCCAGAAGGCATGGTTAACTCTGAGAAGTTCTTCCCCGAGTGCCATTTATTTTATTTATTTAAAAAAATTGTTTAATGTTTATTTATTTCTGAGACAGAGAGAGACAGAGCATGAGTCGGGGAGGGGCAGAGAGAGAGGGAGGCACAGAATCCGAAGCAGGCTCCAGGCTCCGAGCCGTCATCACAGAGCCCGATGCAGGCTCGAACCCACAGACCGCAAGATCATGACCTAAGCCGACGCTCAACAGACTGAGCCACCCAGACGCCCCTCCCGAGTGCCATTTAATAGTACATTACTTCCAGAGTGATTAGTGTACATCGTCCATTCGTGATGTTCCTTCACAAACCAAATTCAAACTTACTTACAACTGGAATGCTTCTTGTTTCAGGGGAAGAATCGTCCGTGGACAGGCTGAGCCTCGCACAGCTGACCCAACTGTTCCTAACCTCAGTGCTAGAATGCCCTTTCTATAAGGTAAAAGCAGGGGTCCTCTTAACCTTATTTCCCTGTGGGGGCGGCTTTCTTTTGTGTCTCCCTCCCCATCTTTTAAGTTTTTCCTCTTTTGATCTGTCTCAGTAACCTCATCAGAAAGCAGAGCTTTCATTCACTCCAACTTACTTTCCCACTAGGTAGCCTTCTCTTTGATAAATTGGCCCCATACCTGTTCTCTTGTGTTGGAAGTACCCATTTCCAGTTGCGTAAGGTTTCTTGGGAGGTTCTGTGGGGTGCTGCCGGCACAGGAGTCAGAGCGTCCTGGATGCGCTCTGAGGGCCTTGAAGGGCTTGCACTCCCCACAGCTGTTAGATAGTAAATGCGAATCCCTCGTTCGGTTAGGCCTGAGCAAATCCTAAACTGTTTCAAGTACATTTCTACGCCAAGCCAGAAGTTTCACCCTCACCTGATAGGTGGAGTTGGTGCTTCCTGTCTAGTACCCCAGAGATTCGTTCTTGTAACTTAATCCAGCACCTTGGTTAAGATCACACATGGCCTCTCCAGACTTGCTCATCCCTCCCTTGACTGAATCACATTTAAGACTAGCTCATTTTCAGGGCGCCCGGGTGGCTCAGTCGGTTGAGCATCCGACTCTTGATTTTGGTTCAGGTCATGATCTCCCAGTTTGTGAGTTCGAGCCCCACATTATCGGGCTCTGCGCTGACAGCGTGAAACCTGCTTGGGATTCTCTCTCTCCACCCCACTACTGCTCATGAGCACAGGCTCTCTCTCTCTCAAACTAAACATTAAAAACAAAAACAAAAAGCAGCTCATTTCAGATTAAGAAGGAAGAATGGAAAGGCACTCCTATTTTCTTCTTTAAAACAGCTTCAACAGGGACTCCTGGCCGGCTCAGTCAGTAGAGCATAGGACTCTTGATCTCAGGGTTGTGAGTTCAAGCCCCATGTTGGGCGTGGACCCTACTTAAAAAAACAAAACAGCTTTAACAGTAGTAAGGCATAGAAAAGTAAATGCTACTTACCTCAGCTTCCTTCCATCCCTGAAGGAGTGGTGTTAGCAGTTTTATGTACAAAGGTGCACAAATACATGAACACTCCTGTTTCTCTCTTTCCTTGGAACGGGGCTCTTCCGAGGACACTTGGCTCTAATATGCCCAGTCTACCGTGGACGTTCCTCGAGGGCAATGCATGAAGATTAAGTGCATTCTTTTTGTTTTTCAATCTAGAGACTAGACTGCGGACTAGATTCTGGACTACTGGCAGATGTGTTTCCCCTGATAGTTGGAAATGTCCCTTTACCTATCGTTTCTGTTGCCGAGTGTGGTTAGTCCCTTGAATCATTGTCATTTGACTCCATGGAAAAGTACCGTGTCACATGTTTAAATTGCATCTTGAGCTGAGCCTATTTTCACAATGCTTATTGGTCGATTTGCTGTGAATTACCTCATTATCTCCTGACTCAGATTCCTATTGGTTGTCTTTTTTCTTTCTCTTTTTTTTTTTTTTGTCCTAGAACACATTGTGAGATAGAGATATTAGCGCCTATGTATGTTGCACATACTTGGTCCTAGTTTTTGTTCTTCATTTGGGGGAGGGGGGCTTGTAGCTTAATATTGTTTATGATCTCTATTTGCTCTACAGAAATTTTCAAGTTGTCTATAGTCAAATGTATCCATCTTTTATGGTTTCTGGGTTTCCTCTCTCTAGAATATTTTACCATTCCTAAGGTAATACACATATTTTACTAAATTTTTAAAAATGCTCCTTTCCCTTACTGTATTTATAGCACTTTAACCCACCTGGAATTTATGGCAGTCCTCAACATGTGCTAGAACTTTCACTTGGTTATTTTCTGGATGGATTACCGGCTGTACCATTTATTACGTAGCTCTCCTTCTCCTGGTAAATTGAAATGTCACCCTTATCACATTGTCCTCTGTTAAAAACATGAGTGTCCTTAAGGCCCTTAAAGCAATTCTAAGAGTTCCAAAGAGATATTTCTTGAGCTGCAAGAGCAGTTGTTTCCTCCCTTCTCCCTCCCTCTCTTCCTTCCTTTCTTTCTATGACCACGGACTACTTTTAAAACACATTTAGGAGCGCCTGGGTGGCTCAGTTGGTTAAGCGTCCAACTTCGGCTCAGGTCATGATCTCATGGTTCATGAGTTCGAGCCCCGCATCGGGCTCTGTTCTGACAGTTCGGAGCCTGGAGCCTGCTTTGGATTCTGTGTCTCCCTCTCTCTCTCTGCCCCTCCTCCCTCATGCTCTGTCTCTGTCTCTCAAATATAAATAAATGTTAAAAAAAAAAAAAAAAACCCACACATTTAAAAGATCTATCGAACTACTGGATTTGAGCTATCGCAAGAATATTTTTCTGTTGTCATTTTGAGGAACGTATTTGTCCTTAATCTGGAAAAGTATCCTGCTTATAGAGTAATATTGATGAGACTTATTCGCAGGTAACCTTGTTTTATTTTCTGGTTTTGGATCGTATCTTCCTTTCTCATGTTTAAACATACAATTTTCAGGGTCGGAAACTTCTTCCTAAATATCAAGTGAGGTCTTTTCTTACTCCGTGCTGTTCTCTGGAGACGCCTGTGGATTTTCAGCTTTACAAATCTGTGAGGATTGGACTGATTGACCTTCTGGGCGCAAGAATGTATTTTGCTTCAAAAGTGTTAACGCCCTATTGTTATACAATAGGTAAGTACTTGGGAGTCTCCTTTACCAGGCTTGGCTTGCTGTCCTCTTTGGGAATATGCAGGACTTCGCAGCCACTGGAAGGTCAGGAAATATAAAACGGAGTTGGCCCTTCCCGGAAGGCAAATTGGAACCGTGGGCCGTGGAGTCCAGATGCGTGGGGGAGTCCCACCTGTTAGCCACGTGGTAGGGGAATGTCTTTGGGCAGAGTAATCTTTTTCCGCTTGCTCCTTTTCTGTAAAATGAGAGTACGAAGAATAGTGACCCAGACTTGCTTAAGCACTAAGTGAGTGATACCCCGAGCATAGCAAGTGCTGGGTAATCATTAGCCAGTATAATTGCTGTGCCACTCGAGGTCAGTGCTGTCCGACGCCCTAGCCAGGAGTACCTGTGACTACTTAAATTTACGTTAGTTAAAGTTTAAAAACCATCCAAAGTTCAGTTCCTTGGTTGCCCTGGCCACATGTCAAGGGCTCAGAACCACAGGTGGCTGGTGGCTGGTGGCAGGCGTGCTGGAACAGCAGAGGCGCAAACATGTGATCACGGCGGAAAGTTCTGTTGGGTGGGGCTGACGGGAGAGTTCACGTCCTTCTGCCCTTAACAGTGTTTTAAATGAACGACTACAAGAAAATCAGCTCCGAGGAGGTAGTGTTTTATAGGCTTCAGGACGTCGTAGCTCACTTCCCTCCTCCTTTAGGAGCTCTTTTCACAAAGAGAATAGCAGGACATCAGAGGGGAGGAAGTAGGGGTCTGCCGTGCCCAGCGACCACAGAGTGGGGTGCAGGAGGCTTTGCCTACCCTGGAGACTCTGGGAGATTCCGTGATGAAAGTTGCGACTTGTATAGGCCACAGTCCGGCTTTGCTTCCTGTCTGGGGTGAAGGGTTCCCAATACTCACCTCAAGGAGAGAGAGGAAGTACGTGCAGTTCTTATCACACCCGGCACCTTGATTTAGTGGCTGAGCCTTCTGAAATTAAGGCTGACTTGGTTGATGGTAGAGCTGGTTATGTTAAAATTCTCACCATGGTCTGGTGTGGTCATTTCTTTGCAGCCTCCAGCGCAGCTGGTAAATTGCAGTGTGGGAGAATTCAGAACAGAAGGAGGAGGAGGAAAGGAACGTAGTGTTTGTGAGGGTATCACACGGAGAATGTTTCCTTTCTTCTCTCACCAGATGTGGAAATTAAATTAGACGAAGAAGGATTAGTGTTGCCATTTACGATTGATGAAGATGTGCATAAAAGGTAAAGAAAGCTGGTGCGGTTTTTATGTTACAAAACTTGTTGGGATTAATAATCGATGGTGTTTTCTTTTTTTTTTTTAATGTTTATTATTTTTGACAGAGAGTCCATGAGCAGGGGAGGGGCAGAGAGAGAGGGAGACACAGAATCTGAAGCAGGCTCCAGGCTCTGAGCTGTCAGCACAGAGCCTGACGCAGGCTCAGACTCACCGCGTATCATGAACTGAGCCAAAGTCGGACACTCAACCGACTGAGCCACCCAGGCGCCCGTCGATGGTATTTTCTTAAGAATGTGGGAAAACAAGAGTGGCTCAGTGGGTTAAGCATCCGACTCTTGATTTTGGCTCAGGTCATGATCTCACAGTTCCTGGGTTCAAGCCCCACACTGAGCTCTTTGCTGTCAGTGCAGAGCCTACTTGGGACTGTCTCTCTCTCTCTCCCTCTCTCTCTGCCCCGCCCCCCCCCAAATAAATAAATAAAGCATTAAAAACATGGTGGGAAAATAGACATGTTTCTAGAAGTAAAGACACTACTGAACAGCATCCCAATTTTGGAAATTCCTTGTAACAGAAACATTAATATTAATAAGATTGCTTTCTCAGCATATTAAAGAATGGCACACTCATGATTTATTTGAAAATAACATTGACACACAGGAATAGCCGAATCCCAAATAAACACTTTCCACGAAAAATGTATAAATATTTTGGATTGTTTTAAGAACTAAGTTTCTCCGTTGGATTTTTCAGGTTAGCACTATGCATTGATGATCCAAAAAGATTTTCTCTGAATAGCAGACACTTACTGGGAAAGGAAGCTATTAAACAGAGACACCTGCGCCTTCTTGGTTATCAGGTTGTTCAGGTAGGAATCCACCTGTTTTCTTCTCCCCCAAAGCAACTTCTAATTTAGATGTGTTTTCTCCAGAGGGCTAGGTGGTCTGCCAGCCCAGTGGACCACGCATCTTATATCTAGTTTAAAGGCCAACTTTGAGCATTATTTTCCCAGTTAAAAAAAAAAAAAATCCCTGTATTTATATTTTGAAGTACAGAACATTCAGACCCACAGTTTTCTCAAGTGCGGCATCCATATACCCTTTCTAAGCTATACTAACCTCTGCTTCTAGGATTACTGAATTATTAGAGCACCTGTTTTGCTTTAATGTCCCTCTGATTGAATGAATAGAAATAGCCAAGATGACCCCGTTAAAACCAGGATCATCATCGTACTTTTAGGCTTCAGCCCTTATTTGTGTTTGTCTTGTCGATCTCTTAGCGAGGCGGTCTGTGCGGAGTCAGCAGCGAATGTTCATGGAGCTTTCCGGACTGTGTGTTCCCGGTCTGCTGGTCTGCTCTCTGCTGTCCTGTCTGCTTACTTTTTTCCACTGCATAGTTTACCTACATCCCCAGATTAACGCTCCTGAAACTGACATGCCTGTGTGTGTTGAGAAACCTTTACTGTTCCTTTACTGCTTACAAGATGAAGTGGAAACCCATCTGCATCTGGGCATCCAAGACCCCCCATGGTCGGCCCGTGCTCAGCGGTCTCTTTCGCACCCCTGCCCCCCTCCGCTCTCTTGCCTCTCTCCCTTTGGCCCCGCTGCTTCCCGCAGAGGACTGGTCTCGCCACTCTGCGCATCCAAATTCTGGCTCGGGCTCCCCTTCCGCCCTGACCTGAAATGTGAGCCTCTCTCCACGCGAGACGCCCGTTCTCTCTGCATGTTCTGCGGCTCGTTTGCTGAGTCGCACTGGGTGCCGGGCACCCTCGCAAGCACTGGGGAGACCCGCCGAGCAGCCGTGAGCTCTGCCCTCCAGGAGCCGTGGCGGAGGGTTCGAGGGACCGAAACACCAGGGTGACTTCAGAACATGACGGATTGTGTGATGTATTCTATTTTCCTCCCTTTACAGATCCCCTATTATGAGATTGAGATGCTAAAATCAAGAGTTGAATTGGTGGAATATTTGCAGAGAAAACTATTTCCTCACAACGTGGGCGTTCGTTGGTAACAAGAAGGAATACTGGCTTCAGGACTCGGTGAACCAACTTGTGTTTTCTTGGGACTCGGTACAAAGAGGGATGGAAGTTGTGAGTTGGCCGTGATCCAGAAAGGGTCTGTGGTTTTCCTTATACCGTGTATATGCTTACCAGTGGTGAATTTAAAATAAATTTTTATTATTTTTATTTTTATTTAATACTAGTGTTATACTTTTATACACAAAGCAACTGATCAAGTACAATAAAGAAATGTAATGAGGGGCGCCTGGGTGGCTCAGTCGGTTAAGCGTCCGACTTCAGCTCAAGTCACCATCTCACGGTCCGTGGGTTCGAGCCCCGCGTCGGGCTCTGGGCGATGGCTCAGAGCCTGGAGCCTGCTTCGGATTCGGTGTCTCCCTCTCTCTCTGCCCCTCCCCCATTCATGTTCTGTCTCTCTCTGTCTCAAAAATAAGTAAATGTTAAAAAAAAAAAATTAAAAAAAAAAAAGAAATGTAATGAGTATTATTTTTGTTTTGTATTTTAGAGGGGGCGTGTGTGTGTGCATGCAGGAAGGGGTAAGGGGCAGTGGGAGAGAGAATCCCAGGCAGGCTCCACACTCAGCATGAAGCCCGACTCCGGGCTCTATCCCATGACCCTGGGATCATGACCTGAGCCAAAATCAAGACGCTGACGCTCAACTGACTGAGTTGCCCAGGCATCCCAGGTGTGCTTATTTTTAAATCTTTGTTTTGCAATAGCCGCTAACTGAAAATATTTTCTTTCAAGATCTTTGTTAACACTTATAACAAATATAAGGACGAAAGTTTGTCTCCTGTTCCTTTGTTAGAGGCAGTCTCGTGGTAAGAGAAGGAATAATGAAAAAGAGGATTATGGATATAACGTATGTAATTACAGAATTATCCAGAAATAACCCTGTAGTTATGAAGAAAATGGTTTCCATTGGAATGGGAGCCGTTTGGTTCTTTTTAAGGGATAAAGACATAAAAAGTCATTTCTTTAAAAAAAATTTTTTTAACGTTTATTCATTTTTTGAGAGACAGAGAGAGAGAACAAGCAGGGGTGGGGCAGAGAGAGGGGGAGACATAGAATCCGAAGCAGGCTTCAGGCTCCGAGCTGTCAGCACAGAGCCCGACGCGGGGCTCAAACACATGAAACGCGAGATCATGACCTGAGCCGAAGTCTGACCCTTAACCGACCGAGCCACCCAGGCGCCCCAAAGGTCACTTCTTTAGGCAGGGTTTCGGGAGGGGCATTTGATTGGCAGGGGAAGCTTCTGAATTTTGAATCCGGAATCAATCGTGTTGTCTCCCATTGAGTGCAGATGCGTCCTCCTCCTGTTCCGTCCCGTCCCACTGGGGTCAGGTTAAAGTGTTGGGGGAAAAGAGGACATGGAGGTCGGCTGGTGGAGCAGAGAGAGCTCGGACAGGGAGCCGCTGCTATCCCGTGCTCAGACCGCGCACCCGTGCTGAGCACGGCAGCCCACACTCCTGTGGGTCCCTGGCCTTCTGAGTCAGGTGTGGTTCCCACTCGTTGGTTACGGGCCAGCTTAGCCGGCTTGAGCGTCCCACCCCTGTCAGGCATCACAAGCGACAGGTGAAGATTTGAGTCTGGTCTTGAGAAGCAGTAAGAGCACAGCCGCAAAGAATCCAGCCCGGGTTTGAGTTCCAGCTTTTCCTCTTGCTGCCCGATGGCCTTGGGCCTCCGTTCCACCCGAATCCTCATCAGTAACGAAGGGCTTCTGAAAAGTTTCCTAGGGCGGCCACAACTAAGTGCCACACAACACAAGTTTATTTTCTCATGGCTCTGGGGCCCTGGAGTCCGCAATCACTGTGTCGGCAGGGCTGCGCCCCTTGGGCGGGCCCCAGGGGAGAGTGTCCTTGCTTCTTCCAGCTTCTTGGAGGCCTGGGCTTCCCTGGTGTGCGTCAAGGTCAGTCCAGTCTGTCTCCGTGTTCACATGGCTGTCGTCCTTGTGCACGCGCGTGCGTGCATGTGTGTGTGTGTGTGTGTCTGTCTATACATGGTCGTCTCCCTGTGTATGCATTTCTGTGCCCAAATTCCCCTTTTTCCAAGGACTCAAGCCATATGGGATTGGGGCCCACCCTAACGACCTCATCTTGTCTTGACTGACTCTGGGAAGACCCTGTTTCCAAATAAGGCCATATTCACAGGCATTGGGATCGGCTTCAGGATTCAACCCACAACAGGTCGAAATGAGAATTAGTTAAAATACATAAGCCACTTGGAAAAGTACCCAGAGCAGAGTCAGCCCACAGTCTGCAGCCGGTGGAGTGCGTGCCTCTGACTGCAGAGAAGGAAAACCACAGCGGCAAAGCCGGCGCAGGGACAGGTGCCTGGAGGCTGCCCAGTCCTGTGCCCACTCGACCTTGCGGCTCCCTCCCCGGCCTCCAGGCCAGTCCTGCTGCCCTGCTCGCCTCTCCCCGTGACTCATCCTTGGGCGTGAAACAGCCTGAGATGTGGTGGGAGAAGAGGGTCACGAACAGCCACACAAACACGTGGGGACGGTCTGCTCTAAACGCTATGGAGAAAAAGTACTGCCTAGAATTTGTTTCCTCCACCTCTGCTGTGGGTCTAACTCCTCCCCCATCGTGACCATCCTTCCTCCAACCAGAATCAGATCCCCCTTCCCCTGTGCCTACAGTTCCCTCCTAGCCTCATTTGTCTCTCCCTGCCCTTTGTGGGTTCACCAGACATTTATTAAAGTGCTCCCCCGGGCGCGGGGCACCCTGAAGGCGGCTGCCTAGGGAAGCGGAACAGGGCCCAGGCCTGAGGGGTGGGGGGATTGAGTGAGGCAAATTAGTGACCAGATGATTACAGTGCGGAGCCCGCTGGCCCCCTGACGTGCAGACTCAGAATGGAGAACAGCCCAGGCCTGCCTGGGGAGTGAGAGGTTCTGTGAGCTGAAGGCTAGGCGACAGGGAGGTGGGTCTGTGCAGCGGAGAACATTGCAGGCATGGCAGGGGCCACAAGGCACCCAGCAGTCTCACCAGAGGAGGCCGGACTGAGTGACACTTGGTTTTAAAGCAAATTTTAATTCCGGGGCCCCTGGGTGCCTCAGTCCGTTAAACTGCGGACTCTTGACTTCAGCTCAGGTCGTGATCTCATGGTTCATGAGCTCGAGCCCCACATCGGGCTCTTTGCTGGCAGCGCAGAGCCTGCTTGGGATTCTCTCTCCCTCTCTCTGTCCCTCCTCTGCTTGCTCTCTCTCTCTCTCAAATAAAAATAAACTTAAAATATTTTTTAAAAATAATTTAAAAAATGAAAGCAAATTTTAATGCTGAAATGTACGTTTGTCATGAAGATCATCTAGGCTAATAAATAGATACAAGATTTCTGGTTTCACCAAGTGGAGTGAATTTGACGAATCCTGTAAGATTATAAAACCAAGTCCTTATCATCGGAACCCTCAGTCCTCTGAGTTGTGATGTTTACCCACAGAAGCAAAAGTGATAGTATTGTTGGAATGACTTATCCAGTCTCATAGCTCTTGCGACAATACGTTGATGGTATCTCTTTTGTTGTTGTTGTTTAATTTCTTTTCATGTTTATTTATTTTTGAGAGAGAGACAGAGCATGGGAGGGGGAGGAGCAGAGAGAGAGGGAGACACGGAATCTGAAGCAGGCTCCGGGCTCTGAGCTGTCTGCACAGAGCCCGACGCGGGGCTCGAACTCACGAACTGTGAGATCATGGCCTGAGCTGAAATCGGACGCGTAACCGACTGAGTCACCCAGGCGCCCCGTTGTTGTTGTTTTAAGTTTATCTTGAGAGAGAGACAGAGAGTGAGAGAGGCAGAAGAGAAGGAGAGACGGAATCCCCAGCAGGCTCCAACTCAGGACTCAAACTCCCGAAACCTGAGATCATGCAAGATTCGGACACTTAGCCGACCAAGCCACCCAGGCACCCCGGTGACATCTTTCAATATCTTGCCGTAGCTTTTCAAAAGTAAGAGCAAAGGAAATTTTTAAAAAAGAAACAAAAACCGGTAAAAAATTGGTCCACTTGCAAGCTTCCCCCCCCACCCCACCAGCACCAAGGTGATATTCTTCAGACCCACCTCTAGGGGGCAGCAAAGCTTGGGATATTCATTGGGTTGCAGAAAGGAGATTTCTGGAGAATGGATCCTGTGCTGGCGTGTACGTGGGGCGGGGAGGCAGGAGCTGTGGGAGCGTGGGGTGACAGGTGGCCCTCCTTACCTTCCTCTAAAGAAGGAATGCAGGTCTCCTGACCCTACCCAACGTGAAGGGTCGACGGGACGCTGGCGAGAAGATGCCGGCTGGAGTCGCAGCTCCTTGGAGCCCCAGGACCCTGTCTGCCCACCCTCCCACGGCCGGGTGTGTGTGGAGGCTTGGTAAACATCTGTTAGGTGGAAGGAAAAAGAGGAAGGAACAGCACTCGGTGTATTTTTGATGGAATTCTGAGAGAGCAAGGAAGCCCTCGGTTCCCTCTAAAAACGCTGCACCCACCGGAAGACTTCGTGTTCAAGTGCAGTGAAGGGATCTGGGCTCAGTGGTGGCCAGCTAGGTGAGTTAGCCTCCAGAAGCCGAGATTTCCGCAAACTGGAGACATGCCCGGACCCTTAGGAGTCTCCGTGCAGGATGGTGGAATGAGAAACACCTTGTCAAGTGTCTGGCCAGTCCCTGGAAAGCAGTAAATGCTCAGAAAGACTCGGGGGCCGTTGTTACCGGCCATGTGTTAATGTTGCATCCCTAATTCACCTTCGTTGTTGCGACTAGCGGCGAGGGTGCACGTCCAGGGTGCACGTCAGGAACGCTCTGGAGGAGGGACGTGAACCTGTGGCAGCCGCTTTGGTTAATGAGCATCAAGGACCCTGGGCCACGAATCCTCACCCTGTAAAACCTGCTGTTTGGAACCGTGTCGACAAGAGCGGAACGTTCCTTTATTGCCTGCAGGATCCTGAGCCACATCAGAATCCCGCGGGTGATTTCGACACAAAGACGTAGCCTCCATTTCCAACCTGGTACAGAACCCCAGCAGAGGCGGGTTTGGGCACCACCCCCCACATTTATCTTCCCTTTGAGGATCCTGAGTCGGCTTCTCGGGTCAGGCCCAACGTCGACCCTTTTACAGCCAAACCTGGTCTACATGAGTGTCCCCAACGCAGCTTCATTCAGTCTTACCCCAGCCCACCCTTCCCCAAATCCTCTGACCACCAGGCCACCCCTCCCTTCGGTTCCCCTGGGGACCTGTCTCCCTTGCCTCAACAGTCGGTAAGCCTAACTTCGAGTTGGTGTTCTTTGGCTGTGGGACTCCATCATAAGACATTTCACCCTGGGGGCACCTGGGTGGCGCAGTCGGTTGGGTGTCCAACTTTGGCTCGGGTCATGATCTCACAGTTTGTGGGTTCGAGCCCCACATCTCTGCTGTCAGCATAGAGCCTGCTTGAGATTCTCCGTCACCCCCCCTGCCCCTCCCCTGCTCGTTCTCGCTCTCTCGAAAATAAACATTAAAAAAAAATTTTAGGGCATTTTCCCTTAATATATGTGTAATCCCATTTGAGATGAAAACAACTTTTCTGTCCCCATCCCCTGGCATCTAGTTCATACTCTGATATTTGCAAGAAACGATTTCTCTTAATAACCCTATTTTTTTGTTTAATGTTCATTTATTTGAGAGAGAGAGAGAGAGAGAGCGCACCCGCACATGAGCAGGGGAGGGGCAGAGAGAGAGGGAGAGGGAGAGGGGGAGAGAGAGAGAGAGAGAGAGAGAGAGAGAGAGAGAGAGAGAGAATGGCAAGCAGGTTCCACGCTGTTGGCAAAGAGCCTGATGTGGGGCTTGACCCCATGAAACGTGAGGCCATGACCTGAGCCAACATCAAGAGTTGGACGCTTAACCGACTGAGCCACCCAGGCGTCCCAATAACTACCATTTTTTACTTTTATGATGGAAAACTTTGAACACACAAACAGAAAACATAGAAAGAACAAAGTAATGAATCCATGTGAGTCTTCTTATTCAGCATGAAAAATTACCCAAATTTTCCAATCATGTTTCATCTATTCATTCCCTTTTCCTTTTTTTACTGAAAAGTTTGTAGAGAAATCGAGGCTATCATATAGTTTATTCCTAAAAACCTAAGTATACATCCACAACCCATGAACACTTTTTTTTATCTAACTAATCTACCATCACTACAACTAACAAACTAGTAATTATGCTCTACAATCATTTAATACCTGGTCTATATTCTAGCTTTCCTAAGCTGTCTCAAAAATTATTTCTTAACTGTCAGGCTTCAGACAAAGGTCACATATTACTTTTAGATGTTCTATTACTAGGCCTTAAGTCCCCTAGCTGTAACTGCCCCCTCCCCTCACCTAGTTATCATGGCATTAATTTACTGGAGAAATTAGATCACTTGCCCTGTGAAATGCCCCACACTATCGATTTGGTGTTAGCTAACTTATTCCTCCAGTTGCTGTATTTTCTGTTAAATTAAACGTTAGAGGCAGAGGTTTGCTTAGATTTTTTTGTTTAATTTTTTCAAATTAACACTTATTGATTATTGAGAGACAGAGAGACACAGAGCGTGAGCAGGGGAGGGGCCGAGAGATGGAGAGACACAGAATCTGAAGCAGGCTTCAGGCTCCGAGCTGTCAACACAGAGCCTGACGCGGGGCTCGAACCCACAAACCGCGAGATCATGACCTGAGCCGAAGTCAGACGCTTCACCGACGGAGCCACCCAGGCGCCCCTTTGCTTAGATTCTTAAGTTTGCTTAAGTTTTTTCAGGATGCCTGCTTCAGAGGCGGTACATTTGCTTTGTATCATATGATGCCCTGCTGTCCCCTCTTAGAGATACCTAGTAAATTGACCAGCGACTTCCTGTATTACCAGCCCAATCCATCCGTCTGCCAACAGCAGACGGTTTTAGCGTCTCTTGGTGATTGCTGCCTAGATCCGTTATTCCACTAGGTGGTTGGGGGGGGGGGGAGGGAGGGAGGGGATGATTTCCTAATTCTATCATCCCTTCTCCCCTTATTAGCTTGTATTTATCTACAAAGAAGAGATTTCTCTCATCAACTATTTGTGTACCCTCACATAAGGTTTATACAGAAAAAAAACATACAAAAGAAAAAATGTTACTTTCCTTGCATCAATTTATAGAGTAAAAAGTTGGTCTGGTGAGGATTTTTTGTCTTAGGAAATTTACGAAGTCACGAAATCTGTACAGTGACCTGCCTCAGTCCATCCTGGTCCTCCTTTTGATGCTTAAATTGCCCCATTTTAGACCAGCGGGAAACCCTTCACCGTGGCGCCTTTGTCTTTTTGACTTGACACGTTCGTTTTTGAAACTTCCAAAGAACAGGATGCCCCAGGCTCGGACCATTTCTGGTCCCAGGCCCAGGGGCAGCTCTCTCTGTGCAACCTGGTTCCCGCAGGGTCCCGCTCCTTGCGAGAGCGGTCGGTATCAGAAAATGCCCACTTTGGGCCTCGTATAAATCCGTGTTCGTTTTTATTCCAAAATCGGCAAGGTGAACAAACCAAAATTAAATTTACATCTGAAAGTATTGATTCACGGGTCTGATGTTCAAAGCGACCAACCACAGGGACCCCCATCAATGCAATGAGCCAGGCACACAGGAACAACCTCGCGACAGACATGCTCTCTAAACGCACAGACAGCAGGTCATGGCTTTCCTCCAGGGAAGGGGCATCCAGGAAGGTGAAGGCTTGTCCAGTCCCACCACACACTACCAGCCACGTCCACTGTGATCTGGTGATGAGTGTGGCGGACAGCAGGGACGGCCGGAGTCACATCGCCATTGCCACTGCCAGACCCCACGGACAGGGGTTTGGAACCCAGTGCGGGCAGGGTGCTCGGGCTTGCGGGAGCATCATCTCATAACCCTTTGAGTTCATAATGCTCTGTATTTACTTTTTATTTCTTAAATGTTTATTTATTTTGAGAGAGAAAGAGCGAGCATGGAAAGGGGAGGGACAGAGAGAGAGCAAGGCAGTGAGCACGAGCGGGGAAGAGGCAGAGAGACGGGACAGAATCCCAAGCAGGTACCGCTCCGTCAGCACAGAGCCCAACGCGGGGCTCGATCTCGTGAATCGTGAGATCGTGACCTGAGCCAAAAAGAGTCAGACGCTCAAGCGACTGGGACACCCAGGCGTCCCTCACGACGCCCGTTAGAGTGGCTGGGTGCACAGTTCTCCTCCTTAGCTGGCTACAGACGTGGGTGTGTTTACACCCGTCCCTTTCACTCTCAGCCATCAAGCCAAGTCATTTTTAAGATGTCTTAAAGCCCGTGAATTAAAGCCCAGTTATGTGGAGCCACTTGAGTTACACTGACATTCAAAAACAAAATAATTGTAAAGGCTTTTAAGTTTGAAGTGGAGATATTAACCTTATTTGAGTTTATTTTTATTATTATTTGTTAACCTTGTTTTAAAACCTCTGCATACAGCATCAGGCTCTGTGCTTACTAGGCTGTGGCCACGCCTCTGACGGGTCTGAAAGCCCCCGGGAGAAAACCGTTCCCTCAGGCCACTTCCTCCCCATGTGTGTCCTACACCTTTCCGCAGGACCACCCACTTGTCACCTGCACCACAGTGAACTTGCCACATCTGAGGTCTCCCATCGGCGTAGAGAACTAGGGGCTGCTTTCTGGCCCGAAAGGTCGATGGTTTTAGGAGGGCTCACAGATAAACAGAACATTCCACACGAGATGTGCTCAAGCCACTGCTGGATGTGAACATCATGTAACACGTTAAGGTGACAGGACAGCCCCTTCTTTGCTCTCTCCTTCCCTGCCTCACGTTGACAGAAAGAGTTCTTTCCACCTGGCCTCCCCGGGATCCCCTCTGTCTAGACGTCAGGAGGAAGGGCACACGGTTCCGGCTACGTCTGGACTGGGTGCTTCCCGCACGCCGTAGAACGCCCGTGTTCCTGCAGCCCAGGCCGCCCCCAGTGCACCTGCCCCCGTCCCCTGCAGGCGGCAGAGGTCCCGGGGGCTCAGCACAGTAGGCTGCGCAGACAGTCACAGGGGCACCTGCACTCAGCCTGGGCCAGAGCACCCAAAGTCAGCCCCGGCACCACATAAATCCCACGGCTGGAGTGGGACTTGGGGGTGGGGGGTATCCAGGAGGAGGCTGTCACCTGCAACACCCAGCTGAGCAGATCCCCCCCCCGCCCCCCGCTGCCACCACCACCCCATAGTTAACCTGTAGGCGGCGTGCACGCTTCAACTATTAATTCACTTCCTTCGAGGGTGGCTGTTCATTCCTTTCCCTTTCCGTTCTGCACAGAACTTTGCAAGTACAAGTTACAGACATGAGGGACTTAAACACTTTCAACTCTCCGACTTTGTATTCCACTGGTACCTGGAATACGTTAATAGGCTCGTGGGTGGGGAAAAAAAAGTTTTTAAAGGAACTAAAACCTCGAGGTAACTGAAACTGGTGAAGTCTGTCTTACCTCTTCTTTCCTCTGCCTCTAGGCCCCTGACCTGCAGCCTCAGGGTGGTGGCCGCTCCTCGGGCTAGGACTCACCTCCTGAAACAGCGTCGCACCTCAATAGATGCCGCCAAGCCTTCTGCTGTCAACTCCAGGTCTCCTCGGACCCTCAGAAGATGCCCGCAGGGAGCCTGTGCAGCACCAGGCAGGGCTCATTCAAGGTCAGGAGTAAAAGATCCAAGGGCAGGCCTCAACCCAGATGGACCGTGGGATAAGGATAACAGGCACTGCCTTCAAGTTCACCATTCACTGATCTGGCAGGCACTTCTGACAGCCTGCTCCACACTCCTCAGAAAGTTCTGGACAGGGCAGAGCTCCGCGGCCCTTGACAATTCATTCTTCTACTGACTTTCCTGCTCCTCCCACTCCTGCTCCTTCATTCATGCCTCCTGGAATACCTCCCAGATAAAGCTAGAACATTCAAGCCCGTGTCCTACATCTACCTTTAGAGCGAACCAAGCTATGGCAACTGTATTATTACTTTATCTCGTCACCAAAGATCCGTTGGGGACCTACTGTGTGCCAACCATCTGTTGAGGACCTACTTGAGTCATCAAAGAAGAAAACGCTGTATGTCTGTCGTCTCGCCCCCCTGAGCACTCAGTCTAGTGCATAATGAAATGTCACGTACTGAAACTAGCAACAGATTCACATCCCTAGAGCCTTGGAAAAAGATTTGGGGATGAAATTATCTCGGGGTCGGTGTGAGCTGCCTTCTCAAGCTAATTGGTGTCAGCTACTCCCACGTTCCACACGGTGTTGCTGGATCACCTACGCGAGGTGTGCAAAGTCTCGTGACCAACTGGCCACCTCTGTCACATCTTTAAAAGAGGTTGGAGAGACTGAGAGAGGTAATGGATTATAAGAGCTTTTTTTTTTTTCTTTGTGCTCCTTTTATGAGGACTCTGCCCCATAGGGGAAGGACGAGAGACACTCTCCCTTCATACACCGGAGAGATGGTAGTGCTCTCTCTCCAAGCTCCAAGGACATGTCAACCTCTCAGGAGATGTCCCCTGGAGCCTGGGGACAAAGTAGACTGATGTCTGACCTTTGTCTGACTCAGCCCAAATCATCTGTCCTGCCAGTGAAGCAAAGAAATAGCTATTTGGGCAAAGAAGGCACACGGGGTTCTCACACCTCATGTTGGGGGCCATGAGACAGAATGGTGCGTTAAGTCCTGCACACGAGGACTTCCAGGGGACGCGAGTAGACCTCACAGAGAGATGCCACATTGTGCCTTAGACTGAGAGGTCTCTAACCACCAGCCTGCATAAGGAATTGCAGACAAGAGATTCCTATTAAGAGGGGGGATCAGAAGGTAGAGGGCGTCCTGAGAGATCTGCATCTGGTCCCTGCCTACCTGTCCTCCTTCACTTCCTCCAGTGTCTTCTGTGAGAAGTAAGGGAGATGCTTCATTTTCAGAAATACCAAATAAAAGCTGTGCCATTTACAACGTATTAGAAATATGCACGAAACCCCACCCCCCCTACCCACGGAGTCCCAAACCCTAAGTCTTCTCTTCCTAGTTCTTCCCCTTTCTGCTTTGCGGGCTTATTTTCACAGGCTTTGCAATGAGCATGCGCCAAAGAACAGGGAGGCGGGACTGGAAGTCTCTGCGTCACCTCGGGAAATGTACATTTGCTCTAATCAGACTACCTTTTGCCTTATGGGGGCATAGGCGACTTCCGGTAAGGCTGTAACCTCTGCAGTGCTCGGCCAATGAGGAGCCAGGGGAGGGCCTGGCGGGCTAGGAGATATATTGTCTGCTGTAGCCGCGGGCTGCCTGTCTGTCCATCAGACGCCCTCTGGCAAGAACGTGCCGGGTGGCCTCCCTTGGCTGTGCTCCCAGTCCCCACAGCCGTCCTTTGACTGGTCGATGGGCTTATTTCCCACGTCCCCTTCTGAGACTCCATCACCCTCTTTTCTTGCTGCCTTTGGAGCACGTCAAGGTTGGTCTGCCTCAGGGGCCCCACAGCTGCCCTTCCCTCTGCTTGGAAGGCACTTTCTGGAAGACTTCCACAAGTCTGGCTCCTCCTTCTCACAGTTCTGCTCCAGCATCACCTCCTCACGGAGGCTGGCCTTTGCCAGGCACCCTGCTTAAAGTACTTCCCCAGCTTTTGTCATCATGTTGCCTTTCCCCTCCTAACTTTTATGAAATCACGAGTTTCTGCGCCCTGAACTTTCAGCCAAGGGCCTCCAGAACCAGCCTGCAGATCTAGAGACAACTTGACCCTGTTAGCAGAGGGGCGCTCGCGCTCCAACCAGGGCCGCGGATTTAATTCCTAGGAGCCTCACGCCTTCCGGGGCAACACCCTAAGTACTAGCCACATGCGGCCACGCAGCCCTCGAACTGTGGCTGGGGCCACGTGTTAAAGTGACAATGTGCTGGACACACCGAATAAAATGAATATATTGTTACAATGCATTTCACCTGTCTTTTTACCTTTTCAGAGGGGACCGGAAAGTTTTAAATTACGTGTGCGGCCCCCACTATGTCGCTGTTGGGCGGCGCTGCTCTATTCTCTTCAAGTCACTGGTCTTTTCCCTTCTATCAGCGGACTGCGAGCTCCAGGTGGACGCCCGCGGCTCGGTTCAAGGTTGCAACTCCAACGCCCGCACGTAGCAGGTGCGCGGTCAAAGGGCCCCACAAATGAGTGGTCTGGGTGAGGGGTCTGACGCTGCGCGGGGAGGGGTCAGCGGGTTGGAAGGCGCTGATCCCAGAGGCGTCTCCCACCCGGGAACCCCGTCTGCAGCTCGGACTCCAGGGACGCACCTGCGAGGAAACACCCGGGGCTTGGCTGGGGGTGCCTGGAGGACAGAGAAGCGGGACGGGGAAGTGGGCCGGGGAAGAGCGGAGTGGGGGAGGAGGAGGGGTGGGGTCGGAAGCGGGGAGGAGCGGGAAGGGGACGGGGAGGAGCGGGGAGGGGGAGGGGCCTGCCCCGAAGGGACGCGGTTTCCCGGCGACGCCGAACGCGGGCTCCCAGCTGCCCGCAGGGCCCTCGGCGGGCGGGACCGACCGCGGGGGCGCTGGACGGGGGTGGCATGGAGGACGACGACGAGGAGATTACCGCCGCCACGCTGCGGATCAAGCCCCGGCCGCTGCCCCTCTCGGCGCTCTCCGCCTTCAGCTACGTCCCGCCGCGGCGCCTGGACCCCAAGGAGCACAGCTACTACTACCGCCTGGGCAAGGTGAGCCGCCCTAGGGAGGGGCTGCGCGTCTGGGCGCGGGGCGGCGAGTCGGAGGGGCTGTGGAGACTTGGAGACGGCAGGAGGAGAGGCGGGAAGGGGGCGGGCGGGGCTTCACTGGCAGGGAGGGGCGGGAGGGGGTGGGGCGGGGCTTCACCGCCCGGGAGGAGCCGATGGGGAGAGGGCATGGGGGCGGGGCTTCGTTGCCAGGGAGGGGAGGGAGGGGGTGGGGCGGGGCTTCACTGAGAGGGAGGAGCGAATGGAGGGGAGGGGATGCAGGAGAGGGAGGGTGGAGGCGGGTGTCTTAGCCTGAGCGCGGAATGGAGGTGCGGGGTGGGTGGAGGGAATGCGGACAAGGCTGCAGAGCAGGGGAGGGGGCTGGAGGAGAGGCGGGATGGGGGCGGGGCTGCAAGAGGTCGGAGCTACACTTTGGGGGAGGAAGTCCCAGAGTCTGGGCTGCAACTCTGGGGTGGGACTCTGGGGTCGGGGTTGCAAGGAGGGGAGGGGTGGGAGCCGGGGCAGGGTTCTACAGTCTGTGAGGACACCTGGGCGAGGAGAGAGGAGAGGGTTAAGGGGGCATCAGGGTCACAGGGGGAAGGAGGGTGGGAGAGGGCCTTCCTCCCGGGTGCCTAGACCCCAAAGAGAGCAGCTACCATGACCACAAGAGGAAGGTGGTCATCTTCACCATCTCTCTTCACCTAGAGATGGGCACGGGCTGAGCCCGGTGTGTGTGTTGTGGGAGGCACGCTCAGCTGGGATGAGGGTGGGGTGCCAGAATGCTCAACCGCATTTTCTGAGCTATTTGGGGATAGGTTAGGGTCCCAGTGCTCTTTGGGTAAGGGATTGGGAACCGCTGGGCTTCTAGTACTACGACCCGGAGCGGCAGGCTGATCGACCCCTCTGCTCAGGATCTGGAGGAGGGTCTCAGGAGACCTGGGCTGCGCAGCTGGTGGGGTCAGGACTCCCTCTGGGCTCTGCCTGAAAGCGCTCACTGCAGCAACTGCGCCCAGAAAGTCCAGGGTACCGACGCCGCGCTTGGAGGGCCCTCTTGCAAACCGAAGATAACCACAGGCAGTTCTGGCCATCCTGCAGGGAGAGCAGGACAGGGAGGCCGCACCAGATTCTGGCCTGGCTCCAGCAGGCACACGCAACTCATGAGAAAAGCCTGCTGGTCTGTGAAGGGCCACCATGCAGCCAAAGCAGGGGGAGAAGCCAGAGGAAAAGAAGCAAATTCAGAGCTTGTCAGGAGTCGACGACTGCTTTCGTCAAGCTGTTTTTCCTAAATGTCTCCGATGTTTCTTGCAGTTCAGGCTGCAGGGACATCATTATTAAAAGGATCTCTGGGGTCGCTCAGCCTGCAGGGACAGTGAGTGGCTCAGAGAGGGTATAGGTTAGCCAAGTGCCTAGGAAGAAGGAGGTCTTTCCCTCCTGATGTGTAAGGTGTCCGCACGGAATGACCTTCCTTCTCTTCTCCCCACCCATCACCCATAGAGCCCACATGAACCCGCATCCGGATCAGGTCTGCACGCATTCAGGGACTTGTCACACGTGAAATGTCAGAGAACAGAATGTCATGGAGCTTACCCTTACAAACAAAACAGAAGCTTCTAGTTTAGACAACTGTTACAGGTTGAATTGTGTGTCCCCCTAAAATTCTTATGTTAGAGTCCTAATCCCAAGCGCCTCAGAATGTGACCTTATTTGGAGATGGGGTCTTTACAGAGGTAATCAGATTCAAGTGAGGTCATTGGGGGGGGGGTGCCTCATCCAGTATGACCGGTGCCCTTATGGAAAGGGGACATGACATGCATAGATCGAAGATGAAGGGAAAAGGCAGGGAGAAGACGGCCTTCTACAAGGCAAGGAGAGGAGCCGCGAATAGCTTCTTCCCGCACAGCCCTCGAGAGGAGGGAGCCCTGCCCATACCTTGATCTCAGACTTCCTGCCACCAGAACTGTGAGATAGTACATTTCTCCTGTTTAACCCCCCCCCCCCCCCCGCCCAGTCTGGGTGCTCTGTTTTGGCAGACTGAGCAAACTAACACACGACCTCGGCCAGGAGGCTCTCTTGTATCAGTTAGCTCCTCTCCGCTCGGCTCTGAGCAATATGGAAGGACTGAAGGACAGAAGGAAGAAGAAAGGGACATCCGTGGCCATTCTGCGCATCCCTGTTCGGTGCGCTCTTGGCTTGAACGTCCACTGGGAATTAATGCTGGGGTGCATTTAGGGCAACAGTGCCCAACCTCACTGCCACCACGGACCTCCTATGTTTTCCTCCCATGAGTGATATGTTTTGAAAGAACTTTATCTGTAAATAATTTCATTTGTTAAATGAATTTTACAATTTAAGTATGCAAAACCTGTATCATTGCCAATTTATGATTCAGGCAGAGCGTTACCGCGCCGCATGAGAGAAACAGCCAAAAAGCCAGGAATCTTGATGTTTTAAGATGGTCCGTGCTGTTTCATTGAGAGAACATAAATCTTGTCTGGCTTCCTGACAAAATGAAAAAATTCACAATACACCATTTTGTGTGTACCACTGAGGAGGCCTGTTAAGTACCACTTTGAGGCTATTCAGAAATAAGATAAAAGACTAAAGTGGATGGGGTTCAGGATACATATTTATCAGAGACTAAAACCCAGGTTGCAGGTTACTGCTGAGGTCTCTGGGCAAAAATGGGTTGTGGACACAGAAGCTCTGAATCCTACCCAGCCACTGCGGCTGTGGGCCCCAGAAAAAGAGCTGAACCCCCGCCCACTGTGGGCCAGCCATTGCCAACGGAAAAGAAGCGGAGTTGAACCTGGCAGGTTCACCAATCTGATACGTGACTCTGCCTCTCTGGGGCCAAGATGCAGAGAGGTGCCTGATATACAAGGTGCCCAGGGCTCTGTATTTGGAGAGAGATCAGGGGTAGGTAAGAAGTATGCTGCTTTAATTCAGGGTTCAACACACAGAGGCCCCTGGGCCAAATCTGGCCCAGAGTCCATTTTCATGAAGTTTTATTACAACAAGATCCCATGCCCATTCGCTTAGTATTATCTATGGCCGCACGCAGAGTTGGAAACCATGTGACCTGAAAGGCTAAAGCAGTGACTATCTGTATCTTGATAGAAAACCCCTGCTCCAATATATTACTGTACCTGGAAGGTAGGAAAGGGCCTTAGAACAAATTAATGCAAAGCGGATTTTAAGAAAAAAAAAACAAATTAGTACAGTCTTGATAGCTGGAGTCACAGGCAATTTCAAATCCTCAGGCCTTTAGTGTCATGCGGAAGAAAATGATGCAGCAGAAATATTAACACCTAAATAAAATAGCCCTTAAAAGCATCAACAAAAACACAAGCAGAAATATTAACACCTAAATAAAATAGCCCTTAAAAGTATCAAGAAGTATATTTGCAAGACAGCCACCAATGGTAATAATGTCCCCCTGGGGATTGTATGAGCTAGTATTTAATCAGCTGCAGAACTCCAGAGGCTGATTCTCTACCATGAGATCATTTGGACTGAAGGCGAATTTGGTATCACAGATTTGCTAGAGGACTCAGCTGCCCCTCAGTGAATTGTAAATCTGGGTCCTACTCGAAGCTGAGAAGACAAAGGGCAGAATTAGCTCTTCAGTCAATTACCGTGTGACACATCTAGTAATTAATTAGTTAGCACAGGCCAACAAGTCTTGGGTAAAAATATTGACTCCGCGTTCCTAGCTGTGCAGATTGCGCAAGGCACAATCTCCTTGGGTCACTTCGCCCATCTATGAAACAGTACCAGCTTCACGGGGCCAGTAATGACAAATTAATTTAATTAATAGAGGTGAAGTGGCACATAGTAAGCCCAATGTAAGCGGAGCTATTATTCGCTTTTGTTAGTGATTATTAGTTTCTTGTCCCTGAGGTTTGGTTCCCAGCCAGTGTCTTACATCCTGCACCCCTGATTGCTGTCAGAGGCATACACAGGTGAGGCAGGTAAATGAGAGTCATTCTGGTGGTTTCTAATCTATGGGGTCTCCCCCTGGGAGACCCCAAAGTTAAGGCCCTCAATGCGGCATGCTTATTTAAAGCCCCAGTAATGCCTTGGATCCTGAGACAAATTTGTCATCTAAAGCTGCCAGCTAAAATGTGATCAACTCCTGCACGGCTCCCGAGGGGCCTCTAGCAGTGTGGGCTTTTCCTATAAAATACTGTTCAGGAGGCAGCAAGGCAGATTCAGTTCAATGAGGTTTTTGAATTACTTTTTTCCTTCTTCTGCCTCGTGCAACATTTCTGCTACTGAAATGGATAAGCTAAGTCGACGGACAATGCCCTTTTATGGAAGATTTGATGAAGTTTCGCAAAGTCTCAGAGCTACATTAAAAAAGAATTCTTAGGGGGTTTTAGAATATGCTTTCTCTCGTGGTGAGCTGCAGTGTGGACAGCCTGTCTTGAGTGAAGCTTTGCTCAGAGAGCCCCACCTTAGCTTTAGGGAGATTAGCTGACTTTCCTCGTCCTTGTGTGATGGAGACACAGAGGCTAGGGGCTCTTTCTTTACCCTCCTGATGGCCCACCTGCCCTTCACTGGATGCAGCCGAGGGGAGACCACAAGCCAGGGAGGGGCAGAAAGAGGAGGACAGAGGATCCCAAGCAGGCTCTGCACTGAAAGGCTGGCAGCAGGGAGCCCGATGCGGAGCTTGAACTCCGGAACCTGCGAGATCGTGACCCGAGCCAAAGTCAGACGCCTAACCAACTGAGCCACCCAGGTGCCCCTGAAGGTTTACTTAATTATCTTGCTGCTTTTTCTTCCCACTACACTATGAGCTCCATAAGGACGGCAATCGCTCTCTGTCCTCAGCGGCCTGAACGGTGCCTGTCTCATAGTTGGTGCTTGGTAAGTACGTGCTGCATGAACGAAAGAAGAGGAATAAATGGGATGTGGATTTTAAAAAAATGTTTAGTTTTGAGCGAATGAGCAGGGGAGAGGGGCAGAGAGAGAGCCAAGCCCAGCACGGAGCCCATCCAGGGGTTCGATCTCACCACCATGAGATCATGACCTGAGTTGATATCAAGAGTCAGACACCTTAGCCGACTGAGCCATCTGGGTGGCTTTTAAAATCAAGTCACAAGATCAATCCCTGAGACTGAATAGAGGTCCCGTTTGGGATTATCTGCCTTTTCGGGTATCCTTGGCCTTGAGCTGCTCCTCAGGGATCAAAATTGGGAGTAGATGCCCTTGCTTCTCCCAAATCTGGGCTGGCTGTGTCTTCCCTGTCCAGTGACCTGCCCCTTGGTAGGGGGTGGAGCTGAACCTCTTCCTCCAGGGCAGGTAGAGAGTAGCAAGGGGCAGGCAGGTCACCCCAGGGAAGCAGGACAGAAACACCCAGAGGGTGGAGTCAGTGTTCCTACCATCCATGTGACCACGTGGTGCGTGGCTTTCCACTGTGTGAATACGAATGCAAGGATAGGTGTCTAACTTTGTTTACAAGAACATGTTCACACACAGATCACACAACTGCGCATGTATATTTGCAGCTTGCTCTTTGCATGTCATAATACATCTCAGACAGTTTTTCCAAAACTGTCCCCGTTTAAGGAGCACAATGACACACGAAAAGGAGCAGCATTATCTCCAATATATTTGGCCAAGAGGAACAGCTTCAACTCGAGCAGCAGCCCCCATGGCTCACCCTTCCTCCTGTGATGTGGACAGCTGGGGGCCAGGGATGGGGGGCAGAGGGGGGCGGTGGGGGGCTGGTGTCAGTGGAAGAGAGAACAGCTGGCTCCGAGTCTCCTCTTGGAGACAAAGTGAGCGGACAGACTGATTGATGCAGAACCCTGACCTGAAGCACACTTCTAGGATGAAATGCACCCAGATGGTTCATTTCAGCTCAAGGGTAGGTTTGGGGCGCAACCCCGCAGCAACAGATCCATTGTAGTGAAGTCGTGAAGGGGGCGCCCGGGTGGCCCCGTGGGTTGGGCGTCCGACTCTTGATTTCGGCACAGGTCGTGATCGCGGGGTCTTGATATCCAGCGCCGAGTCGGGCTCCGTGCTGAGCGTGGAGCCTGCTTAAGATTCTCTCCCTCTCTCTGTCTCCCTCGCTCTCTGCCCCTCCCCCATTCACTCTCTCGCTCAAAAAATAAATATAAAATTAAAAAGTCGTGAAGATAATGCCTTATCAAGACTGCTTATGATATGATAGGATTCTTATTAAATTGTTAAAATGTTCAGACTATTGGAAAAGTTCTGAAAATTCCCCAAACTCGTGATCCTAATGCACCAGGAGAGGAAACAGAAACTTTGCCACAGAGGAACCAAAGAGAATAGCTGAGTATTGTCCTCTTAAAAGAACTAGCACGTCCTGTCCTCGACAAGCTACACTCCTTCTGAGAATAGACTTTTGAATGATGTTAAAATTAATGAAGATGTCCTCATTAAGCTTCACATACCGCTGGACTCCCAAGGACAAGCACTGGACTTATCAGAAGTAAAATGAGGCCCTTATGAATCAAAGGAAACCCTTTGGATCGCCTCGGGAATTTCTGTTTTTACGAGGAGGTCGCACAGCTCTGGGTAGGCAAACAGTGACTGGAAGCCTCAAGAGGAGAGGTAACAGTACCGTGCCCCCGAAGAGAGGAAACGAACAAGCCCGATCATAGCTTGATTACTGTTTTAGTCAAGGTGGGCTGGGCTGTGCTCTGGGAATAAATGGACCTTGAACCCCGAGAGCCTTAACCACCTGTGTGTCCTATATTGCAGTCTGCTCATGCTCACAACAAAGACCCAATTTGTAGCATTTCGTCTGAACTCTGCATTCAGTTGGAAGCCTGAAATTGGCCACGGTGAGAATGCTTAGACTGCAGGAATTGGCAAATGCCACACGTTGGGTCTTTTTTGTCCAGAGAGCGGCTGGTTAACCTAAGCCCACCACTGGCCTTATGCATATAACACATAACGAAAAGTGTGTTTCTTTTTCACATATAGCCCAATGTGTGTGTTTCTCCTGCCTGGACTTCTAATTCTTCTTCTTCTTTTTTTTAAAAAATTTTTAAAGTATTTATTTATTTTTGAGAGAGAGATACAGAGTGCAAGCGGGACAGAGAGAGAGGGAGACAGAATCTGAAGCAGGCTCCAGGCTCTGAGCTGTCAGCACAGAGCCCGACACAGGGCTCGAACTCATGAGCCACGAGATCTTGACCTGAGCCAAAGTCAGACGCTTAACCTGCTGAACCACCCAGATGCCCCAGCTCAGCTTTCTTTTTTTTTTTTTTTTAATGCATTTTTTTGAGAAAGAGTGGGAGGGGCAGAGAGAGAGGGAGACACAGGATCCGAAGCAGGCTCCAGGCTCTGAGCGGTCAGCACAGAGCCCGCCACGGGCTCAAGCTTCAAGATAATGACCTGAGCCAAAGTCAGACGCCCAACCAACTGAGCCACCCAGGCACCCCCCCCAGCTTGCTTAATACAGTAACTGGGGAACCAGATTCCTCCTTTTTAGCGGTTCCACTGTTGCCAGGGCCTGGGGATCTTTGGGATCTTGCGGTCCTTTACCGGGTCCTTTGAACTTGCTGGCCAAAGAGCATGGAGAGACAGCATGGAGGGCACACACAAGAGCTTTTATGGACCAAGCTTAGAAGGTGATGCCCATTGGCTTCACCCACAATTCTTTGCCAGAACTAGTAAGTGGGATGGAAACTGGCCACTGCTGCTTCTGTTTATTTTGGAAGAGGCCATGTGTTTGGTGAGCACATGATATTACCCCTGCCTGAGTGCCATATGGAAATGTATGGATTTCCTTTCTCTTCGTTCTTTCTTTCTTGCAGAATTTACCTGGCTTGAACCAACAATGGAGAGTCCATTTATATTTGAATGTCTGAAAGGGAGGAGAAAAGAAAGGATTCGGGTCCCAGTTTGCTGGGAATCTTACCCCAGTTATTTGTGGCAGAGCGCGTGTAATGTCTGGTAGGAGGCACGGGGAACAGCAGAAGCGCACGACCGGGGAGATGTGCCCTTGTAGACTGTAGGCCAGGACTGCTTGTGGTAGTCATGAGAAACGTAAACAACAGCCTCCAAAGTCTCAATGTCCTAAGTAAGACTCACTTCTCATGTTAAATGTCCAACGGGGATCAGAGGGATGGCTCTGCCCAGGATAGTCACTCAGCAACTGCTGTGGAAGCTTCCGGAGTCCCCAAAGGCTTCTGCCTGAGAAGTCCCATGTGACCCCCCGCTCATAGTTCATTGCTTAGATCTGGTCACATGGCTTAACTCGCCCAAAGGAGCAGAGATTCATCCTCTGCGGAGTCGGGAGCAGAGCAGAATAGAGCCATTGGTGATGGCTACCAAGCCGGTTGTCTGGGTTGAGTGGTTTACCGACTCAGTTTACCTGGAGCTCAGCGCTCGGGGATTGGGTCTCCGGCCCCACTGCAGTGCCCTTTGTTTTATCTCCATTCTTACCTTCCATTGTTCAAAACATGACCACCAAGTATGGGTGTTGGAGCTGCCATAACCAAGTGCCACAGACCAGGGGCTTGAGCCACAGAAATTTATCGTCTCCCAGTTCCGGAGGCCAGGAGTCCAAATCAGTGTGGCGGCAAGGTTGGTCCCTTCTAGGGTCATGAGGGAGAGTCTGTTCCAGGCCACTCTCATTCGTCTGTAGATGGCCATCTCCTCCCTGTGTCTCCTTGTGTCATCTTCTCTCTCCCTGTGTATCAGTGTCTGTTTCTGAGCTTCTTTTATAAGGACACCAGTGCTGTTGGATTAGGTATGACCACGTCTTAACTAATTACGTTTTCGGCGTCCTGATTTCTAAATCACCTTCTGAGATCCTGGGAGTCAGGACTTCAACATAGGAATTTTGGGGGGGGGTGCAATTCAACCCACAGCACCCAGGGAGGTGGCTGCCCTGGGACTCCGGCCACAGTGGTGCAGCGCCCCCTACGATGAGTTCAGCAACGTCCCCATCCCACGTGATCCCAGGCGGGAGCCGATCCTTCCTGGCTGGTGCCCCTGTACTTTGGGCGCCCCTCTGTGGCTCCCTGTGTATCACCTGCTGTTGTTTAATTAATGAGTTTATTTCCATTCTCAGCCTGTGGTCTCCTCCAAGGTAGGGACTCCCTATTCCTGTCCTGGAGCCTCGCTGGGTGCCTGACACAATAGTTAGAGTGATGTGCTTTGGAGGTCGACGAGTGAAGGCTTCCGCTCCATATGCACACACAGCCCAGGGCTACAGGCAAGTTATTTTGCAGTGTTAGGAGCAGGGGCCACGGGGGGGGGGGGGGGGGCGCGAGGGAGGGGACCAAAGGCAAGCCATCAGACAGCACAACCAGAATGAGATCATACTACGTTTTAACAACCCTCAAAATGCAAAGGGGCAAAGGGAGATTACCAGAGAGGCAGCAAATGGGCTCGTTTGCTCAACATCATGCTTGAGAGAGGAAATCTCTTGAGAGATTTTAATAGCAAAATAATAGTAAACCCAGAAGCTCTGTTTTGTGATAGCATCTAAATCCAGACTGGCTTTTATTCGTGTCATTTTGCTTCCAACCATAAAGGAATGAAAGACAAAAGGAAAGAAGAAAGATGAGTAATTAAAATTTAGCAAAAGACAGATTTTCAGTTTGATGAGAAGTTGACGACGGACAGTCACGTTGCTCAGTGAGGCTGCCTGCCTGCCGGTCGATTTCTCCCCCTTATTTTTCGGTGATAGAACAATTCATTTTTACTCTAGAAAGTAGTAAGTAGGCAAAAATCGCTGCAAAGGAGAGAAAGAGAGACTCCGATCACACCCCATGGGTGCAGGGAGCCCTCACACAGACTGCTCTAACATACGGCAAGACAGGATTCTGGTGAGCAACTCAGGGGAACTGAGGCACATGGCTTCTCCGAGCGCTGCTTGTGTGGAGTATTTCCGGGGAGCTGAGAATGGGGACAGCTCACCACAGGGGGCTTCCCCAGCGCAGGGAACAAAGTGAGGCAACCTTGCCTCCCTCATTCAGGAAGCACTGATCGCTTTCTCACTCAGTTCCGGTGTTCATTCTTGTGTCCTCGGAGTCCGGCTCCCAGGACACGTCCAGGACCTCCAGGGGGCTGACTCCGTTCGGGAGGGTCAGGCCTGCATGGGAACCACCTGCACAGGAGGACAGCGTGAGCCGGTAGGTCCCGGAGGAGCCCCTGTTCCCCCTGGCCCCTGCTGGCAGGGCTGTCCCTCAGGCCTGGGGGCTGCTGGTCACCCACATGGAGCCGGGTGGGAACTGATGGCCCAGAGATCGTGGGTGCAGACCGTGGCCCAGAGATCTGAGGGCGCAGCTGCCGCCCAGGCGCTCAGTCCGGGCGGCAGGTGTTTCTGTTACAGACCGGAGCTGCCGTCCCTGAAACACACCCAATGCACGGGGTCCGCCAGGCCAGGCGGGATTCGGGCGACAACGTGACAGCCACATCATGACCACGATCCCAGCTCCAGTTCCTGTGTGGAAAAGGGTGCTGTGGGGGTGATGGGCATTCAGTCACTGTCCAGGTCGGCCTTCTGGCCTCAGCCGGACCTGGCCAGTAGCTCTGAACCCCAAAAGGAAGGGTCTGCATGGAGGTGCCTCCCCTTGCAGAGGCCACAATGCCCCTTCGGGGGATTCACGTCCCGCCATCCTGGCAGAGCGTGTGGTGTACCTGAGCCTCTCCTGTGTCACTGCAGAGCCCTCTGGCCTGGTGGCTTCCCTAAAAATGCTGCAAAGCTTGCTCACCATCTCCAGGCTAGAAGCCAGCTCCCAGCCGTCAGCGTCTCCTTCTGCAGACATCCTACACTGCATGTTAAAGATACTGAGATTTCTCTATCCTTCCTACGGGGGTTTTTTTTTTTAAGTCTTAATTTTATTTGATTATCAAATGTCTGATTTTTATATAACCCAAGTGATTGATATTTTCTTTGTGACATTTTCCCCAATGCTTTGACGCGTAGGAAGTCCCTTATGGATTTTCTCTTCCCATATTTTTCTAACCCGTCCAGAATTTACTTTTGACTCTAATGCGATGTGAAGATCCAAGTTTATTGTTCTTCCCAAACAGCTAGCCAAGTTTTGCAACAGCAAATGCTGAAGAATGTAGCACCTCCCCGCTGAATTGGGCTTTTTGTTTTTCGGACCCTGGGTAGATGAGCTATCCCATAAGGCGGCCTTCAGGACAAGTGAAGGCCAAGGCCAGCCAACTCAGTGCGTGGACAGACCCAGGGGCCCACAGGTGACAGAAGACGATGCCAACAAGAAGCTCCTGCATGGTGACCTCATTAAATGACCACCGGGGCTCAGACTCCACAAGCCAGGCGCCCTGCCCCCAGGTGGCTCAGAGTGAGTCTGCACTTATAAGCCAGGATTCCAGCAGCCTCTGAATACGTGCCTCAGGCTTGTCGCCATTGGAATTCTTAGGAACCTAAGACAATAATCCCGAAAGCTCGCCTTGTTTCCCGTACTAGATGGTTCACTGCACCAGGACGGTGGCCACGTGCCTGAGCTTTCCACCTCCCGGGCAGGAGCGGTGCGTGTGCAGGGGACGGGACCTGTGAGGGAGGTGTCAGGGTGGGAAATGACATGTGGTCACTTCCATTGCTACCAGCTACTCTGAGTCCCAGCCGGCGAGAGCGGGCTGCCCGTGCCTTCCAACAGACTAAGCACATGTTGTGCGTCCCTGGCGCTGTTTACCTTCTGCTTCCGAGTCCTGCACTCGGACATTGCTCCTAGCGTCGCTCCCGGGGAGAGCGAGCGAGTGAGCACAGGTGAGCTACCCTGTACCCCCAAATGCCGGTGGCATGGCGTGCCGGGGTTTGCTGCTGGAGGGTTCAAGGCACCTGGCCCTCGACTCGGGAGCAGAAAGGACAGGCCTGACTTGCGGGTCAGGATCAAAGACGAGCTGACACGTGGATCTCTTTCCCTTTTATCAGGTCCCAAGTGAGGCAGACGGATTTTTGTACGAAGAGAAACCTGAGATGGAACGGTGGACGAATGAAACGGGATCCTTTTCTAATGCATCAAAGCTGTGTGTGCACGCGTGTTGTATACATACGCCTGATACGTGTGCAAACACTATACATATGTATATATCATATAGAAAATAAATATAGTCATGCATTCATGAATTACATTCATAAGAGCTACCACATCTGATTAAAGAAAATATTTCCGTCTCTCCGGAGACAGATTTGTACCAGGTGCCCACCTGTTGGCTAGGAACTTAGGGATACTTCTGTTTAATTGTATTGTCCAGTGTTTGGCTACGGTTAAGTTTTTAACGCAGTGCAAGCTTATTGTAGGAAATCTGAGAACTATGAGAAGGGTGGCGATGAGGAGAAAACACATATTGAGTGGGTCACTGTTACTTTAAGGCTGTGCGCCTGGGTCAAGGTCAAGGAGGGATCTGTAGGAGGTGTAGGAAAAGAGCCACGGAGGTGTCCCCGCCTCACTGGGCCTCTGGAGGACCTGCTTCGCTGGCGGGGGGCCTTGGCCTCCTGCTCTGGTCGTGGAGGGTGCTCTGGGGTGACCTTCCCAAGCACATGCTCAGTGCAGATGGGAAACGGCACGTCTCCACCGTCCATCGGGGGAGAGGCCTGGCTGCCGGTGTCCCGGAGCGCTTCTGTGGCCCAGTCCTCCAGTAGACCCGTGCCTTTCTTTCTCTTTTTGTCGCCAGACAGGAATCATTTCCCTGTATGACTGTATTTTTGACAAGAGCCCAGGCTACAATCAGAAGTTGCACCGAGACGACAGAGAACATGCAAAAAGCCTGGGGCTTCACGTGAACGAGGAGGTAATGTTGACACAGGCTGTTGACAAAGCGCGAACAGAGTCGCTGTGCCTGTGCGTCTATCCCGCAGCAAGCTGGGCGCGCTGCCTTCACCCCTGCGTGCGCCCTCCTCTCCCTCCCCAGGCCCGGCACTGACACTAGGCCGATACCGGCTCCCTGTCTGGTCGTGTTTCCGAGCATTAGTCTTTATGACTCTGTTGTTGAGTTTACTTAATTTAATGAGGCAAAACTAAGAAGTTCTTTTCAACAGATAGAGCAGGTGTTTGCTTAACTGCTGAGTCCTGGCTGTCACAGCTCTTTGGAGGACCCCGGCCCTGCCAGGGAGGGAACCGCACCCTAGTTTAGGTACCGGCCTCGAACCTGAACCTTCACAGACGGGGCTGCTCCTGCTTTATCTTTGCACGATTTTCTGACAGCTCAGGCTTGGCCTGTGGTCAGCCGCCCCAGTGTGTGAGCAGAGGCAGGAGCAAAGCTCATTCCCTGGGGAAGGGAGGTCTGTACCACAGCAGGTGCCGGGGCTGAGGAGGCTGTGTGGATCCTTAGCAGCAAGACCTTCTTGGGGCCTTTCCGCACTCGGACATCGTGTCTGCGGAGTCTGATCTGAGGACAGTGTGTTTGCGAAGAGCCGGGTGCTGAGTAAATATCATCAGCTTTTATACGATACACAGAAATCAGAATGGAGAAGCCTCCAGTGGGATCTCCCCCCCCCCCCCACCCCAGCAGATTTTGGCCTGGGGCTGCTCTTGTTAAAGAATGCCCCAGGTCACTTCCAGGGAGACTTTATTTCACTGTGGAATTAAGTGAGGAACTCTGAAGTATTACTACTTAAGTCACAGACGTGAAGTTTTTTTCTATTGTTTTTGTTTATGTGAATTCACTCCAAGTGGGTAGTGAGGCTCGTGCTTTCCTGTCTTAAGAACACGCCTGGCCCGCTTGTACCCGGCCCGAGTTTGAGCACCCCTCCCACCCCGCCCCCGGCCCTGCACTGAGCCTAAGGGGAGAAGACAAATGTCCCTGTCCTCTCAGAGCTCACATTCCTAAGAGGAAGTGAAAAATGAAGTCATACAAATAAGGAACTGAATTCCAGGTGGTGATGGGAGGTATGCAGAGAAATGAGGCCTTTTAAGGGGGCAGGGAAAGTGCGAGGAGATTGGGGAGCTGTGAGGTGAGGGGGCCCAGGGAGATGAGGGGTCACAGATATGAGGGGGCCGGAAAGATAAGAGGGAACCAGGGAGATGGGGAGATAGGGAGTCGGGAGATGACAGGTGGAGGGTGGAAAGATTTGGGAAAAGAGAGAAGGCGGGAGGGGAGACAGGCAGACAGGAGGAGCGCGGGAGGAGGGAGGGAGGGAGGGCGGGAGGGAGAACGGATCCTGAGGTCAGAGGGCACGTGGCACCCCGTGCCACGTCTTCGCCTTTCCTCTGGGTGACGTGAAAGACTTGGGGACAACGAGGGGCTCTGAGCACAAGGGGCAGGCGTGACGTAGTTCAGGAGGTCCCCGTGGCATCACGGAACCCGGGTGTGCCGGACGCAGGGGTGCAGCGGGCCGGGTGGACACAGCCTCCAGGACCCAAGGTGGGTCGTGCGAACAAGCGGGCGGAGCTGACCCCGTGTTCTGGTCACCCCGCCAGGAGCGCCAGCGGCCCGTGGCAGTGCTGACGTCCTCTGTCTACGGGAGACGCATCCACCAGCCCGTGGAGCCCCTGAACCGGGACCACGGCCGCGCCAACCTCGTGAAGGCGGACTTCTACCGGAAGAACGACATCCCCGGCATCAAGAGCCCCGGCTTTGGCCACGTTTCTCCAGCCTGACGGCCCCTGCCGTGGCCTAGACGGCAGGTGGCACAGACGGGCAGCGCCTGGACCTTCTTTCCCCCGCCACGGGGGCCACAGATCCCGCTTGAAGCCACTTGCACCTGGACGGGGGGGCGGGGGGCACGGGCCCTGAGGCCGCTTTCCCTCACGTGGCCTGCGGTGACGACCCCGTGATCACCATGTCGTGGGATCGCGTCCTCAGAGATGATGCTCGAGACTGAGCCACTGCGGGCATGTGAATAAAAGGAAAACTTCCCACTTGATCGCGGTCGGGTGACTTTGTCCATTGCCTCCCCGGGGAGGCGCTCGGGGCCTGCACACCCTCTCTCACCAGGATGGAAACGCTGTTGCCTATTGGCACACACGCTGCTTCTTGAGTTTTCCTTCCTCCAAGAGGTGGTGTAATGAAATCGCCTTTCGGGACAGTTGCAGTGCAGATACAACATTCTCCCCCCCCACACAGGTCTGAGCCGTAAATAACAGGAGTTTGCACAATTGAGGGCAAAACCCTAGTTGGGACGGGTGGCCCCATGGCTGGCAAGGTGACGTCACTCCTCAGTGGAGAAGCAAAGGTCACGGGAAGAGAGAGACTGGGTTTTGACGTTCAACAGGCTTGGGCAAGGTTAGACTCCTGCATTTTGCAGCGGCACGGTACGGGGCCCGTCATCTCCCCTAGGCGAGCCCACATTTCCTCATCTTCAGACTGGGATTTCCAGACCTTGACTGGTGCTTGTGGGGATCACTGGGCCACCGGAGCGGGGTCCTAACGGAGGCACAAAAGAGGCCAGCGCCATTGCTCTGAATCGTTTTCATTTTGGGAACAGCTGCTTCTCACCCAAGTTGGAAATGTTTATTTTGGAGATAATTTGAAACTTATTCAAGTATTAAGACACTGGCTATAGTTTTAATGAAAGGGTCTCTCGAAAGAAATCATCCCTCACCTCTGGTGATTACATGTCCCACAGCTTAGTGGTTAATGAGCAGGTGATCTAATTAATTTCTATACTGATTCCCCCATGGCTGGTTTTATTGTTTTGATGCTCTAAGGGCATTTGACACTGAATTGTTGACAATTTCAAGGCTGAGTGACTCCTACAGGTTTCTTTATTCATTTGAAAAATGGTATTTTTTTTCATCATAGGTGTTTATTAGTTCCACACACCCACCCCCAAACAACTAGAAATAGTTTATTTGGAATGCCTTTGGGTACATTAAGCCACGTATGTAATAATATAATAGAAAATATATAAATTTTGGAGGAGGGAAACTTTTACAAACTACTCTTTCTTCGGCTTTGGCAACCAAGAAACACCAGGCATCTCTAAGAGATGCCTTCATCTGAACGTGACCACAATAAATCAATGTCAAACTGAATTCTGGTTACTTTAAGCCAGATCCTACTCCCTGAACCTTCCACTTTCAACAAGCAGGGCCTGAATTGGAGAAGGTTTCAGAAGATCTCGTTTATCAGGCATCAAGGGAAAATTAAATGTATCGAGAGGGCGTTCTGCAAGAACGGATGGTTAGGGAGAGCTTTGAGCAGAGACGCTTGCTTGCTACCAAGGTCGCTGGGCCGGCTAAGTGAGCTGTAGCCCTCTCGTCTGCATCGTTCGCCCACAGGAGTATGTGCAGTTCCGGAGCTTAGGGAGCCTTGACTGGGAGGCACACTTTCAGATGTAGGGAGCAGGTGGGTTTGCATTCTAGGCTCGTCTTGGGCACTGATCCCTGGGAGACTCCGAACAAGCCAAGCCCCTGGACCTCACTGCACCGGTTTCCTCATTTGTAAAGCACAGGGGGACTCAGGCCGGGGACCAGAATCGCCTGGACGGCTTGTTATCCAAACACGGTGCATGTGCTGAGCCCCACGGCTAGGACCTCTGCCTTGGCAGGCTCGGGTTGGGGCCTGTAAATGAGGTGTTGCCGCTGCTGGTTGGGGACCACACTCGGAGAGATCGTATGTGTGGAGACCTCTGCAAGATAGACTCTGATAATGACTCTGATTGCTTTAAAACGTGTACTGTTTGGCGGGGGGGGGGGGGGGGGCACCTGAGGGGCTCAGCTGGTTGAGCGTCCGGCTTCGGCTCAGGTCATGATCTCGAGGCTTGTGAGTTCCAGCCCCGTGTCGGGCTCTGTGCTGACCGCTCGGAGCCTGGAGCCCGCTTCGGATCCCCCGTCCCCCTCTCTCTCCGCCCCTCCCCTGCTTGTGCTCTCTCAAAACTAAATAAACATTAAAAAGAGAAAAGTATACTGTTTGGTTAAGACTAGGAACACAGTTCCGGGGGAAAGAAACAACTGTCCTTTTGAGTTCTTTTCACCAAATTCAGCATATCCCTGTTGGGTGAAGAAAGCCACGCTTGAGGGCGCTTGGCAAATCACCCAGCTGTGGGTGTCCACTAAGGGGAGGTGACGTGCCCTGGGACGGGTGCTGCAGGCTCTAAGGAGGGGCCCACAAGGTGCAGCTGATGACCATTATTACAAATGACACAGGAGGCTGGTCTGAAGTCAGTGAGACCCCAGGCCTCCTAGGCCACGTTTCCATGACAGCGAAAACAGACATCCCTATACTACGTTTCCTCTTCCGGTCACCTTTCTGGAGATCTCCAACACTGCCTGACTGCGGCAGACCGTGGAACACATCATGCCATATTCCCACTTCGGCGAGGAAGGCCAGTTAGGAGTTTTGAGAAGTGCTTTTACGTGAGCCTGAGTCCTGGCAGGATAGCACCGGCAAGAGAAAGCCCTGGGGACCTGCCAGGGTCTCACACGGTCATTAGCTCTCCCAGTCACACCTGATCCCCTAAGCTACCCATGAAGAAATACCCCTAAGAGAAATTAAGCGACGTGGTCAAAGTCGCACGGCCAGAAAACGGTCAGTGAGGAATCCAACGAGGGTCCAGTGCTTCGGGTCTGAGTTGCCAAGAACAAGGTGTTCCTGGTAGATTGGGGTCCCCCGGTTGTCACACACGCCTGCCTTGAGCTATGAACAGAAGCCAAGGGTGCCCCACCAGGCTGGCGTGTGCGGGTAAGTGCACGACTCTTGATTTCAACTCAGGTCGTGATCTCACGGCTGGTGAGTTCGAGCCCCACATCAGGCTCTGTGCTCACAGCGCTGAACCTGCTTGGGATTCTCTCTCTCCCTCTCTCTCTGTCCCTCCCTTGCCTGCATTCTCTCTCTCCCTCTCTCTTTCTCCCAATAAATAAATAAATAAATAATAACCTTAAAAAAATAAAAAAAACACACACAACATTTTCCCCAGAAAATATCCTCTAGAGATGCCACAGGGCGCTCGGAGCATTTCCGGAGAGTGGCAGAAGCAAGTGTCTACCTCACAAGCCTTGTCCTGATCTGAATTACCCAAGGATCTCCCAATCGCTGCTCCTGGGGCGCGCTTTCTGAAACAACCGTCAGTCAGGACGATGGAAAGCCAACCTCGGCTGTGGAGCGAACCGCAGGAGAAGGAAGAAAAGGGGGAAAAGATACAGACTATAAACCAAAGTACGTAAAACTTTTAATGAATCAACCTTACAAAAGACAATGGCATCAAAACGTCGGACGCGTTTGGTACAAAACTGGTCCTAGGCTATGAGAACTAATTCTGGTGATGGGTGGCTGCACGCCTCTGGCCCGAGACACGACAGAGCAAGGCGACAGGACCGTGGGTCCCGTGGATGGCCGCCGGCGATGAGATACACTGGGTGAACACAGTCAACTTCCATGTGGGGCGACGGAATCAATTATTCACAAATACTGTGTAATATCGGACTAGCGGATGCGGTTGGCCAGCTACCATATTTTCCAGGAAAAAAAAAAAAAAAACATGCACTGGAAGATAATATACACCCCCTAGTTTTATTGCCTTAAGAATTTTTGTTTATTTCACCTCTGTCATCTTTGTGAATTCTCTGAGCGCATTTCTCCCATAACACACACTCCTTTTCCTTCTGCTTAGGAGTAAGCACAGTGCAAGTGGCAGAGCGATCTTGGGACACGTCAGACACCAAATGGTATGCCACCAGGTCAGAGGAACGAGTCTGAAAAGGCTCCATAGGACACAACAGAGCACGCACACCAAAAACGAGAGACAAAGCTCGCAGTCAGAAAGTGCATTGTACCTTCCCGGAAGTACAGTCTTCTTGCCGAAGTGGAGGCAACCCCCTCAGGATGCCACGTTGCTCTGGGAAAGGGACCTTGACATTTCTGTGTTTACAAAGTACGTCTTCAGCTCCCCCTTGCCTTTCACGTTGATTATTCCTCGACATGTGCACGTGTACCCCAGGGTCTGGAGGATGAGGCTTGTCTCCTCAGTGACCTAGAAGCACATGGACAGACGAAGGAGCGGTCAGTGCCTACGAAACACAGCCTCCGGAAGGTCGTTTGACCGCAAAGATCAGGAGCCAAAAGACATTCACGTTCTCTGGCCCTTTCATTCCACTCCTAAGAAATTAGAAGAAGACAGAATCACGCAGGAGAAGAAAAGCCTTTTAGGGACAACACGTTATTTCATGCTGCAACGGTGACAGACTCTAAACCACCTAAAAAGTCAAGTGATCTTCAGGGCGGTGTAAACCAGGATGCTGTCATGATCCCTATCGTGGCCGAGACCAGGAAATAAGGCAGGATCTGTTCACCCCCAAAGGAAAAATTGAAGCCCAGACCCACGCTATGACTTCAGCTACGTGAAGGTTACATATTCACATATAAGAGACCTGGAAAGGGGCACCTGGGTGGCTCAGTCGGCTAAGCATCCAACTCTTGATATTGGCTCAGGTCATGATCTCACGGCTCGTGGGATTGAGCCCCGTGTCAGGTTCTGTGCTGACAGTGAGGACCTGCTTAGGATTCTCTCTCTCCCTCTCTCTTTGTCCCTACCCTGCTCCCTCCTGCTCTCTCTCAAAATAAATAAACTAAAAGAGAGAGAGAGAGACCCGGAAGAGGGAAAGTAAATCAAAATATACTGTAGTGGGATGTTACAAACTGTCATGAATGTCATTTCACAAAATCATGAATGTGAATAATGGACTTTAATTCAGATGGGAGAAGACACCTTGAGAAGCACCGTCAGCTCCCGCAAATGGCCCCCTGCTTCGGCGAATGCTCGAGAACAAAACTAAAAGGACACTAGGGGTCTGCACCAGCCTTGGCACGGGCATGACACGCTGAGTCAGGTCTTCTCAAGCTTCCTCCCTTCACCGAGCTGACACAGAAGGTGACCAGGGCCGGGCCCCTCTCTTGCAGCCTGTCGACGTGATTCCCGCCGCTGCCCCGCGAGGCCAGGACCCCCACTGCCGAATCGCCTCGGGTCCCGCTGTGTCAGATGGCAGAGGAATTTCCCGGGTAGGACGGCCCCTCTCTCTTAGGGGAGAAGGGTTGTACCGAGTCCTGCCCCATCTCAGCCTGAGCGTGCACCGTGCTCTCCTCGGGGGCCGTGTCTGGGGATGACAGCTCAGGTCTGTGTGGCATTTGTCTGCTTGAGTGTTGACGAAGCCTCCTGCTGAAGACGCTTTCTCAAGCAGAGAATGGGTGAGGTGAGAACAGACTAGGCTACCAATATAGAGGCCTCAGCTTCAGAAGTGAGGGCAGACCCCCGTGTCAGGAACACAGTCCCCAGCCAGGCCTCCCAGGAAGTATCTGGCTTTTGAGCAGAGAGGGAGGAGCTGTTTTTTTCTAGAAACCCCTGGTAATGCTGCTCTGAAAGCAGGGGAGAAAGCAGAGGAGGAGGAGGAGGGGGAGGGGGAGGAGGGGGAGGAGGAGGGATTTCCTCCCCTTGCATCAGAGGATGAACATGGCACCCGTGGGACCCGACCACCTTGGCCGTGTGGGTGGCACCCACATGCTGTGCAGGCTTGTGAACAGCACAGCAACGGTATCACACGATTTTGCTTTTGGGGTGGGTGCCGTCGGGGGACCATGCAGTGGTGGGGGCAATGGCCACAGCAGTGAGCCAGCCTCCTTGAGCCTGGTGGCTGAGAGAGGTGTGAGGCAGAAATAGGAGGGCTGTGCTTATGAGAATCCAGGGAGATATCCAGAGGCCCCCAGAAGCAAGGGTGAAGGGTGCCATATAAAGATCTCAAGGGTAGGCTGTTGGAAAGAGCTGGAAAAACCACCCTCCCTGTACTTTGACTCCACGGCCAGCCCCTAGCACAGGGGCCAATGTGTGGGTCCTTGGGACCCTTGTGACCAGAGCAAGAAAAGAGGGTCACAGGTGCCGTATGTTCATGTCCTGTCCTTTGCTAGCTTGAGCCCAAGTCCTGGGGAAGGACAAGTGTAGCTGGGAGGTGAAGCCAGGGGCACAGGAAGGACTCTGGATCCTGGGGAAGAACCGAAGGAATACGGACAGAGCCGGGAACTCAGATTCCAGACAGGGTCTCATGGTGAGAGTTCTCAGGCATAATCAGAATTAGAGAATTCCAGAGGCGTCTGATTTCCGACCTGCCACAGAAAACAAACGCATCTGTTGGAGCCTCGGGGGTTAATTCTGCAGTCAAGGTGTTTACTGGTGTGAAGTATCACCACGGGCATTTGTGAGCTATCCCTTGGAATCTGGGACACCGACCACACAGTTACCGTGAAGCAAGGAGGAGGGAACTGTCTCCCCGATGAACAGCAGCCAGTGTGCCTCCAAGCCCGGGGGCGGCCTGGCTGGGTGACACGCGAGCTTTCTCCAGTGTTCCGTGAGCTTCCAGGCTGGAAAGCGTGGTGGGCGTGGAAGTTCTTTAATCAACAGGACCTGTTCCTCAGGCCCGGGAGAAGCTTTTCTGAAGCATCGTTTCTGATTCTTCCTGGCGTCTCACTACTTTCCTTGCACGTAAGTGGAAAATGCGAAGCTACCGGAGACGGAGTGAACTGCGGCCTCCGGAGAAGGAACCTGCTGGACACAAGCCTCCCGGCGGCTGAGCTGAGTGAACACACGCGGAGGAGGGGCTTCTCCTCCGGGCTCCGGGTGCACAGAGACCCTCCAGGGGGCGCTGCTCAGCACTAAATCACCTGGAGTTTTATGAGGCCCAATATCCTCCTGGAGACGGAGACACGGGAGCTCTAGCTCATTTCAAACACTGACCTGCGGGGGATTACGACCTCCAGGAGGGAGCACTCTCTCTGAACAGCCTGTCTTAAATGGGTTTTGATACGTATCCCAAATGCTTGAAAACCACTTGGAGAGTCGTGAAACATGTCTTCTGAATGTTCCAGGTGTGGGAAGGGGTGGGGGGGGGGGCTAGGTTGGCCTGCAGGTTGGGAACGTGCGTCCTTGATAGGAGCACCCTCTCCCCACACCAGACACAAGACCCCACGCTGTACAGGATCGCTGGAACATCCCCGGGGCATCCGGAACAGCTAATGACACGCAGGCAGAAAGCCCTCGAGGCCGTGGTGCCGTCACGGCACGGGTCAGCGAGGTGCCAAGGTGGTAGGCCGCGCCTCTCGTGGTGGGCATCTAGGCCATCTCCACACACCGTGACGACCGCTCCAGCCCCGTTTCTGGTGAGAGCTTTGTCTGGGTTGGCTCTCGTGAGCACAGCCAGCTGACTCTTTTCCCTTGGCAACGTCTGGGTCTGATTGGGAAGCCCCAGACGTTCCTCTCCGCCCCACATCGCCTGCCATCTCTCCCCGTTCTCTGTTGCTTACTTTTGGCAACTGCTGACTAGTCATCCGGTGGGAAGAAGGTGAGATATAGGCCCCGTTCCATACAAAGATTCAAGATATGCTATAGAAGGTTCACAGAAGCAGAGGCAGGTGAAGAGTGTGAAAAGCAAGTAGGCAGAAGTTTAATGAGAAGCCCGCTTTTGATAGCACTGGAGCTGGTGTCTTCGGCAGAATTTCAGAAAAGAACTCTAAATCTCCATCGGAATGTTAGGAGGCAAGGTTACCTGAGGACAGGGGTCAAGCCAAGGCACACAGAACAGGGACTTGTCGAATTCTCCATAAAGGGGGGTGGGGGAGAAAAAAGCTTATTATTTGCGTCCAGTGGTTTTCACACGAATTTGCCACTTGGCAGGAATTTATCTTCCAGAAGTGAAGCGTGGAATCTGGGGTGAAATGGGGAATCACTGCGTGTTGAGGCAGTGGCGAATAGAAAGTTCTGCACAGACACACACGTGCACACGTTCTTCTCATTAGGAGAGGTCGGTCTCTCCTTCCAGGTGTGTGGCATTCTGCCCGAGCAACCTCCCCTGCGTGGATTCCAGTGCCGTCCGTCATTCTCCATATCCAAATCCCATGCTGGCCCGATTTGGCGTTGCCATTTCATATCACCCTGAATCTCGTCCCTCGTCTTTCCCCAGTCGGCTCCTTTCTGCCTCCTTCCAACTCAGCCTCTGGGACGGGAAGTCTGGGGGCTCCGTCTGGTTTGGGTGGTACAATCCCTCTCCCTTGCAGGGCTCCCTTCAAGGTTCTGGTGCCAGGAGATGGAAGAGGAGAGAAGGGGCCAGCCTTGACTCGCTCGGGTGTCAGACTGCCATGTTGATCGTTGGCCATCGTCGACTTCCTCCAAAGCCATAACCTTTACATTATTACGTTTCTCAAGTATTGTTAACGGCGAGTGCAGAAACGGATGACCATTTCCCCAATAAAAAAGACTTATGTCAATTTCAGGTTCTTTTCACCATTGAAGTTAACTACCAAGATTCTTTGTTCTAATACATCATTGTCATTATGATGATGCTCATTTATGACTTCGAAGAGGATAGACCTGGCCCGTGATGACGGAGCAGACTAGATTACCTGTATTTTGTCCAGCACGCCGGTGCTGTCCATCCTGCTGGCCACATTCACGGTGTTGCCCCAGATATCGTATTGTGGCTTCTGAGCTCCAATCACACCGGCTATTACAGGCCCATGGTTAATACCTGCAATGCATCAGAACCGGGCAAGAAGACTCAAGTTACAACGACTGTCTTCAACAGAAAAGTTGTACAAGAGGATTTCTGAATCATCATTATGCAGCCAACATTAGCCCAACTCACGGAATTCTAAAACAAAGAAAAATAATTTGTTTCTCTTCTTGGTCTTGATTCATACATAGGTACCCAGATATCATTTTTATTCCATAATAACATAAAGTTGGCTATGCTTTCAAAAAACCCAAACATTGTATCAGGACACCTGGGTGGTTCCGTCGGTTGAGCGTCTGACTTCGGCTCAGGTCATGATCTCCTGGTTTGTGGGTTCGAGCCCCGTGTCGGGCTCTGTGCTGACAGCTCAGAGCCTGGAGCATGCTTCGGATTCTGTGTCTCCCTCTCTCTGTCCCTCCCCGGCTTGCACTCTGTCTCCCTCTCTCAAGAAAATAAACATTAAGAAAATTAAAAAAAACCAAAACATTATAATAGTTTTCTTAAGTTTTTTTTTTTAAAGATCTTTGATTTGGGGACAGAGAGAGAGAGAGAGAGAGAGAGAGAGAGAGAGAGAAGGGGAGGAAGAGGGGCAGAGAGAGAGGCAGACAGAGGATCCAAACTGGGGCTTGAACTCACCGCAGGGCTCAAACTCATGAGCTGTGAGATCATGACCTGAGCCAAAGTTGGTCACCCGACTGAGTTTTCTATGTTGGTACATAATCCTAGATAAGAGATGATCACTGTTCTCCAGCAGTTTTGCGGTTAATGTTAATTTTTGAAATATACATCTTTCTGTTTTAAACAGCTACACTGAATGGATATACCACATTTACTGGCAGTTTGGTCACCGATGGACTTCTGGGTTCATGCCAACATCTTGCTGAATCCGCCACTTGCCCCCACACCAGTGTGGCATTTTCTACCTGCTGCGCACTGTAAAACTCTGGGGATGCTCACAACAGCCTTGTGCGGTGGGTACTGTTATCACCACCTCTGGATTCAGGCAAGAAAGCAGGAGAGGGCGCCATCAGACAGGCAGCCGATGGCAGGGGCAGCCAGCTCTGTGGCCCTGCTGGTACGGATGCTGCCATGAGCTTCCCGTGCACGAGGCTTCTTCCCACCTTTCAGGTTGTTGCCTTTGATGATGTCCCAATGCCAAGTTTACTGAATTCCAGAGGACCATGTTTGTGCCTCTGATTTCCATTGCTAAAGCACCTTCAAAGGGCTCTCTCAACGCACACCGTGCTAGTGAGGGAGTCTACCCAGGTCAACTTTAGAACAATAACAGGTCCTAGTATGGACAATATAGAGATTTTGACGGAGTTCAGATTTGAGGAAATTCTCCTGGGAGAGGCCCCCAAGAGCGTCACGTTTGGACGGGTCCTGGGATAGACAGGCTCGTCCCTGGGGAGCAGGTGCAACCCACAGGCCGTCTCCGCACAAGTGGGGGGACGTCTCTTTTGCTTGGGTTCTTGTCCCCCTTGAGCTGGGCTCTTTACAGCTCTGCACTCATCAGAGTGAGGACAATCCAGCCTCTGGCATAAACCTCCTCACAAACTGTGATTCTCCAGGGACAGCCATCAAAAGGTTGCTGGGGAAACTCAGGAGGCACCACTCTCCAGCCCTGCTGCCCCCTGGCTTGCCCATGTGACTGCCCAGATAATCAGGCAGCCTGGGCCACCACTAACAGAGGAGGCCATTGCTCTGATTGTCCTCTCTGTAGCTGCAATTATAACCCCACGGTTATTACGTGCTGACACCTGAGCTCAGCGTGAGCTTTCACACTGCCCGAGACACGGAGACGGCACCTGCCATCTCCTTAGAAGTCTGATCAACTTCTCTAATCAGAGAGGCCTGGGATTCTCTCCCAACTCCCCTGCACCAGGTAGGATGAGTCCTTGCCCCAGGATCTCAGTTCAAACACACAGACCCATAGTTATCCCGGGAGTGGTGCGGAGGAAGGCCACGGAAATAGAAACAGAGTTATTGACTTCGGTTGATTATGCCCTAGGTATGTGTTCTCTCCTAGATCTAGGACTCCTGCCTTGCTGCAGGAGTCAACTTGTACTGATTAATGAGGGTGTTTTTGAGATCCCTTCTCCCACTGCTGTACTGCTTAGTGCACTACGGCTTGTTAGAGACCTGAGGCAAAACTTCCTCTTTGCAATGGAGAGGTAGGCAGGAAACGGTATAAACGGCATTCCACAAAACCTTTGAAGGTACGCAAGAGGCAAGAAAGAAATTCTGCTTTGCTTTTGCGGGGTGCTCAATAAAGCCCACACTGTACTTTAGACACCCCAAAGAATTTAGTCCAGCCGCTGGCTGCTGGCTGGTGCCCTCAAGCCCCCTCTGCCATCAGCTTTCCTCCAGGCTGCTGAATCCTGCTGGGTCAGCGCCTGGCGGGGTAGGCAGTGGGGAGAGGCTGGGCTGCTGACTGCTGGCACGGGGTCAATCTCCACTTAGCGCAGGAATGTGCTCAGATTTTGGTTCCCGCTGACCGGCTGATTCTGCAGCTTGACATGCAGAAGAGGACGTTAAGAGTGAATTCAGCATTTCTTATTTGTATCATCTAATTTTTTTTTTTTTTGAAGTATTACTCTTCCAAGTTCCTACCATGAACTGCCACTGGATGGCGCCACACACCCAAGTGCAGCAGGGCAGGCAGACCCCTGAGAGAGAGGCCGAGGGGTGGGGAAAGGCAGCCCCAGAGGCCCGTGAGACCTTGAGCTTCCTCAGAAACCTAAAAGAGCTGCCATGTGGGGTGACTGTATAGACGTTATTAGTTATTCAGTCATGAGTGTAAACACTCAAATTCTTCTCGAAGAAGGCCTATTCAATTGCTCGCATTAATCTGGAAAATACCGTTAAGGTCCAAGACCAAGAAAGCTGTGATGTTTGGGGAAGTAACACATGTGATCAGCAAACACTGATCTCTATTTCACTTTGCAGTAAAGAGCGGTAGTATTTTGTTTTGAATACGTTTACTAATCGAGCAGATCATTCCAACGTGGAATAAAAAAAAAAATTTTTTTTTTTTTTGAGGGTAGTTTGAAAGGTCGAGGAGCTCACTTTCTAGGCTGTCAAAACAATAAAGAAGCTCGAGGATCTAGGGGACACTTGCATGTTGGATGTGGTCAGCAGGCTGGGGGGAAGCCTCCCACCGGCCTGCCCCTTCTCACCTGGGTATAAGGTGAGGCCCATTGTGCACGGAGGTGAGAAAGTATAAAGCAAGACGTGTCCAGGTGCTAACAATGAACAGAATATATAAGCAGTCAAGAGGCCACATTATAAGAGATATAAAATATTTCTGGGTTTTAAAATTCAGAACATAGAGCAAAGGAAGAAAATCGCTCGCCATTTATCGGGATTTTTTTTTAAGTTGAAACCTGTATCCAAAAGCAGGGAAAAGCCATTCAAATGGAATTTGTTAAAAGAGCTCCTCTTATGTGTACTTGCTTTCAGAAGAAGCAAAATGTGTTGCCAAGAGGAACATAAAATGGTCAAAGCAGCTCTTACCAATCACAAATGGCCATAACCACAAATATGGCAAGACAGCCGCGTGCTAAGCCGAGCACGTAAAACACACTTTTTATTTTTACAGACGTTTGTAAAAGGCAAGTAAGCACGAAACATGCTCATGGACCAGCTTAAAGTAACGGAAGAGCTTACTAGAAAATTTAATTTTGTTAATGTTTATTCTTGAGATAGAAAAATTTTAAATCTTAAAGGAAGCTGGCCTTTTCTTTCAGGGCTGAATCTTCAATCAGAAAAGCTATAGCTATTTCAGAACCTGGGACGTACGTTTGGGGCGTTAGGAGGTTGTGAGCCTAGGAGCGTGTGACTATTTCAACAGCTCTAAGCTGCCTTAAAACTTTTTTTTTTTTTTTTTACATTTTTGGATCTCCAAAGTCTGGATGCATCTTCCAGCCCATGCTAATTTCACTGGCAGCTGATCCTGAAATAATATCGTGGTTTGCAGTCAACGGCTCCTCAGGATGGTCTGAGGCCACGCAAGCCGTGGCTGGCGGAGGGGCCCTGGCAGGATGAGGCCGTGGGACTGAAATCCAGCTCACGGTCCACTTGCTAGACATAGTGCTCGCAGCCTGGGTCCAACCAAAGGGGGTTTTGTTTTCTACTTTGTACTGAAGTGCCTCAGAGGCCCCTAACTTCCCTGAGCCTGTCCACCCCCTGCTCCCCCAAATTCAGTCCTCCTGCACTCGAGACACAACCGCCAGGACTCTAGTCCGGCGTGGCAAGATGGCCGACGGTCCCGGTGCGCCTGTGCCCTTCCGCCCCCCCCGGAAGTCAGAGCCCTTCACACAACACTTCCGGTGCGCCTGTTCCTTACGCCGTGCCCTCCCCCGGAAGCCGGCGCTCTTCACACAACGTACCCACTCGCAGCTTGAAGTCATTGAAGGAGTGTTTGTTGATAGCGTCCAGCTTCCCCACCAGGGCAAAGGCAAACTCCACCATGGTGCCGATATGCATGTACTGCCTCTCGGGCTCCTGAGAGGAAACAAACACACGCACGTGGGGTTAGAGGTCAACCGGCAGGGAAACGGTCCCTTGGGTCACAAACCTGGGCTCCAGGCAGACAGCAATGCTTGAGGTCAAGGGCCGCAATGCCCGGCAGACAGGCGTGTGTGAGGATTACCCATCCTCCCAAGGGGACCCTGTGTCCCGGTTCATTCTTGTGGCCGCGGGCAGACCTGAGACGCTGGAAGACACGGAATGGGACCTATGTGGTCTTAACCCAGAAACTGCCGGCAGAAGACACTTCGAGGAGGGGCTGGCTCCTGGTTCTCCGCTTGCCCCGCATACCTGTCTCCCCCGTTCTCCGCTGGCCTCTGGCTCCGAGGGTGACCTCTGACCCCTGCGGGACTGGCTAATGGGAGGGGCCAGGGAAGGTCAGGGAGAGCAGGGCAGAGAGGTCGGTGTCCTTTCCTCCCCTTCCCTACTCCACACCTGCCACACGGCTCACCTCGGTTCTGGAAACACCCCATCTTCCCTTTTAGGGGAAGGGTGTTATGTGTCTCCCCCCTTCTCCCAAATTCATAACCTCCGAATCCTCAGTATTTGCTTTGCAGCTTCTCATGGCTATCATTAAATAAGAGATTAGGATCCAATGAGGGATTAGTGACGAATCCAGCATGACTTGGTGCCCTTCTAGAAAGAGGAGATTAAGACACACAGAGAAGGCGACACGAAGAAGCAGGGGAAAGATGGCGTCTAGGAAGCGAGGACAGAGGCTCAAGAGACACCAACCCCATCTGCACCTGATCTCTGACCTCTAGTCTCCAGAAGTTTCTGTTGTTTAAGCCGCCCAGGCTGTGGTGCTGTTACAGCAGCCGGAGCCCGCGGATACAGGGGGGTAACGATTTCCTGTCTTTACTGTCCCTGGGGGATTTATCGCCCCTTGAGGAATAGTTATCAAACACATAGAGCTGGAGGAAAAGACCAGTTCAAGGCTCCCAGTGAAGGTAAGTGGGAATCTGTACTCCCATTTACTACTAATTTCTATTTCTATTGCTATTTCTATTGCTATTTCTGTTACTAATTTATATTTACTATTAATTTGTAACACCTATTTGTATTTCCTTTTGAAAGTCACCCTTGTAAAATTTCTATTTTGGGTTATTTTATAAACACAGGTTCTTTACTATTATATGCATATAACTCATAAAATGTGTTTACATGTCCGAAAGATTCCCGCTGCCCCAATATTTAACGACTGGGCACACCAAGAAGGGGCGTGAGATGCAGTCCCAGCGCTGGCCTGCATCTGTGGCTTGTGGTTTAGAATCAGTGCGGTCTTTTATTTCCCTCACTCGTCTGTGAGCTCCCCAAGGGCACAGACTATGTTCTATTAATCTGCGTCTCCACAATATGAAAGTGTCTGGCCCAGGAGAGGCACCTGATACGTGTTTATTGAGAGACTGCATTTAGATCGCCGGTCGGGTAGCCGAGAGGAAGTGCGTAGGAGGAAGGGAGAGCCTTGCCGAGCTCTGGTGGAAGGTCATTGCCGACTGATGCTCGTTTGGGAAACATACACCCGGGGCGGGGCGGGGCGGGGGGGGGGGGGCACTGACGCACCCACTGAAGTGGGGGAAGGCTCAGAAGAGGACACAGGGTATTCAAGTGGGAAGACGGGGAGCAGCCTCAGCCGGCTGGGGGAGGAAGCAAAATCAGTAAGGATGCTAGAAATACTTGAGAGAAGAGCAGGAGGGGCGGCCCTTTGTGGAGCTCAAGTGTTTGATCCCGCAGGGGGCCCCAGCAGAGCAAACTCAGAGAGAGAGAGAGAGAGAGCTCTCAAGACGGTGAAAGGGGAGGGACATGGTGACCATGGGGCGCATTCACCATGGAGGGTGAAACCAGCAACCAGCTCTGAGGGTTTCAGGAGGGATGAGGGAGGGGGACAGTGGAGACAGGGGATGTGTCCTGCACCCTGAAGGTGACAGGGGCATGGAGAAAACCAAGGTAACGGCCAAAGGAGGAAGGAAAATGACAATGGGGTTATTCCCCGAAGGAGTCAGGAAGGGTAGCACCAGGCAAGTCTCTTGATGTAAACACTGATGACACCTGAGTCGGATCATTCTTTGTCCCGGGCCGCGTCCTGCGCCCTGCAGGATGCCGAGTGGCACCCCTGGCCTCCTCCGAGAGATGCCCCCTTCCAGGACTGACAAGAAAAAATGTCCCCAGACACTGCCCAATGGCCCCGAGGGGCAAGCAGCTGGCCGCTGAGATCACTGCACTAAATAACATAAACACGAGCAGAGGAGTCACTGAGAACGTTCGTTCTTCCTCTCCTTGGAGAAATCCTATCATTCCAGAGAAAGACCGATGAAACGCTACTGTTGCCACAAATCCTCAACTTAAAAATTGCGAGAGAAAATCCACACAATTTAAACAACTGGAACTATGGAACACACTGCCAGCTAACGTCGGTGAAAATGCCGTCATTTCTTTTTTTATTACAGTTTTTTGTTTTAATTTGAGAGGGGGGGGAGAGAGAATGAGTGGGGAAGAGAGGCAGAGGGAGAGAGACAGAGAATCTCAAGCAGTCTCCGTGCAGAGCCCGACACGGGGCTCGATCCCACAGCCCTGGGACCGTGACTTGAGCTGAAATCAAGAGTCAGACGCTCAACAACTGAGCCATCCAGACGCGCCACAGAGTCATTGCTTGACAATGGTTCTGCTCTTCTATCAGAGCTTGCTAATGTTTCTGGTCTCGTGACCCACAGGGACGGTGTGATTGGGAAGTTCATGCCTCCAGTCCATTGGAAACATCTTGCTCCTAAACAGGAAGCACAGGGGCTCCTGGGGGGCTCAGCTGGCTAAGCATCTGACTCTTCGTTTCAGCTCAGGTCATGATCTCATGGTTCGTGGGTTCAAGCCTGGCTTCGGGCTCTGCGCTGACAGTGTGGAGCCTGCTTGGGATTCTCTCTTATCTCCCTCTGTCTCTGCCCCTCCCCTGCTCTCTCTCTCTCTCTCTCTCTCTCTCTCTGTCTTTCACACACAGACACACACACACTCTCTAAAACAAAATAAACTTAAAAAAATAAACTGGAAGCACGAACTCTTAAATCAACAGGCAGAATCCTGTGAACATCACGACTGTTCCAGCAAGGGGGACAGATTTGCCACAGGGGGGGAAATGGTTTGCTGTCTCCTGAACCATGGTAAGACAAACCAGCTTCCTCCCCTGATAAATGATCACCCAATCTGTTTTCATGCAGCGGGCGTAAGCTGGAGGTTTTACCTGACCTCCGTGATGAATGAAGAGATTGAGTTCTGGGAGTGGGGTTTAAATCCAACGTCCGTAACTTGTTCGGGCTTAGTAAACCCTGGAAAAAGTTATGCTCGGTCTCAAGAAGAGCTCAGTTCGTTTCAAGAAGTCTTTATAACTGAGCTTTTGATAAATATTTGATGACAGTATAAAGCAGCTCTTTCTCCCACGACCCAAGTGATTTCTGTGAGACGTCTCCAAATATTTAACCGACTTCCAGGGACATGGCAGTAGACACATTGAGCTCCCGGAACACATCTTGCGAGCCGTTTGCTTTGGCAATTCCACCAGCAAGGAACCCCGCTTAAGTACATGCGTCTTTACTGAGGTTGTTTTGTAACTCAAGTGCCTGTTTGGTAAACACCGAATTTTTTTAGGCTGAAATTAACGTACACCTTGCCTCCTTCCTTGACCTCTCTTCTCTCCTCCCTTCTCTTTGTCCACCCAGCAAACATTCACTGTGCCCCTGCTGTGGTGGTATCTACCTCATGCTGAAGGTTTACAACCACTGCCCAGGAGCTGTTCTCCCACTTGAGGCCCCTGGGAGATCCCCTGAGGTCTGTCCTTTCTCTGAAGGGAACGTCCACTGTCGCCCCGGTGAGCCGATTGGCACGGCCTGAAGATCGGCTTGCGCCTGGGGCGACACTCGAGTGTCCGGAACCTGTCAGAGGACACCCCTGGGACTCACAACGTCCCAGTGTGAACCCAAACCCCGAGGCACGAAGAAGGATTTATGGAAAATGGCCTGGCTGCTAGGCCACCTGTGGACCCGTCTAGACTCAGTCAACTCACATTCACTGTTTTCCACACACCTCACTTTACAGAGAAAGTATTTTACTAAAATGCACATTAGGGGATGTTCTAGCAAGCACCCCCCCCCCCATCACGTTTTAAACCATTTTCCATGAGAAAGTTAGTTGCCAAGCACACGGGTCACTCAGACCCACTGTCATGGTTATGAGGGTCCATACCTGACGTGGCCCGGTTTTCAAATATACTAATGGAGGAGTGACAGTAAGATCGTCCGTGCGGACACTGGAACGCTGACCTTGTGCCAGCTGCTGGGAATTCTCGAAGGCTACATAGCAGCAGTGTGCCTGAAGGTATTTAATCCTCACGCTGAGTCCCGTGAGGGACTTTCTGTCTTCGTCCCCACCGTGCAGATGGGGCAAGGGAGGCCCCGGATGCTTCCTAACGGGTAGGAGCCGCACAATCAGGCTTCCCCGCCAGGAGTCTGAGTCCGGGGCCCTGTCGTAGCAGCTCTGTCGACTTGCCCCCCACCCCGTGTGCATCTAGAACGCGGTGGGAACTGCGCCATTGGCATTTTATGTGTCAGCCTCGAATCTTCGCATCTTTGTGTTTCCTTCCACTTTAAAACATTTTGCGCTGCACTCAGTTTCGTGAGCTTCCTTGGGGTAGATGTACGCAAAATATGCACAAACGTGTGAACAAACAGGTAAGCAGTTTTCCTTGATAGCCTTGACAGTAAATGGTGGCAGGTAGGTTGGATGATGAGCCTAAGAGATACTCAGCTGACGGAGAGCTATCACCGGGAAGTCGTCACGAATGGTTCTGGAACTGCCCGCCACCCCCGTGGACAGCTGAAACCGTACTCGGTATCTTCGAGCACGGACGGTGCATCCAAAACTAACGTTAGTATTCCATGTCCTACGAGACAGCTTTTCTTTTTGACTCTCCTGCTTTGCCGATGGCATCATCAGCAGCAGATCCCTAAGTCGGAAACCCAAGATGCTGGCGAGCCTGGCCTTCTACGCCCCCTCCACCGCGGCCCCTCAGCTCCCAAGTCCGCCTCGCATGGGCACACTTCTGCCATTCACCTCTTCCTTTATTTTCCCCAGGACCGCGGTTTACATCCTGACCACCGCTTGTCCGAATGTAGGAAGTTCCCGAATTAACTGTCGGTGCTTTGGAATCAGGCAAAACTAGGTCCAGCCCCAGGTTCTATAACCGTTAGCTGTGTGGCCTTGGCTGAGTCACTCAACTTCTCTGGGCATCAGTTTCCTGGTCTGTAACGGGACAAGAACTACTATCTCTCAGGGTTGTGGGTAAGGTGAAATGAATTTGTTAGATGGATGCAGCCTATATCCTTGGGGCTCAGGATTTATTTAGTTTCTTTCATGATGGTTTAGAGAAGCAGGTCACCCTGACGTGAAAAGCATCAAGGAGGAAAATGTCAGAAACTGTCTCATGCCCTCATTCAGAACCTTCTCCCTTCGAACACACTGGGCATCCTATGGGGATGCCCGGCTTTGACAATGACCTAAAAGTCTGCCATTTCCAGTGTCTTTGAGACTCTCGGTGGATATAGTGAAGATCAGTGGTTTAGTTTCTTTCGGTTTGCAGCTTCCTGTTAGTAGCACGAAAGCAGGAAGAGATTTCACTCTGCTTACAACACATCACGGTAGCTTTGGTGTTTGTACAGAAATACACAGCATCGGGTGCCGCTTTTCAGTTCAGCAGAGACCCGAACTGTTTTCTACTTTCTCCAGTAAAGGGAACTATGGTTATTAGTCTCAAGGTGTGCTTTAGCTACCAGGAGCCCGGCAGCAGAGGGTCTCAGAGCGACTCCCCGATTCTCCCGTGGTCAACCTGGCAGAGACCCCTTGCTGTGGATGGACGTTTGCACCCCCGAGAAATTCCCATGTTGAAGCCTAATCCCCAGGGTGATGGATTAGGAGGTGGGGCCTCGGGTTAGGTCATGTGAGGGGAGTCCTTGTGAATGGGATTAGCGCCCTCACTAGGAGGGGCTGGGGACAGCTGGCTTCCTCTCTATGCCTTCCGCCAGGTGACACACAGCGAGAAGACAGCCACCGGAAGACCAGCAAGAGGGTCCTCGCCAGACATCTCACCTGCTGGTGCTTTGGTCTTGGACATACCAGCCGTTGGAGCTGTGAGAAGTAAAGGTATGTTGTCACCCAGTCTATTGGCGGTTGCTAGAGCAGCCTGGGCTGACCGAGACTGTCTCCGGTTTTCCCAGACACTCTCCACGTCAGCCGGCATTGGAATCGTTTGCACACACGCCTTTCCCGGACTGTAAACTTGGGGGAACGCTTGCCACAGTGGGGAAAGGAAACACCTGCTGGATGTCCCACGAGCTGAGTAAAACCTAGAACAGCCGAGCCTGAGACGGAGCCATTAACCTGAGTCGCTGGATGCGGATGGGAAACGTTTTTTCTTTGCTTTGTTGGCAACTCAGTTTTGCTAATACGCTGGATGCGCGAGTGTAGGCATCTCATGGGCTGATCGTATGGAGCCTGGGAACTCATCTGGGGGACGGGGGGATCCAAATAAAGGAGACACGCTGGCGCCCTCCGCAACGGTGTCTCTATGGGGTGAACTGGGCAAGAACCAGATGGAGCCAAGGGTAGTGCTTAGTAACTACCCTCAACCTGCCACTCTGGGTCCGCTGCTGAGTTTGTTGGCATATAATAAATAAAAATACTAAATTCATTTTAAAATGATTGTAAAATCAAGTAGTTTTTACTTACAACAAATAAAATAATTAAATAGACTAAAAAGAGACTAAGAATACAAATGCTTTCTAAAATTTTGAAAAGCACCAGTGCTCATTCCAGGGTGAAGAATAAAACCTCCCTGCCTCCTCCTGCTTCTCTGCTTCTTCCCTCCCCTGTATTTTCTGGAGCAACGAATTATTTCCTGTCAAAGTGGTGCCAGCAATGAGTATCCATCTACTTGAGATTGTGAATGAGAGCTCGTGGTTTGGTTTATCACAGCAATAATATAATCCAAGCGTGAATCTGAATGCAGAGTTTTCATTCTTGTGTTTTTGTTTCAACCTATTTAAGTTGTCAGTGATGTTTCTCTGAAAAAGATCAGAAGCATTTATATAATGGCTACAGCCAGAGAAACCCTGGTCATTGACTAGGCCACGAAGGATGGTCTTCATAAACCACAGAGCCCCTCGGAGGTCGAGGAGGCGAGGCTCTAGAGTGCAGCAGAGGGAATGGGGCAACAGGGAGTCGTGGGGAGTGTGGCAAACTGAGAACACGCTCAAGTCTAAATGAAGCAGCTGCTTCTACGTTCCAGCTGATGGACTCTGTCATCGGGGATGAAGATCAGGTAGATAATCTACCAGTTTTCAGGAGAAGCCGGAAATGATAATTTTTTGGTGAAATGTCCTTTTTCTAAAAAAAGGACTCTGTAAGTCAAGAAAAACATACTTGGGACCACAATTTGCTGTCAGGGTTTACCGTGCAAAGGCCATGGCATGGAACAAGCAGGAGGCTTTGCACCTGGGTGTCCTGCAAGCAGGTGAGGTCCTGGCAGGTGGGGGCGGGGTGCCGGCTGCTGACTTCCGTCCCTGGACGCCTACTTGTCAGGCGCGTGTTCACAGAATCACGAGTGGGGTTAGCACGCCAGCCTGTTCCCAGTCTGACGTTTCATTTCTTGACAAATGCCTGCTTCTTTTAAAAACAATCAGTTGTGATGCATAATGCAACCGACCATTTTGTCACGTTGCCTTTCAGCTTAAAATCAGAATGTACCGTTTCATTTAAAAAATCCAAACAAACGCGGTCAGCCCTACTCTGACCAGGTATTGACAGGCTGCTATGCATCCGTTTTCCCAATGGAGAAGTTATGCTGCCCCCCAAGTAGAAAATGAGGAGGTTTTCTAGTCTTACATGTAAGAGCTCGATTTCAAAAGGCTTTTACCCAGATAACTCTGCCTCTTTTGGGATTTAACGAAAGCACATTAATCCTTGATGAACCCAATATATTTTGCAAATCGAATGTCTCTTGTTGCCAAACTAAATGTTTGGCCAAACAATACGTAGCAAGGTTTTTAGGCTTACAATGAGGAAAACAAGTAGGTAGGTTACAGGTGGGTTACAAAAGGCAGAAGACATGTTCATTTCAAATATCTACATTGATATTTATCAAGTGTTATCCCCCCACACCAATCAAACGTAATGTGCTTTCCCTGGAGCAGACTTTCACTGCACTTCAAAATATTTCTAGGATGACCTTACCAAGATCTAATTAATGCCCGAAATAGAAATAGCTCATATGGAGAACATTCTCTGCAGGGACATGACGACATATCATATTGCATTTATGTCCGAAACCCTCGTAGCTGTTGTGTTGGAGGGAGCGATAGTAACAATATGCAAAACAGTGTACAAGTCACAACTGTATTACTATGGCTTTTAGCATTTTTATTACCTACTGTGGCCAAGGAGTATTTTGCATATTAATGCAGTCTTCCCAATGGCCTTATGAAATGGGCACGCTCCCCATTATGTAAGGACACGGGAGCGCAGAAAGCTTAGCTACTGCGCTAAGTCATGAGTGGCCTCACTTGAGACTCACGTTCTTTTCCACTCGAGCTTATCGACAGGGGTGACTGGTAAGAAGTTGGGAAGCAGCCCAGGGGTGGCTAAGAAGGCCAGTCTGGTGGGTGCGGTTGATGAAGGCAGGAGGGATGGGCAGGTGGGACAGGAGAGGTGGGCTAAAGTGAGGCAGGAAGCAGCAGTGAGTGACGGGCACAGACGTGAACGTGGCACGGGAGGGGTGGTGAAGGAGCCCACGAGGCAGCAGCAGAGCTCTGGACCAGCAGGGGAGCCCTGCCCCAGGGTTGGCAGCCCAAGTCTGTCGCTGCTTGTTCTCTCCGTGACCTTGGGCAAGTTACTTCACTGCTGTGCCTCAGTTTCTCCTTCTCCATCTGTAACATGGATGGTTGGCAGGGGGGATCTCTCAGGCTTGTCAAAAGTAGACTCAGGAGGCATTTTGCGAGTGTTTGGAAACGTCAGGGGGAAGAAGGAGAGGGTTTGGATCGGGAGTGGCAGGTGTGCGAAACAGGGAAGGGAGCCACCCACTGTTCTGGGAGGTTAGGTGGGCACCTTCTCCGTCCTCCGCCAACGAGCCGGAGTAGTCGCCATGCACACCGCCCCCTGCTGGGGGTTTTGGGGACGCCGCCTACGACAGGGCACTACGATCTGGATGGTGGATAAGAAACGCACTTTTGCAAGAAAGCTGAAAGTGACACGCTGCCCGTGGGAGGCAGGGAAATGGGCTCTAGACACAGGAGGTCAGAGGAGGCACAGTTCCTCAGGTCAGGGCGCAGGACAAGCTCCCGTGAAAGTCGGAGCTTTGCCTCTGTGGATGGTGTCTTCAGTATGCGTGGGACGACTTGGAGAACTAGTGGAGACGGGGCTCTCCAGCGCCATCCTCAGAGACACAGGGGATGGCTGGGGCCCCGTTTTGGGAGAAGGGGGACGGGAAGAAGATGAGGGGGTTAGAACTGGCTGTCCCTGGAAAGCTGGAATGGTAGGTCCGGCCCCACGATCAGGGTGGCAGGTGACGGTTTTGGCAGGGGCTGAATCCGCAGAGGGGATGGATGGAGACCCCTGACTGAGAGCAGCTGTCAGGGCAAGAGCACGGACAGTGTCCCAAAGGGATGGACCACGGGCAGGTGACAGACAGGGGGACTTCTAGGCGAAGGGGGCCATCAGCTCTACCGGACGCCACAGGCAGGACTTCAAGAACGAGCGGGAGGAGTACACAACCCGGCTGGGGCTCTGGAATATGGAAGTGCTTCCTGGTCTTCAAGAGTGGGATTTCTGTTGTTGGTATTGGTGGTGATGGGGGGCGGGACAGGGGCCCCGGGAAGGGGAAAGATAAAGGCGGTGGATGCGGGTGATCAGTCCACAGAGTGTGCCCGAGGGAAAGGAGAGACGTGGGCTGCAGGGCCGGGGTCTGGAGGAGGCAGAGTCAGGGAAGACGGGCAGACGCGTCAGGCTTTACCGGACGGGGGAGGATGCGCCCACCCCACACGCTGAATGCTGAGTGGGTCTACACCAGCGACGCCTCTGAGAATCTCCGCGCTGAGCCCCACAAGGGATCAGAAAGCGGCTACCGGTGAGCTAAGGTCTGGACTGGGCGTGATCAGGCCAAGGGCCCTAAATGACTCCGAGAGAGGAGATCAGCTGGGGAGGCCTCAGAATCAGGGCCCAGATGACAGGAGGTGAGTGAGGCGCCCCCCTCAGGCACAGAATTTAAGGAGGCACCAAAAAGCTCAAGAGTCATGATAAATGACATCCTAATGCAGTATTTTAAAAATAAAAATGCAGAAAAATCCAGAAGGAATGTAACAAACTTTTAAATGAAGGTAAGTATGTGGTGTGAATTGTGTCCCAACCCAAATTCCTATCTTGAAGTCTTAAAATCCTCCCCACTAAGAACTTTTCCTTTCTTTCTTTCTTTTTCTTTCTTTTTCTTTCTTTCTTTCTTTCTTTCTTTCTTTCTTTCTTTCTTTCTCTTTCCTTCTTTTCTATTTCTTTCTTTCTTTCTTTCTTTCTTTCTTTCTTTCTTTCTTTCTTT
>NW_024412377.1:5141028-5270410 GCF_014898765.1 Herpailurus yagouaroundi | reverse complement strand
TTTCTTTCTTTCTTTCTTTCTTTCTTTCTTTCTTTCTTTCTTTCTTTCTTTCTTTCTTTCTTTCTCCCTTCCTTCCTTCCTTCCTTCCTTCCTTCCTTCCTACCATGTGAGGGCACAGTATGAAGGGGGCCATCTACAAGCAGGAAGAGATGTATCCTGCAGAAACTTGATCTGGGACATCCAGCTTCCAGAACTGTGGGAAAATAAATGTCTGCTCTCTGAGCCACTGAACCTGTGGTGTTCTGTTATGGTGGCCCCCTCGCTGACTGAGACAGCTAAGTTCCGACAGCGCCTTGCTGAACGCCTTAGAGGCTGAGGCAAAAGGGCTATATATACAAGATTTCATGTTATTTTTTTTTAATGGTTAACTTTTCCCACGACACTAAAGGTGTTCGAAAGGTATAAGTTTGTTTCCATAAAGCCAGGAAGATAAAATTATCATTAGTTCTGTTGTTGGTATAATTAAGGTACTAATTGGTATTAAAATAGTGTTATACATTTCCATGCCTATATACTCCAATTTCCCAATAGTTTTGTCAGCACTTTAATATTCTGTCAGTAAAAATCCAACCACTAGAAATATACGCTACCATTTATACAGGGCGACGCGTTCTTCCTTTTGCCTTTGGCACCAAGATGGCTTGGAAGGATACTGCTCAGAACCCAAGATAAGATTCTTCTGAAGTTTCTTCTGCTGCCATTTTACTTTTCCTTATTACTCAGGTAATGCCCACCCATTGCGAAATAATAACCTGGGAGCAAAAACCCAAGGAGAAGAGAAATGGGATACGTGTTACCCATTCCCCTGGAAAACCGCTAGCGTTAACTTTGAGTCAGATGGTTCGCCTTCTAGTCTCGGCCCATGAATACTGAGGAAAAGAGCAGGAGCTCTGCTTAGCATGCCGCTGTCCCTCTGTCCCTCTCGCACTCCATCCGGTCTGTGGGAGGCGCGGGAGAGGGCGAAGCGGCTCCAGGCTCAGCCCTTCCTTTCTCGGGGGGGAGTCGGCCTGCCTACAGCAAGCTGTGCTCTGGTAAGTTCTGTTCCTCAGATGCACCCAGCCCTGCCTCACAGCAAATCTGTGCCGGTGCCATCAGGGAGCCCGCTGTCCTAAAAGGAAGGAGGGGGTCTTGTTTATTGGACCACAGTCTACACAAGCATATCTACACATCCACAGACACATACATACACACAGAAACAAAACACAACATAACAGAAAACCCTCTCAAAACTACAGTTAATTGAAGATAACTCAATTTTGCCCAAGCCACCTTTTCAACCAAATTTCTAAGTGGTCAGCTTGGTTTTTAACCGCATTGGTTCTTTTTTTTTTTTTTTTTACTGTGTATTTATTTTGAGGGAGAGCACAAGTGGGGGAGGGGCAGAGAGACAGGGAGACGGAATCCCAAGCAGGCTCCACGCTGTCAGCGCAGAGCCTGATGTGGGGCTGATCTCACAAACTCTGAGATCATGACCTGAGCAGAAACCAAAAGTCAGACACTTGACCACCTGAGTCACCCAGGTGCCCCTTGGTCACGTTTTACAATTTTTTACTTATTTTTTTTAATGCTAATTTTTAAGAGACAGAAACGGAGTGTGAGTGGGGGAGGGGCAGAGAGAGAGAGGGGGGCACAGAATCTGAAGCAGCCTCCAGGCTCCGAGCTGTCAGCACAGAGCCTGACGCGGGGCTCGAACCCATGAACCATGAGATCATGACCTGAGCTGAAGTCAGATGCTCAACCGACTGAGCCACCCAGGTGCCCTGACCACATTGTTTTTATTTATTTTACTTATTTAAAATTTTTTTAAATATTTATTTATTTTGAGAGCCAGAGCAGAGGAGGGACAGAGAGAGACAGAGAGAGACAGAGAGAGAGAGAGAGAGAGAGAGAGAGAGAGAGAGAGAATCTCAGGCAGGCTCCAGGCTCTGAGCTATCAGCACAGAGCCCCATGCGGGGCTTGAACTCACTAACAGTGAGATCATGACCTGAACTGAAACCAAGAATTGGACACTAGACCAAGTGAGCTACCCGGGTGCCCCTTGGCCACACTGTTTTTAATCAAAAGACCAGGAGCCATCTTTTAATAAGCCATCTTAAAATAAACCACTCCAATCTACTTTCTTGTAGATTTATCTGGACTCAAGCAGCGACCAGGTCTTTTTTTGTTTTTTTTTTTTTTTTCCCTATCCCTGTTGACCGGAGAAAGGGGTTCTGTGACCGGACCCTCAGAAGCCTCTGGATTTCTCATCTTTTTTCACAGCATCTTAATCATGGAGGCTTAGGTTGTACACACAGTACAGTTTATGAGTTAGCGTGTGGCCGCTCTGGCTCCAGGGATGATCCGTGGGTGGAACCAAGGCTCAATATGCTGCGTACCAGACACATCCGTACCTGGGTATGCTCCTGGCTGGGCACAGCGCTCAGACCGGTCGCGGCCATATACGTGCTGCCGATGGTCTTAATCTTTTCAACTCCACTGAATTTCGGCTTGGACAGCAGCTGTGAAGCAATGACAACTGTTCAGTTACTCGGTTGGGTGCAGTGTCTAAAGACATTCTCCAGTTCTAGTTCACGGCGATAGGAATATGAACGATTCCAACTGCTGCTTATTCACATTGCGACCTCGGGCTTTGCTGAGAAAGAACGCTTTATACACTCCACGAAGAGCGTTGTCCTTGGAAGGAATTGCAGCATAATGATATGCTTCCAATTAGCATGAATTACCTTTTAATCTGCTAGGGAAGGAACCGGGATAAATTATGATGCAAGCGATAACAGTCTCAAATAAATTTCCCATCTCTGTGTTTAAAAGGCCAAACACAAAAGTATGATTCAGTGAGGGAGGTCTTCCCTGCATGGTGAGGGTGATTTATGACCACTTATGGTGCCGAGAATTGGCTTTTGCCTCTGAGCTCTAGATGTAAAGGGAATAATTATCTAGGATGGCTCTCCCCATCAGCTCTGACCCTAACACTTCTTGTCCCGGTTTCTGGTACCCGTTACCAGCTCCCACTGCCTCTTCCCCGGCCAAGTACATTAGGACTTGGGTTGGGATGGAGAAAATGTAAAAATAAGAGCAGAGGCTATAGGAAAGAGAGCGAAGGGGTGAGAGAGGAAGGGAAGGAGACTCTGGGAGGTTCTTTATCTGCTCATGAGGCCAAAGGCACCAACTGAAGGCTGGGGACATCTTCCTGACCTTTTGTCAGCACTCCTGCTTTCAGAAGGGATTCTTTCAAGATTCCATGTCAGAGGGTCTGAGGCAGATTAGCAAATGCCTGTACCTCATATCCATGAGCCAATCCAACCCAAAATAGCCCTGCCACTCACCCACCCGTACTGGCGAGCATTTATTTCACTGAGGGGCAGCTGTAGCCAATAGGCCACTGTTTCTCACCAGGAACCTGTCATAACCATGGGAGGCACTAGTTGTCATTACTTCGCCATAAGTCTTGAGTCAATCTCATGCTGACAATGGTGATACCAGAGAAATGCACAGGTCACACACGACATTTAGAAGCTTGGCCTGCAAACATCACGTTACGTAAATAATTTCGTCACGGTATTTCCAAGTTCCATGAATCCCGATGAACCTCTGTTCATGGATGTCAATTTTGCTATATTTTGCTTGATACTTATAAGAACGATGTAGCAGCAACATCCTTAAAACCACTGGTGTGTTTGTTCTTATCAGCAAACAAAACACGTTATTCTCCATGTAGGCAGAATATTGAAAATTGAAAAATGATACGTATTTCAAATTACGAAACATATACTGTGTCCCTTCTCAAATATATTATCCCTCATCCATATTGCTTTTTCAATAACAGAGCGTATCATCCCTGCACAGTTCAAGTTGATATCTGACCTTGGAGTATGCCGAGAGAGACACGCCAGTCATCCTACTATGATAAATACATTCATTATTTCTTTTTGTATCAACGATAAGCAAGTATTTTCCTTGGAGTTCAAGCCTTTTGAGAAAATCCGCCAGCAAACTGGAAAGACATTTTATTGATACCGATTTTGGTACTGGTTCCTAGGGAACACACTACCTCACAAATAAAATATATCATTTCTTCAAAATTAGTCAAGGACCATAACAGAGCAAAAGGCTTTAATTTTCATCCAGCCACCAATAATTACACCAGGAGACGTGCATTAAGACACGCCACGGGATCGGACTAACTTCAGATGGGATGGCCACCAGAATGCGGAAGTGTGGGACGGGGGCCACCCTGGCCTGTCAAGGGTAACTCTCGGGTACCTACATCATCAAAGTCGGCGATGATCTCGTTCAGGAGCCGAAGGCATTCCAAGCCCTCCTTGTTCACATCCGATTCTGTGTAGAATTCCTTGAAATCCGGAATGGAAGCAAACATGACACAGACACAGTCGTAGGACTGGTGGTACAACTCCTGCCCGGGAGGAAAGCGAGAGCTGAGCACTAGGAAACCTTGTAAACAAACATGCTCTTAAGACAAGTGTTTCTTTATGTGGGGATTGGTGAAGAAATCACCCGGTGCCCCCCTGCATGTGCCCCCAAACCAGCCCCTGGCCCATTCCGGACGCTGGCCATGACGGCAGGTGAGGGCTTCTAAGGAGCAGGATGCAGGCTGAGCCCTCAACACAGTGTTTCCACTGCCACTAGCAGCCAGTAGGAGGTGTCCTTCTGGCAAAACTTCTCTGAGATCGCTGCCTTCGACGATTACAAGAGATCACAGACTTCTGGCTTCAGAAAGAAATGTCCTGTAAGCCACTGAAGGCCAACAAAACAATCTCCCAAACTACTATACTAAAATGCCTACAAGGACTACATTGTCATGGCTACATCCTTTGTACTGAGGTCTTTATGCCTGTTTTTCTTTAGTGTCTCCTGAGAGGAGCTCCTCAAGTTACCTCTTAATTACCCCAGAAAGAACCGACCACACTCCCTGGGTTACTTATCCACATCGAATCAAACGCCAACTCTATGTTTATTCAAGATAGGCTTTTGCTGTTAAATACAAAGAGGCTCATACTTGTGCATCCATAGACATGAATAAAATTACAATGGCTTCTAAGTACAACTTTAAGGCGTTTCCATAGTTTTTTTCAACACACAGTGAAACTTTGAAGTTCAGTGAAGGTTTGAGAAAGGAAGGGTTGTTATGTGGGCAGAGAGGCTGGTCCTGGGTGTGAGGACCTGTCCCCCCACTGGCGCTGGCTCATCAGGGCCCTCAGGTGGCATGACGTGGGCAGGAAGGCCAGGCGCCACGGTGGGCGCAGGGAAACGCTCCCTCCGCCGGGAAATATGAGGAGAGTTCTGTCAAACAAGATGGCCGCCCTCAACGTGGATGGAAGAACGCAAGTCACTGGTGCTTCCTGTGCGCCTGGCAGGGTGAGGCAATCCACTCTGCATGAACGTTGTAGTGAGCTCTGCTCTCTGAGGCACCAGACGAATTCCCCCCACTGGGAGAGCGCACTTCGGCAGCACCGTAACTCCCAGGTTTGGTGGCCTCTCCAAGGAGCCGTTCTTCCCCACTGAGGTCTCCTCACAAACACAGCAGGCCAATGGCGGCCCATGGACGGTCACAACCACTTCCTGGAAAAGCTAGCCTCAAGTCAGCTTCCTGTTCTCAGGGCCAGCCACCCGTAATGCCTTCTGCTACGACCTCACAATCTCTATAAAACACGCGAACGACAGAACCAAGGGTTTTCTTTTCCACTCTGCTCTCAACATGGTTGCGCTGGCTCACCGCGCAGACCTGTTCTTTGTCCGAGAAGCTGCTGCTGTGAACATTCATATCCTGGGAAGACAACCTGCGACACAGATGACTGTCAAGTTGCGGGGCCTGGCAATGCTAAGCCGGGGAGTCAGGGTTTACCGGGAGACAACCCCCTAGAAGCCCCTGCTAGTTAACGATGCCAGTTTTTTAAGAGAAGTATGAACTTCATAGACTTCCCTATTCTTTTTTTTTTTTTTTAAGTTTATGCATTTATTTTTGAGAGGGGGGTAGGGGCAGAGAGAGAGAGAGAGAGAGAGAGAGAGAGAGAGAGTCCCAAGCTGTCAGCACAGAGCCCAGTGCAGGGCTTGAACTCAGGAACCGTGAGATCATGACTTGAGCTAAAATCAAGAGTTGGACGCTCAACCGACTGAGCCACCCACGTGGTGGCCCACTGACTTCCCTGTTCTTAAGGAAAAGGAGCGTATCTGGCAAGACAAGGAAATGTTTTCTGCACCTTGCACGTCCCCACTGTCTGTGGATACTGGCCAGAGTGACCGTCTGGGGCACGATGATAAAAATAAGCTCGGGAGCGGTCAGCACTGACTCAGTGCCTGCTGACTGACGGGGGCAGCTGTCAACACTCCACAGGAAGTAACTTGCCCCCGACGACGATCCTATGAGGCCGGCACTCTTACTTCAACGTACGGATGCGGAGACCGAGGCAGAGGGCAGTTACAGTACTTGCCCAAGGTCACAGTTACCAAGTCTGATGCAGAGTTCCCTCTTACAGGTGCTACACTTTACCCTTGAACCTGGATCTCCTGATGACCGCAGGCCGTGCTGTCCAGATGCAGGGGCGGTGGGGGCCTCGCCCCATGTGCAGGTCATGTCGCTTTACCTCTCTCCTTTCTGTGGGGGTCCTTAAGGGTGTACAGGAGTGGGAGACGATGAAATTGCCAGACTGGACCGACTCGCAGTTCGGATGAGGGTCCATTTGAACTGCACTGTGTTGGGGTCCAATGAAATCAGGTCTATGTATTGGAAGGGGTCTGATGTGTTATCTCATTCCACTGTCCACAAACAGGAATGCATGGGACAGTCACCGGTGGGTTTTCCGGCCCTGGGGTGAGCTCCAAGCCTGCGCATCATTTTTGAAAAGGGCCATGGGTTATTCTGCAAGGCAGCCTTGGTTAGGAGTCACAGGCTGAATGACAAAGTAGAAGGTTGGGGGAGCCGGATGATGCACCAGGGCTCCCAGCGGGCCTAGGGGCCAGGACTAATCTCTGAAACCCTGGTCAGGCACTCTGCAGGTGGGGAGTGCTGCTGGGGGCTTGGGCTGCAAACTGCTCACCCACTCTCTCTCTAGATCAGTTTCCTGGGACCTTCGTTGAAACACCAAGGATGAGTGTGGACCTCTGCCCCCCCGCCCAGTCCCTGATTCAGCCTCGAGGGCTACTCCTGAGAAACAGGGAAACTTCACCAATGGGAAGCTTCATAAATTCTCTGGAGCCAGGGAAACGTGCAAGGCTTAGAACCATACCCCAAACTCAGGTCTTTGGGTTGGTCTTGGGGCCAGAGTGGACCACAAGCCGACTGGCTGGTGGTCTGACCTTAGCTCATTATTTCCAGAGGATCTGGGTATGGGGGTAGGGCACGTGGGCAGACTCCCAGGAGAGTCTGGAGTTCAAGGTCTAGAGTGGATGACTCTTGTTGGGCACACTGTTGCCCGAAGGGATCACTGCGCTTTGGAGTTGGAAATGAGCTCACGTGTCCTTTCAATGCCTGTTCACACGTCACCACTCTGCCAAAGAAGCTCAAGTAACGAAAACACAATCAGAAAGCCACCGCATCTCTGTGCCCGCTGTCCCTTTTAGTTTGCTGAGTGAGACCAGCTCCTCTCCAACCTCTCCTCTCCAATCTGCCCGTGGATGAAGACTTGGGACAACCCCATGACTCTTCCTGTCATTCTCGGGTCCTCCTGTCGATAATTAACGCGCCTGGCTCAACAAGCGGTCAAAGCTCAGGACCTAGCTGGACGTGGGGCTCTTCCCCTTTCCCAGCATGGGCCCACAGGGAGGGGTCTGCAGCGTGGGGGAGAGGGCACGCCTGGCTTCCACACTCTCTACTCACACTTATACTTCCACCCTCCCCAACTCCCTCAGCCAGGCTTTCCAAACCTCCAGGGGTGCAGGACAGGGACAGAAGTGTGTGATGGAGGAGGACGGCGCTCCACTGACTGCGTCATGCTCCCTGGGCACTCACACCGGGTGGTCATTGCCATCGGTGGCTGGAAGACTCCCTGTCGCTTCTTGCATCCCTGGACACCCTGCCTGAGGTTCCCTTGCTGTGCATGATACGCTCCCTTCTGCTTGTGACCATCTCTGCCCCGGGCTCTAGGGATATTGTTGTAGCTTCTCTGCTGGGGCTTGTCCACCCCTCCAGGTGGCTTTGTACAACGGCCATCGTCAACGACCCCATGCCAACTGCCTTTCTCTCGCTCGGTCCCCAAACAACGTTCATCAACCTCTGCTCTCCCAAGCCCCTACAGTCCCATGACATTGCCCACCCGCAGCCCCAACTCTCTTGGCTCAGACACTTCCACCAGCCCCTTCCGTCTGCATTTTCCACTTATCAGGGACCCGCCTGTCACCCATGTCCCCCAGAGGCAGGTGTTTCCCCGGGACCACTCAGCGACACAAGCACAGGGCACACATGTCAGGCTGAGTAGGTTCTGACCCATTCACAAGGCTGGAGGTGAAGGGAAGATCCCCGGGGGGCTTACGTCTCGCTACGTCCTGTCCAGCACCCCTCTTCCAGCCCCCAGTCCCCTGCCCATTCCTACGCCCCCTGCGAGGGAAGGGGGGAGAATCAAGCAATCAGGTTTCCAGCAGAGCACTTGTAAAGCAAGCAGTTAGCGCCCCCTGTGGAACATGGGAGCTCCTGTCTGTGTCAAAGGCCGAAATTCACTTTAGGTCCGCTTGGCATGCCCTGGAAAATGCTCAGAACTGCCATTTGCACTCAGTTTCCAAACTTCCACATCCGTGCTCTCTCCTACGGGTCCATTCTGCAGCAAAGGAGGGCCTTCCCACCTCCCACATTTCCCCCCAACGGACTGTGTGCTCACCATTTAGCATCCTCTTCCCAGCGGTCATCGGATTCTTCATTTACTCAGGGGACTGGCGTAATTCGAAAGCACGAAAGCATCTCTGGAGGTGCTGGGGGCATGCCAGCCTGGCTACGGGGATCAGGGCAGAGGGTCTGTCTGGAGGCGGTGGGGCTCACGGCTGGGAAGGCGGGTACAGTGCGCCCACCTGGTGAATGCCCGCACACCCACAGCGACACCTGTGTCCTGTTTTGATCGAGCCTCAGTTCGTCAGCAACACGGCCGCCTGGCTCAGAATCACACGCCATTCTCGCCACCTGGCGACTCGGCAGAGGGTAGACTGCAGTGACAAAATGTAGCCTTTTCAACAAGCGATGAAAGCTGGCTTTGATGTCTGCTCAAGAGGCATCTCGAAAGCTCCCGCTACAATAGGGCAGTTTCAAGGGCTCCGGCCCAGGAGCGCAGGGCTCTCTCCCTGAACTCGGATGGCCTGTCGCCTGCGTCTGGCCAAGAACCCTCGGCAGCTGAGGGAGAAAACTGCAGAAGTTCTAAGCAAAGCGAATGCCCTGAGGGAAGGAAGAGGCACCTGAGGCACCCATAAGGGCTCTGCCCACACCCAGGTTTTCGTTGAAGTCAAAGCTTTTAGGGGATGTGATTGTAATTCAATCACGCTTTGCTTCTGAAAAGAAATTCATTTCCTCTGAACATCCACGCGGTGGCCTGGAGAACCAAAGAGTGAAGGAAGGCTCTTTGTTAACATCGGTCCTGGCTTAGGTCCTGTGTCCTGTTCCCAAGGACTGTTCCAGAAAAATGTGCATTGGTAATGTTGGTGGTGGGCCTGAAAGGTTTGCTCCTGTCCGCCCCAAGCTCTGAAGGTAACCTGGGTATCTGCATTCGGATGGCGTGGGTGCTCAGCCCTCCCCCTGGAGGAGGAGCCGGGAAGGCGCAGCGGCTGGTCTGAGGGCAAAGGGGTTCCATGGAGGTTTGCCCTCTTCAGGCCCCATAAGGGGCAGGGGGCGGGGGGAAGGAGACTTCCTTGAAGCTGTGAATAAGTTCCAGTGGGCAGTGACTCTTAAGTTTTGCATACATCTGGGATATTTGCTTAAAAGAAAACTAAGATGGAGTGCTGACTGCCGGCCAGGCATCGCTGTGAAGCTTCGCGTGAGTTGCTGCTCTTACCTTTGGGAACAGCCTCTGAGAGGATGGAGGCCTGAGAAGTGCCAGGGCTGGGGCCGAACCTGTGAGCTCGGCCGCCAAGCAGGGCCCGGCAGGTGGAGGAGAGCTGGCCCGGGGCCCAGGAAAGCCACACGGAGCCCGCGCGGCAGGGATCCCTTCGGGAGGCCTTGCTCGTGGGCGCGGGGCTCTCTCTCGGTCCCCAGTGTCAGCCATGCTCTGGGACCCAGCAGAAGAGGCCCCCCCTCCAGGGGACTGCATTTCTCACAACGGCCGAACCTCCTCCCCAGGAAGCCTCGGGGTGCGAGAGGGCTCACGCAGGGGACACGTCCTTGGCCCTGACCCCTGAGGTCCTTGACGTTATCCGCACTGCTGAACAGCACACATGCCATTACTGTGTAGCTGCAGGAGGCTGAACACCATCCGCCTGGCTGGCCTGGGACGATGAGGCCGGGATTATACATGGCTGGTTGGGGAATGGCTTGTCCCCCGAGGACAGTCAGTCGAGGACAGAGGGGTCAGATCGGGACAGGAGAAGGTGGGGAGAGCAGAAGGACGGGCCAGGAGTTTGCTACAGTTCATGCGCTCCAATGAGTCTCCTTATAGTAACCTTGTTAGGAGTCTTTGGAAACCCGCCCCCCCAAAACCTAACGATCCCTTACTGAGAATCACGGCGGGGCGCTCGTTAGACGGCCGGTTAGCGATTCTCTTTCTTGTTCAGCCGGGCGCCGCGAGCTGTTTTGCATTCAGGATTTTCCCCACGAGGATCACAGCCAGCAGAATCTCCTACACCCCCTCTTTGATCTCCAGCAACTGCACAGCATAGCCCTCCCTGCCCAGTGGGCTGCCTCTCCCGGCCGCCCTGATGGCGCAGGGCCCCGTGGGGGTCCCTGAAATTGTTTAATCCGCGAGACTTAGAGCGGCTGCCTGTAGAGCTGCACCCCCCCTGCCCCCCTGTATTTACCCCAACAAACAAAGACTGGCAGTGAACTATGGAAAGCTACCCCCCAGGGCAGTTGTCTGTTGTCTGACTACATACGGAGAAGCCTGCGGCCCGCAGCGGAGCAGAATGAAGCGGTCATTTCAAGGACTGTCCCCCTGGTCCGAAGCCCCCGATTTCAGATGCGTGCGGCGCTTTACCCTCCTGAGCACAATCAGCAGCGCGAGAGAACACATCTAATGGTGCGTGGGGACCGCGGGGCCCTGAGTGAAAACCCGAAGACCCCTAACGTGGCTGCTGTGACACCTGGCTGCGGCCGGGAGTTCGAACGGCTCTGGACCTGGAGCAAGTGTCCCTTTTCCTCCGGGCCTGCAGGCTGCCTGGGGCGAGGCGCTGTCTCCTGCAGGCGGGGACAGGCCGTCCTCACGAGCTGCCGCTGGGAGCCCGGGATTACTTCGGGGCCCAACAGGTTCCGAGCACACTCGGGGATGGACTGGCCAGGGAGGGGACCTGCCCCCGCAACGAGGAACCTGCCTTCTTTAGCTGACAAAGGAGGAAAGAAAGCAGAGGACCGGTTCCATCTACCTGTGCCGATTCCTACATTGTCGCCAAAGAGCCCCCCACCCCCCAACCACCCGGGCAGAGAGGGAGCACCACAGCCCGGACTCCCACCCACTAGGCCACCCTGTCCCCTCCCCCCCCAAAACAGCGCTTCCCCAGGGAGCCCATCTGGGTGGTGAAGGCTACAGGGGACCCTGTGTGCGCCCAGTTCTTAAAATGGCAGCACTGATGAGACGCGAAGGGACAGGTCACCCCTCTCTTGGGAGCACGCGAGAGTTGTGCTCAGCGACGTGGCACGCAGCAGGGGGCCACTCAGGAGGCAGACGAGTCACCGTCAGCTGTGGCACGGGCACCTCCCTGCCGGCTGGGCCCTACCTGTGTGGACGTGGGACTCCGTGTCCGGGGATGTCAAATGCCCCCCGCACCTGGAGGGACGCTCGGGGGAAGCGACGTGTAGGCGTCTCACTCCCCACCCCCTCAAGGCAGCTTGCGAAGTCAGGCACTGCTCTTTCCCTGTTATGAGTGGAGAGACTGGGCTCAGCCCAGGGACGGAGCAGGCCAAGTCCACGTGACAGAGCCTAGGTGTGGACGGGAGAGTCAAGCCCACGCTACCCCCCACTAGGTTTCTGCTCCTGAGCCATCCTGCCATTCCTTACCATCTTCCAAGAGAGAACTGGGTTCAGGCATTCGCTTAGAATAAGTCAGACCGACGGGGAAGAACAGAGAGAATCCACGGATTCCCCCAAGTCCGGGAGGACCTCGGGAGACATCAGGAAGGGTCTGCAAGGGGGCAGGGCTAATCCCACTGGCTTTGTCAGGGCTTGAACTAGGCACTCCCCCGGCCAGAATATTCTCACTCCTCCACTCCCCCGCCCCCGCCCCCGCCCACCCCAGCATCCATCCCCCAGCTACTTTCTAGCTCCTTCTTTCCAGTTTCAGAAGCTACCTCCTCACAGTGGCGGCCTGTCTGGGCTCCCGCAGATACGCCGCGAGTGCGCTTGGAGACAAGGGGATGCAGTCCCCCTCTGGGCGATGGGGCCACCCCTGTCCCGTTCATCTCTGTGTCCAGGCCAGGCACCAGCGTGGCCACAGGGCAGGGGCGACAGTAGGCACACGCTGAATTTATGAGCCGAACTGACAGCCAGGCACACAGACAGAAAGATGCTCTTACGTCGCTACCGGGGGCAGATGCTCCTTCTTAACAAACGCAGTGATTTCATTATCCGTGGCCAGCGGGTAGACCGGCTGCTGAAGATGTATGGACTTCAGAGAAGAGTGGAAGAAACAGAAAGGTGGGCTCCACAGCCAACCAGACCTCCTGGCGGGACCCCAGGCGGCCTGCCGCACCCAGCACGCTTCCAGTAAGAGGAGGGGGCGATGTCCAGCCCCTCACTCCCTCCCTGGTGCTTTCTAGCCAATGTCAACATTAAATGTGCTATTTGGTGCTCATTCTGTGCTTATGATGCGAGTATTGTTACTGCCCCCATTTTACAGATGAAGAAACTGAGGCACTGGAGAGCTTAGGTGCTGTGCTGAAGGCCGCTTAGCCGTAACTGGCAGAGATGGGATGTGAACTCTTGAAAGCTTGCTCTGCGGTATTTTCTACTTCTTCTCTTATGATAGAAGGTTGGGGACTTTGAGACCTGGCAGGGACAACCACCAGGCAGTGGGCTCCGAGTCACTCCCTCTGGGGGCCCGGTCCAAGTGAAAATACACCCCCTCCCCGCAAAAATGTGCTACAGGAGAATACCGCTTCAGGTCTTGTCACTTGAGATAGTTTGTACTCTAGTGTCATCAAGGTTGACCTTCTCTGTGTCCGCGATGGCAAACACAGGCCTCTGCTCACAGTGAGAGCTCAGATACGTGTTTCTCACTGTAGACACATCTGCTGACTCACCGTAAGTTAGGAATATGAAAGAAATTTCACGATGTCTCATTTCATAAGCCGTTTCTATGCTAAAACGACACTCCTGTCTTTCCAATTCTAGATAAATATCCGTTCCTTTAGACGCTCCAAGAAATCCCCATTTGCATCCTCAAGAGAGCAGACTTTGGTCTGTGACCTGATCTTGTATGGACAACTTCTAAACTCTGTCCATCTCCCATCTTTGAAATTCCAAGGCCCTTTACAGGCACTCAGGGAAGTTTCCAGCAATGAAACAGTGGATGTGCGGTATGCATGCCTTAATGGTGCCCCTTGATTCAGTCTCTGTGGTGTGCTGGTAAGGCAGGCGGCCCTTCACACCACGGAGAGGCCACTTTTGTGACTTGTTTGGAAGCCCAGGGCCTCACATGGCACCCTGAGAGTGTCACGTGATGGGGGAAGGAAAGCCAGGAATGATGAATCAACACTCAAGCTAACACGTTCGGAGGTGATTCGAACTCACTATTCCCAGTTGGCCCATCGTTATCTTTGAAGAACAGACCAATTCAGGCCAACAGGACACCAGGAGCACTGAGGCATTTGAAGGCTCCCAGGCCCCCCCAGACCCCCCCAGCCGGGACCTCCTCGCCCTGCCCCTGCCCGCTGCCCCAGCGTGCCCCACCTCGTTCTTCAGGCTCCGGGCCAGGAAATGTTCGGCCACGTGCGCAGGCAGCACGTTCTCCAGCAGCACGCGGTTCAAGTTCTCCATGGTTTCTATCTCCTCCCGCTCTTTTTTGAACTTGTTCTTCCACAAGAAGTCTAACCTACAGTAATATTCATTCTGTTACAAGAGGACACAGAGGTAAAGAACCAATAGGCATCTCGTCCTGCCAGAGAGCGGAGGTTTTAAAGAGAAAATAAAAAGAACAAAAACAAAACTGAAAACAGAACCCCCACACAGAACTGCCACCCACCCTATGGAGCCCGCTGCTCCCCGCAGATGTCTGTCACCCGACCCCTCACCCAGATCTGCAAAGAAGCAGGTGCGGGAAAGCACCAGCCTCAGGAACAGGGAAACAGGCATGTAAGTGACATGGGCGCTTCTGGCCAAGTTATGTTAATAAAAGGTGCCTTGAATTATCTTTTGAGAAGAGGCATAATAGAACATAAACAATGAAAAAATGAAAAAACGGGAAATACATTAGTAGAAAGAGGGCACTGTTTGATAATTTGCATTCAAAAAATAATCGTGCTCAGGCATGGCACTTTGCCTGTATTATCTAGAAATCAGTTTTCCCCTACCACAAATTCTGTAATTAGGAATTCATTGAAAATTTTGTACTTTTTCATCTGGGATTGCATTGTCCTAAGAGAATGACATTCTGTTTACCCAAACGTTCGTTCTGGTATCATTTAATTAAGACGGTGCCTGCTGCTAGAAACACGCATTTGTGCTTTATGATGTCGCACAATTTAATGTTTTCTTAAAACAGTTTCTTAAAAACTGTTTTAGTTGACATTGTAGAAACAGAGTGGCCTGTTTACTGGCCAAGGTGTCTTTGATTTTGGCATCACGTTGGGTCTCCTGTGATGTCAAGAATTTACTATGGTGGAACAGCCCTTGAAAGAATCTTCCTGTAACAGAAGGGCCTAATGGATGAGGCGTATTTCAGCACAGAGACTAACTTCCTGACGAAAACATGCAAAGAAGAAATAAATGCTGCAAGTTTGTTTGTTTTATTGGTTTGGCTATTTATACTGATGCAGTACACGGGCGCACACATACACACGTGTGCACACACAAGCGCACACACGTGTGCACACTGCACACGCGTGCACGCCTGTGTCCACACATACAGGCGCACACATACACCTGCATGCTCACACATGCACACACGTGCACACACACACGTATGTGCACACAGAGCCTCTTACACACAGACACACAGGTGCACACGTGCATGCACACACATACACTCGCATGTGCACACACACTCACACACACACAGCCTCTTACGCACAGATGGCAACTTAAAAAGTTCACATTTTGGAACCTGAAAGACCATGATCATTCATCAACGAGACTCGATTCAAGCCATGTGCGATATGCTCAAAAGTTGTTCCTCCTCCTCCTCCGGTGTGAAATTTATTTTTACTTCATATAGAGACATTTTTAAAAAAGATTTCAGAAGAGGTATGTTTTTAATGTTTGTTTATATTAAATTTTTTACATTAACGCCCAATCTGCCACATTCTGTAACCTACAGAAATCATACTCTGCCCTTGCTGGAAAAGGGCTCCGACTTGGACAACAGATTATTCGGGTTTTGGGGGGCACACCAGTGGTGTGGCCGGTTTTAAACTCAAAGACTACTCAGCAGTCCATGACGGTGGCATCAGGAAGACACGGATACACCCTCGAGACGGACAAAGTGAAACAAGGAGAAGTGGCACAGGGCAGGCAGCAAGCCCAGCGCATGGGTCTGGCGGGGCTTCCGTGAGCCGTACTAGAGGTGGCTCAGGTCGCCTGAGTGATGCCACCGCATCACAGGAAACACCTGGTAAGGCTCCCACTAAAGGAATCGGAGCACTTTGGGACCATCTCCACTGGCCTGAAAGTGACATTTTGCCAAGTCTGTGCATCCCACCTCCCCAGTGCCGTCTGCTGCAGGACCCTCTCCTGAAGGACAAGCTCATTGGAAACTCATGGGGAGGCCCCCAAAGGAAGACCGATGTTTCCATCCCAAGCCAGTCGAATGGATCCAGTGGTGTCCCCCAGAAAGACAGTTCCAAGTCCTCACCTGCAATATGACTGTGACCTTCTCTGGAAATAGGCTCTGCAGGTGTAATTGACTTAAGGACCTCAGGAGGAGATCCTGCTGCATTTAGGGTGGCCCGTGAGCCCAGTGACTATGTCCTTCTAAGAGAAAGAGGGGGATCTGACACAGACACGCAGGGGGAGGCCATGTGGAGGATGCGGCGGAGGGTCAGGGGAAGACACTGCCTCCGAGACTCTGGGTGGCACTTCAAGTAAACCTGCTGAACCTCCGTCCCTACACCCTCACCCATCTCGTCGAGTCCGTCTGGGGCTACTCGACAGTACGCAGAGGGGCAGATTCGCTCTTCGTCTGCTCTGGCAATGGCGAGAGGGGACAGGGAGAGCCTGGAAGAGGCACCCAGGCCATCTCTGGGAGCCTCACTGTTGTGTTTCACACCCACCACGGCCTCGAGGGCAGTTCTTACTCATGCAGTTCTGAAAACAAGCCGGGGAACTGGAGGGGCTGACCTCTTTCTACACGGACAGGGGTGTGGGCAGCGTGTGACTCCCCGCACTCCCAGGTTCCGATCTGAAGCCTCGCACACGGTGACCTCGGCCTACCTCTCGGGCCACCAGGCTATCACCTGTCTGGATCCATGTCCTGAACAAGCCCACCTAGAATGCAGACCCTCAATGGCAGCGTGTGGTCATTTAGACTCGGGACAAGTACAGAGAATCTTCCGTTTTCAAAAGAGGCCCTTAAGCTCAGGCTGGCATCCCTGTCACAGCCTGTATTTCAGCACAGAGAGTAGTACCATGCACAGCTCTTGTCCGGGACACGGGCTATGGTTTCAGGAAGGTGTCTTAGATTCCCAGAACGATATTTAGCATGCTAACTTGCTCAGAGAGCAAACACATCACTATCGTTTCAAAAACCATGGTCATGGGCCTGGGGAGTCATCGGGACAAATGACAATGAAAATAAGTGGCAAAATGTCTGTCCTGCTGCTTAAATAAACCACCCCGGGCATAAGTAGCCCTGAGGCCATGCACGTTTATGAAACTTAAAAACCTTATTTTAAACATTGGACATTTGTTTATGACTTATGACATACTTGTATTTTCAGAAGAGTATGTAGAAGCACTGTGTCACAGGCTTCGAAGTTCTTGTTAGCCCAACAGACTTGGGACCTTAGTAGATCGCTGACTGAATGATCCCGGCTCACCCTGGCACATTCTCGGTGCGAGCTGTCAAAGAATGATCATCACACTATCACTCCTGTAGGGAGCAGTGACTCTAAGCGTGGACAGTACTTATTGTCACAGTAGTGACAATAAAAGAACTGAATGCGTGTAAGACTGGAGTCATCCCTATTGTGTTAAATTAATGCCCGGCCATAATACTGAACACTTCTTATTGTTCATCTTATGCCAAAGAGTAACAGGTCAAGGGGCAGCCGCTGGATGTGACAACATCTACGTAGAGGCATGTTTATCATCTCAGTGATCAATAAAGAGTTGGGAGAATTCAATTTGATTCTTGGTCCTTAAGATACACTGCTGTGAAGCAATCTGATGACTACAGTAGGAGAAAGTGCAGACGGAACATCCTTGGGACGAAATGGAGAAACAGGGGACCCCCACAGAGGGGGCGGCCATGTTTCCGGAGGAATGATCAGCCAGGGGATATTACGCAAGGAAGCCCATTTCGTTCCCATTTTTCACTTCTAATAGGGTTTCCTGAGAGTGGACATGCCTTTTCTCTATGAGTGAGAACAGAAAGCAGGTCGATGGAGGAGAAAGCCAGGTGGCAGGAAACAAATGGAACCAGGAAGAAAGAACAGGACACGGTTCAATGGGTTAATCGGAACGTGCAGACTGTCAAAGCTACAAGCCAAAGGATGCAGAACAAAGCTGTGCCAGGGATGGAGGTGGGGTGGGATGGGAGGGAGACAGGGGTCTTCTAGAGCTCTGCATCAGGACAACAATTCAGCTCCTGGGAGACTGGGGTGGGATGCACTGTAGCTCTCAGGGAAGCATGCCGTGGGTGCTCCTTGGAAGAGGACAGTGTTTCCAGGCCACTCGACTGGCAGCCACAGATCCGGCCTCTGCTCTGACTGTGTGACTGTTAACAACTTCCTACGGTTTAACTGTTTAGTGCTGTGTCGATGATTAAATTGGCTTTGCATCTTAGTTGGTTATTTCTCTATATATTGTTCCTTTGTTTTACATCATCCATCAAAGAATTCCAAGCAAACTTTGGTGAAGGCAGAGTGCCTGGCATGCAATGAGTCTATATCCTTTGGGCAATCGTGCTCATGTGCAGCTAGAGAAAGAATATCATCCTTGAAAATCCTGCACCCACAGCCTCTCCTTGGAGACCAGAAGGAGTGGGGAGTGCAAGGAAGCACAGTTTCATTCTCATGAAAAAATACAATTTTTGAACAGAGGACTGTATTTCTAGGAATGATTTCAGGTGACGTCAAAGGTATTCATACCCACTTCTAAGAAAATGAAACAGGCCATCCCTTCTGAAATGCAAATAAAATCCCAGACGAGGGGACAGTTTTACAAATAGCGTCAGCTACGGAGGGATCACCTTTGTAGGCTTACAAAACCTACAACGTTATTTTGAGATTTACCAGGAAATGGATTCCCATCTCTACCATTCACCAAGTTTGCCTCTTGCAGAAAAAAGAAAAAAAAAAAAAAATGAGAGACCTCTGTCCTATTGTCTATATTTACGCACGCACACACACGTTTCTCTCTGGTGATCAAATGATTGTGACACATCAGCATTTGTTCGCATGAAAGCAGCTACAGTGCACATCAGCAAAGTATTTTCATTATTATTACTGAATAGACTTTGTTTTTTTTTTTTTTTTTGCAATTGAGGTAGAGTCAACGTACGAGCAACGTATTATTAACACGGAACTTGGGGGAAGTTATGTCAAAAAGCAGATGTCTTACCTGTCTACCCAGAACAAGCAGTGTGATGAAAAATATAAAGAGAGACACTGAGCCCATGGTCTTCAGGTCTTTCCAAATGCCTGGTCTATTAGAGAACAAACAGACAGACAGACAAAAACAGTACAAAACAACATACATACGGCACTTAGAATTTGTATATCGACCAACTTGAGAACCTCCACTGCATGTTCTAGTCCAGCCAAACACACACCCTTCAAATACATCTCCAAGCCCAGATTGCAGCAAAACAAAATAATCCCTATTTTGAAAGCTCAGTAAAAGATCCTTCCAAATTAACATAGATGTGTTACTTTCTACCAAACTCTAACAGACATAAAAGAACAGAGGAATGTGCATCGTAGTATTTTCTTTACACTTCTGAGATCCATATGGATAATCTGACATTGGATACCGACTTTTGAAGTTACCACTCTCAGAAAGAGACCGTCTTCTAGAAATTAACCATCGTGGGAGGGAGAAAAACGAAGCAGGGAACTTCATTCCACCAGCTACCCTCACCTGCAAATTATATAGTTGCTCATAACTTCTTTGGTAGGCGCTCGGTCTTATGTTCTCTTTTGTATGGGTTTGTACCCCAGATGGCAATTCTTGGTCCACTGCCCCATTTCTTCTCGGGTCCAGGTAGACGTCAGTCATCAATCCCCGTCCGTGTCCTCACCACAACATTCCAGAAAACCATCACCCCGCATATGGAGTTGGCATGCGTGGTGGGCACGGGATGCCCAGACATTTCACTCAACTGTCACTCTGGGTGTTTCTGTGAGAGTGTTTTTTGGATGAGGTTCACATTTGAAGCAGTGAGCTGAGTGAAGCCCTGCGTAATTCGGGTCGGCCTCATCCAATCAGCTGAGGGCTTAACTAGAAGAAAGTGCTGACCTGCCCCTGAGTGAGACAGAACTCTCTCTTGCCCGACTGCCTCTGATCTGAAACACTGGCTCTTCCTGGCTCTACAGAAGCTTCTGGCCCTCAGGCTCCAACTGGGACATTCGCCATGCAGATTTTGGACTCGTCAGCCTCCATAGCCACGGGAGCCAGTTCCTTACGATAAACCTCTTGCTTGATATACGTATATTACATATATCATATACCAATACCCTACTGGTGCCGTTTCTCTGGAGAACCCTGGCTAATCCAGCAGGGAAGGAGCTATCTCCTGTCATCCCCGGGGAGTCCCGCCTAGCAGACAGATGACCATCTCCCACACGTGATAGGACTTAAAAAGCTGATTATGGATGGAGACATACCACATAAGCAGCATAGGTCATGTTTAATTAAAGTAAGTAAGCCCCAGGCCATCACCTTCTGCTTGTGGGTTGAGCTTGCTTTAAGATTTTCCCATCTCTCTACAGAGGGTTCAAGGAATGAACCCTCTGATGACATGTGAGGAATCCACGTGGTAGCAAAAGAGCTCAGGTGGGCTTTGGAGGAAGACAACCCAGGTCGGACTGGAGTGTCCCTCCCTCCCCTGCCCTGTTGATTTGTGGCACGTAGGACTGACCCCTCCAAACCTCACTCTTACCATCAGCCAGAGCGGGTAACAATACCCATCTTCCAGGCTGTTTTGGTCACTATGCCAACCACTGATAACCTGGCACAGAGCCTGATGCGTGGGAAGCACTTCATAAGTGGCACCCATGAGTTTTAGTGAGGGTCGGGGCTAGAGAGGTCATGAAAAAGATAAGAAAATGGAGGTTGGTGAATTATCATTAACAGAAGGCAAGATCCAAGTGCAAGGGAAACCTCGATTCCTTGCAGATAGGAAGAGGCAGAATAGCCAGTCTCGGGGGTCGAAGGGCTCAGGACCTCAGAGAACTCTCCAGAAAGGCCGGGCTTGCATGAGGGGCTCGTTCCTCCTTGCTGAACCGGCTGGGCTGCAGGCAGGTGAGCTCGTCAGCCGTAAGGCGTAAGGCTGTCGCCGGTTTGGTTTCTCCAGTAAACAGGAAGGTGCCACATCCCTGTTTCCCCAGAACGGATCCTAAGAAATGAAGTTGCTCCTTCACGAGCCTGTGACAGCTGTGTCTAAAAGCGCAGCTGCAGTGGCTGAGGAGAGCAGATGTTTATCAACAACGTCGGCTGCAATGAATATTAAACCCTTATTTTTCTATATTGACTCTAGTGACACCATTTTGCCAGTTAGCAAAAGCGGTACAACGCAGCGAGCGTTCTCAGATGTGCAGGCGGGTTTTAAATGTTCGTGTTGCTTCACAAACCTTCCATTCTTTTGTGATTCTAGGGGTCTGAGGACCCCCTGCCCCAACCCTGTTTCACGTAAGGTCATGTTGTGAGGTAGCGGAGGTTAGGACTTCACCCCGCCCCCGGAACTCCCAAACAAAGAGTCAAACGTTAACTCCCGGGTCAGGACCTTGCTGCAAGTTCATCCACGCGGCCAATCGGAACTCAGGTCCCCCCTTGCATGCCCGGCTAAGGGCCCAGATGTCCCAACCATGCAGAGCCAGCTCAGGTCCCTCTCAGGGATGGAAACGGGGAGGTAGGGCCCTCTGTATGCAGTCTGGGGCCTGGCTGGGTTTCCAGTTAATCACACAGAAAATACAGGCAAGCGATCCTACCTGGGACTCCTCACGTGAATGCATGTGAACATTGGTGTAGGGGGTAGAAATGCTCTGCTCCACCGTCTCCCAGATCTGGAGGCTTAGTGGGGAAGAGCGATGGGAGGGGTGGGGGCCTCGAGGGAGAAGGACAAGGGGAGACGAGACAAGTGGTTGCTGGATGGGACTGAATGGGCCTCAGAAGTAGCAAGACGCATCAGCATGTAGAACAGACCTGTGGGCACACGAATGCCTTTCTCCCTCCTGACCCTCTCTGCCGCCTAAGAAGGATGGCACGGTGCTCTCATGGATTTCACTTAGGCTCCTCAAAAACGTCTTTTATTCATCCAGCCAAAAAGAATGGCTGATTCCTACAGGAGCCCTTGTCTCCCGTGTGGACCATGCATGGGTGAGTGCCATATGGCTCCTGCAGCTTGGATGAGAAATCTGTCCATCCACAGATGCATTCTTGGGTTACCTTGCTCTTTGTGTGGCATGTGGGAGAGGCTGGGAGGAAGGGGGGTGTGTAGCACGGAGGGAGCATCCAGAATAGGCAGAATGGAATCCCAGGAGCTAGTCCAGTCCATTGTGTTGATCGTCACGTTCCATCAGGTTCCTAGAGCTTCTAAAAACAAGGTACTGTAAGCTGGGTGGCTCAAAACAATGGAAGTTGATCGTTTCACAGTTCTGGAAGCCAGATGTCTGTCTGCAGTCAAGGTGTTGGCAGGACAGTGCTCCCTCTGAAGCCCACAGGGACGTCCTTCCTCGCCTCGTTCTGGTGCTCGCCAATCCCTGGTGTTCCTTGGCTCACCACCGCATCATTTCAGCGTCTGCCTCCACCAACAAATGACGTTCTCTCAATGAGTCTGTGTCTTCACACGGTCATATTAAGAAAAAGATTTTTTTTAATGTTCATTTTTGAGATAGAGACAGAGCATGAGTTGGGAAGGGGCAGAGAGAGGGGGAGACACAGAATCCGAAGCAGGATCCAGGCTCCGAGCCGTCAGCACGGAGCCCGACGCGGGGCTCAAACCCACAAACCGCAAGATCATGACATGAGCCAGAGTCAGAAGCTTAACCGACTGAGCCATCAAGATGGCCATCTTCTTATAAGGACACCAGCCATGCTGGATTAGGGCCCATCCCACTCCAGTAGGACTTCATTCAACGAAATAATCTGCAACAACCCTACTCCAAGTAAGGTCATGTTGTGAGGTGGCCGAGGTTAGGACTTCACCATGTCTTCTTTGAGGGACGCAACTCCACCTATAACCATCGTGTTGGTCATTTATGTAAAAATGGCAGCTGGCTGGGTGGGAGGCCTCCTTCTCTCTCTCTGATCTTTAAGTATTAAGGTTGCAATCCACTTTGGACTTGCCCTTGTCCCGCTGTGCTCTCCCAGAGTGATGAGGTAGGGGTCACAGTGCTGACAGGACTGAGAAAGTTTCTAACTCAGGGACAGTTCTAGCAAAAATGTGACAGGATGTGGTTCTTTTCACACCTAAAAACTGGGCCCTAGAGACTCAGATGCCCAAACGAGCCTGGGGCCACACACTAATTTACAGCTGGCCCTCACCCTGAGGCTGTTACTGGAGCGATCATTCTGGCCCTCAAGTTTTCGGAGGACAAAAGAACAAAGAACCCTAAAAACTTGGATGAGGAATTGCCTGGTGGACCAGCTCTAACCTAAAGGCCAACGGTTCAGGTGAGGTACAAAGGACATTCTTCAATCTCAGGACAGAGAGCAGTCCAGGCACGGAGACTTGACCATGATCTCCCATTTAAAATCTTTATGTTTCCCTAGCGGAAACAGGCCTCTATTATCTTAAGAAGAAAAGCACCTAAAGGAACTCAGGATTACAGGGTAGTTCTATTTTAAACTTCCAGGTAGTTCCAGAGCGGCTGCACCAGTTTGCATTCCCACCAACAGTGCCTGAGGGTTGCCCTTTTTCCACATCCTCACCAACACGTGTTGTTTCTTTAAAAACAACAACAACAACAAAAAAACTGTGTTTTAAAAACATTTATTTATTTATTTATTTTGAGAGGGAGGGAGAGAGTGCACATACCCACAAGCAGGAGAGAGGAGGGAGACAGAGAGAGGGAGAAAGAATCCCGAGTAGGCTTCATGCTGTCAGTGCAAAGTCCGATGTGGGGCTCGATCTCACGAACGGTCAGATCGCGACCTGAGCCGAAACCACGGGTCGGTCGTTTAACCCACGGGGCCACCCAGGCGCCCCTGGTGCTGACGTTTTTTACTCCTGCAGCCAGCCTTGCCTTTTGGGTGGACAATTCAGTCCATCTGCACCGAGAGTAATGTTGGTTGGCAAGGACTTACTCATGCCCCCTCACCAAGGGTTCTCTGGCTGTTCACTACTTCCTCTGCTCCTTTCTTCTTCGAGGTTTTCTGTTCCTTGAAGTTGTGCACGGCTCTCTTCACACCCGAAAGGGCAGTCCCCTCCTGGAGTCCTTATGAACGGCCCCGGGACAGAAACAGCTTGGGGCTTCCTGAGACTGGCTGTGGTCATGGCTGTTGCACGACCCTTGCCCCCTCCCGTGGCCCAGTTCTCAAGCTGCGAGCCATCTCTCCGCCCGGCCGTGCACCGGGCAGAGTACTGACGGCCTCCTTCGGTTTGCTCTGACAAAATTTGCTCAAGTTCAAGTCTGTCGTCTGTCTCTCCCTGGTCCTCAGATCCGCACCGGCTTTCTGCCCAAGTTGGCAGTCTCCTCCACCACTGGGAGCGCGGGCGGGGAGCCGGCTGCGGGGTCGGGGTGCGTCCTCATAGTTCTTCGTCTTCCTGACGTGAGTCAACGCTGGGCCCTAACACAAGCCGGCCGACACACTCTCTCCTTTCCTAGGCGTGCGGCATGAACTCAACCCCGACAGACAAGTCTCCCGCGAGCCTTCCCGTGAGACACTATCTTCTCAGAGAGACTTTGTGATCTTCTTGACGGTAGAAACTGTACTTTCTTCGTCTCCGTGAGCTCAGGCTCCAGCAGTGAGGCCCGGCATACGGCGGGTGTTCAATAGAAGTGTGTTTTAAAAACACCTGAGTGAGGGGACACATAATCGTGCTGGTTTGAAACCCCAGGGGCCTCCTTTCTAGACACTCTTTCCTCTCCTGGCTGGACACGGATCCCCTGGAACCCGCAGCAGTCCTCCAGGGCGGGTGGCCCAATGCCACCCAAGGACAGAGGGCCCCGAGCCTATGCTTTCTCAGAGCATCTTTTTTTAAGGTTATTTATTTATTTTGACAGAGACAACGTGCAAGGAGGGGAGGGGCAGAGACAGAGAGGAAGAGCGAGAATCCCAAGCAGGCTCCACGCTGCCGGAACAGAGCCCAACACAGGACTCCATCGCATGGACCGAGAGATCGTGACCTGAGTCGAAATCAAGAGTTGGTCGCTCAACTGGCTGAGCCACCCAGGCACCCCAGCCTTTTTTTTTTTTTTTTTTAAGTTTTTCTCATTGTATTATTCATAAATGCCAAGCAAGACATTCTGGGGCTGGAAGAGCCTACCACACTAAGGCACAAGCTCTCGCCGGGAAAGGAGCCCAGGGGACAGCTGCAGGTCAGGAGAGAGGACAAAGGCGGGGCTGAGAGTGGCGCTGGCCCTCTGCTATGGATGTGATAATGCACTTGACGAATGTGGTCGTGGTTTCGCTCCGTAAAGGTGATTGTAGGCGGGAGGCGACTGGCCGATCAGTGCAGTGAGACGCAGGGCTGTGCGTGGCCTTAGCATCAGAGGCTGACGGAGTGATGATTAAGATGCATTCTGCACAGTGTCTGGGCACAGGCTCCGGGAAATCTCCTCCCCGCCCCCCACTCCAAAATCAAACAGAACAGCCTAAAAATCAAGTACTCTTCTGCAGGTGGATCCACCTCCCAGGGCATTTTCTTTTCTAGATTAAATAACACAGTAGCTCACTGGTGGTTGCTTTTTCTAGAAGAAAGAAGAGAAAGTTTGGTGGAATTGAGTAGCCCTCAGACGACTTGCTTTTATGTCGGGCAGCTCGGAGGACCCACCACCAGCTTCTCTGACCCCCCAACCCACTGCAGGGGGTGGGGGGGGGCGGTTCCAGCCACACAGAAACTTGTGTTTCTTACTTTCTGGAGATACAGAGGGGGGAAACTGGGCAGGGGGTGAGAAACTGAGATGTTAACTTCGAAAGTAATTTCAAAACTTTCAACATTAACTTGGATACGTGATGGGTTAGAATGTAAATCTGGAATACATTTTTAATTTAAAAGAGGAGACCTGAGAGGAATTTCAGGTGCTTGGGGACACCCCCAGACCCTCGACCGCAGGGTGGACGTGCGGTGCCGTCCTGCCTTTCTGCTGATCGTGATTAATGCTGCAGTGATCTCACCCTCGGCTGATCCCAAGTTGGGACACTGTCAAAATCTGTCGCGTCATCATCTCGAATTCTGTGTCTTGAATGAGACACAGGAAAAACAGAGAAAGCGGAACAACGTCACACTGAAGGTGCTCAACGCATAGCTCCCGGTGACAAGTGTCTGAGCGTCTCCATCACCACGCTTGACGCAGAACTTTAAGGAAGTTAAAATTATGCAGACATTTCTACCAACAACAATCCAGAGCTTGCGGACGAGGCTGGACACTGGGCATCGCTGCTTACTTACACGCCTTACGTATACGCTGTCCACAAAGGATTTGTCGTATTCAGCTAAGCGCCCAAACAGAGCTGGTTCCTTGTTATCCACCCCACCACGCACCGTCCTGTTCAAGCTCCCCACCCCTGCATTTTCAGAATTAAACGCACATCTCCTATATTCAGGTGGATTAGCATAATGGCCGGGTCCATAGGAAACGATAACACTCATCCCTTGAGACTTCTCAGTTCTGTAAGAAAAAAACTCCCAGGAAAAATCTGACAGTGTCTTGCGGACTCTGTGGCAAGACCTTGACAAGGGAAGGGAAAGTGTCTTCGCAACAAGAACATCTTGCAGCAACATCAACGCTCATCAGCATCACCGTCACTGCCAAGAGCACTTGGTGTCCTCCGTTGGTGCCGGCCGAGGGCTCTGGGAGACAGCGTCACGGGTAGGAACCGGAATGGCCACTGACTGGTTCAGCAAAACATCCTGTACTCACGGAAAGACGGGGGATGTTGTAAATGCCAGAGAATTAGGAAACGTCTTCTCCTGGACCTTCTGAATACCAGAAACACCCGGGCTTCTTCCACCATGACGTGACTTCCCAGAATCACATAAGAGCAGGTAATGGTAAGTATTGGGGCATCGCTGGCCTCTGTTTAATGAACTTTCAGTGGCACACTCAAAGTAGTCTCTTTTCTTCTCCTTTAGAGTAGGCTTTCCACACTTGCGAATCTGTTGGAATATCTTCGATGTCACTTTCTGAATTATTCGTTGAGCTGGAGTTTTTTTGGTGCATACTTCTCCTGTTTTCTTCGCTAACCCTGCTGTAAAAACATCCCTGCTGGCTTGTAACATCCTTTTGGCTTGTCCATTATCAATGTCAAATTTGGTCCCGAAAAGGCCCCCGAAACATGGGTGACGGTGAACTCACTCACATATAGGACGACAATACAGTCCAAATGTGTATTCAGAAAGTGGCCTAACACTGCCTTATAAACAGAGATGCCCCCTCCAAACTTGCCCTTGAAACGTAAGAGTACAAACAAAAACCGATCCTGTTCCTGAAAAGACACATCTTCCATGAGCCTCTGTCTTCAGGGAAGCAGGTGAGGTGAGGCTTTTCATTACAGCCAGTATTTGGGCCTTTCTGGTTATTAAGGAGTCTACCTGTTGTTATTCGTTTATCTAACAGATATTTTTTAGCACCTACTTACTAGAGGGCAGGCACAGTTACAGGCACTGTGGTTATCAGAGTGGTACTTGGTTCAGACCTGCTCCTTCCTCGATTCTAGAGTGTCTGTTACCCGCCTTAAAGAAAAGAGAACAGACAGAGCCCCATCTGCTACCTCTAGGGGAGACATTCCCCAGCTTCGCAGGGTGACAGGGCCGCTCGGTCTGCAGGAACACCCACGGTGAAAGCCACAAGTCTGGGGTAGGTCTGCTAGGAATGCTCGGTGTTGACAAGGGGTCCAGTCCAGGGGCCAAGGTGGGCCCCAAGGGCACTGACTCTCACAGCAGAGCACACATTCCAGAAAGAAGACCAGGGCAAGGACCAGGAAACCAAGAGTGAAAAGGGAGACCAAGGATGCAAAGACCAGAAATAAGTCAGAAAAGGGACGGGGCCAAGCACATCTTCAGTGGCACGGATGAGCTCTGTCAGGACTGGGAGTGTGGTGTGGCACTCCTGGGAACCAGCTCCCTCCTTGAAGGGAGCCACTGGCTTTGGGATTTAGGGATGTTCCATCTCCAGGTCCCGTCCCAGATCAGGGGGCTTTTGTTTTTCTGAGGATCCCAGTGTCTTAACAGAAAGGAGGTGTACCAGCGTCTACACCATTGAGGCGAAGGATGAGGAAACCTGGGTCAGGTGTTTGATGGGGAAACCTCTTGAATTCTCTCGCACAAAGAACACATAGGCATTGGTGGGTTTTGGCTCTGGGAGGGGTTTAGGGTTCTCTCCAACACACACTGAGGCTGAAGAAATCAGGAGGGAAATGGAGAGAGTCTTGGTCTTAGGAGTCTCTCGTTTGTTTGTTTGTTTGAATATGTTTAAAAAAGTTTTTAATGTTTATTTATTTTTGAGGAAGAGAGAGAGCCTGACGGGGGGGGGGCTCGATCTCAGGAATCAGATGCTTAACTGACCGAGGCACCTGGGGGCCCCTCATTTGGGATTAGTTTTAAACCGATATTGAGAAAATTTGTTGATTTCAAGGTATTCTGCTATCCTGCCAGGAACAGTCACCTTTTGGTGGAGGAATGCTTGGGGGGTGCTGGGGCAGCTCGTGCAGGACGCGGGTCTGGACAGGCCAGAACTGTATGGGCAGGAGGAGGACGGGGAGACAGGTGCATCCCTCCTCCTGGAAGGACGCTGTCTTCCTTCGGAGTGGAGGCAGGTTCTGGAGGCTTCTCAGGGCAGCCCTCTCTGATTGTAAGGTTCTTATGAAGACACGACCAGGAGAATACACACAAAAGATCTTGAATGAAATGAAAGGGCTCGGGAAGTAAAAACTTTTCTTCAACCAAGTAACTCCTCCAGTGCTGCTGGGATCTGACCCGAGATCGTGTGTCTGTCCCAGGTCCCCAGGAGTGATTCTCTCTCCATCAGAAAGCCGCCGTTCTAATTGCTTCTTTGTCTTCAGATGTGTCGCATATTCAGGAGCCTCAAACTCAATAAAGGGAAATTCAGTGACATTGTCTGCTGCGCATAGAAATCGGTAACGCCACATTTACATAGGGATTTGAGGCAGGCTCCCTGGATGTGGCAGAGAAATATTGAAGCATGTTTGCTTGGTGACTCTGAGAACTTATTGGAAAATTAACTTCTGATTTCATTCTCCTCCTTGCTAAGGAATCATAAACCTTCCTTAATACCATTATGCATTTTTGCAACTCGACTACTCTTCAGCTTGATTACAGATTATTAAAGCTTCATGGTGTGGAAGACGATGGAAATTAAATTACGTGAAGAGAATGCACTGCCACTGTGTTTCTGAAAGTTCTTACTGGCAAGAAACGTGCACGCAGCGGGGGGCCCACTGTCCTTGACACTGAACCTCTGATGGAGAAGTAAGTGGCCATATGCCGTCAACACAAGCCATCTTTCTGGAGCCACACATCTAGGAAAATATTTAAGGCATTTATTTTATATTAAAAGAAATATATAGATATTTTACGTAGGATTATGCAACATGCCTACAGAAAAAAACCGGAAGCCTGGCAGGTCCAGAAATAAACCCAACACTTGATGTAAAAGGTTTTGCTATCAAGATGTGTGATGGAGAGCATCATAATGTTTCATTTTTTTTTTTTTCAAGCGGGGAACAGGTATTCTAAGCTTATGGAAGTAATTTGATGGTAGGCGACCTTTCATAAACCCAAAGAGGGGCTTGAGGACCATTTTCAATATTTCTGAACTCGGGACCCGATGCTTTCACATCATATCATCTGATCGTATCCAGGACCGGATTATATCACAGGTCTACCTCTTCCTGCAAATCAATCTCTTCATAGAACAGAGAATCGCCAGCTGCCAGTACCTCCTTCCACACCAGGATATTTTAGGGAATCTCCCGTAAGATGTTGAAGTCTATAACTTGTGAATGTATCCACTTACTTTTCCGGTGTAGGTGGATTCCTCTGTTTTGAACTGGGGTCCACTCTGCCCCGCAGGGCACGTTTGGCAACGTCCGGAGACATTTTTTGTGGTCATGACTCGGGGCGGGTGGCTGTGAGTGGCATCTGGCGGGTAGGGGCCAGGGATCCCTCGACATACCCTATAATGCCGAGGGCAGTCCTCCCACCGCCCGACACAACAGAAACTTACTCGCTCCGAAGTTTTATAATGCTGAAGAAGAGAAACCCTAGGTTATTGTTATCAATACAGTACAGATTGGGTCAGTAATCACCTCCCTAAACCTCCTAAGGGTACATGATGATACATATTGTATATAATCTATAGTGAAGACACACATCAATTTTCTGCACCACAATTTCAAAGAAAAGCCCACACAATGATTATCAATGGCAAGGATACCGCTAGTCTGTGTTTGCTCAACACACACTCACGTCATCAACGTCCCGTGAAACCACCGCAGAGAAGGAAGAGGGCGCAGGTTACCTCTCAAATAAGACCTGGCTGTAGTCGTCCAGGACATGGGCGTGAGTGTGGAGAAGGATGGTGTTGTAGCCTACCAACGCGGCCATCATGATCAGCATTTTCAACTCGTAATTCACCCGCAGGAAAACCGAGCAGGAAATCAGTCCCAGAATGCAGCTGTAGATAAAGTACTGGAACAGGGAAATATATCAGATGAGCGTTTAGGATCTCTTCTGCGAAATGCTGGAATAGGAATTCACACTGGGGGTCACCACCAACCCCCAAGCTCACGCACGCGACTTCCAAACTGGCTGTGAAAAACAGATGCCCTTTTCTGTTTTCTGACCCCGGGGTACACGCCCGAAAATGTGTGCTTTAGAAAAGAATTACTCATTCCATGGCTTGCTGACCCAGTGAAGCATGCCCAATGAGAACAATCATGCATATTGCCAGTAGAAATAATTCTTAACGATCTACACTGAAGGCAGGTCATGACTCGCAAATGTCATTTGCTTCTCGAAGATGAAAACAAGTGACTCTGTACACAGGTATCGATTTTAAAAGCTATAGTACTTAGAATCTCTTTCGGCCTTTCAATTCTTAATTTATGAAGATATAAATCATTACCAGGAGTTCTGTTAAAAGCATAAGAAAGCCTCGGCATTTTATTAAAGGAGAAACTGCAGGTCCAAAGCAGAGAGGATTTGACAAACTAAAAGCTTTGGCCGGGGTGAGTCACAGAGTCCCTGGAAGTGGGCAGGGAACACGAGGGAATGGGAAGAGCTAGGCGTGTGGAAAAAAGCCAGCACGTTGCATCCCGTGTCGTCCCCCGGAAACAGTGACACGTGTGCCCTACCGTGGTGCTCCCTCGCCATTTGCCCTACGGGACGTCATCGAGATGCGACAGCCCCAGCCAATCTTGCTTTGCTCACTCATTAGCGGGGTCACCAGTGACCCAACCTGGTTGTGGAGCATGTCTCCATCTATAAAATGAGGGAAGAATGCCCTCTGTTTTTTTTTTTTGGATGTTTATTTATTTTGAGAGAGAGAGCAGAAGCGGGCGAGAGGCAGAGAGAGGGAGAGAGAGAATCCCAAGCAGGCTCCACACTGTCAGCACAGAGCCCGATGTGGGCTCGATCCCACGAACCGTGAGATCACGACCAGAGCCGAAACCAAGAGTCAGACACCTAACCGACTGAGCCGCCCAGGTGCCCCTAATGTCCTCCTTTTAAGTCACTGAAAAGAACAAGCCAAGCTTGCGGCCCAGAGCCCTGCCAGCCAGGAGGGATGTGGTAAGTGGACACGGTCACCAGGCCCATGGGGCCTCTACCTGTGACACTGCCGTGTCTTCAGGAACCAGGGCTGGCTGCCACCGGCATTTCTGGAGCAGAGGCAGCACTCAGTAAAGTTTCATGGTATAATGAAGCACAGATCCGACCGATGTTTGACAGACCCTGTCTTTAAAAACTAGCCCGGTCTGTCATTTCCATTATATGGAATAAGCCACGGAAGGCCAGCGATATCAGCTCATCCATCCTGCTCTTGGGGAAGAGAAGTCGAGAAGCCAGCCGCCCTGGTCACACAAAGCACTTCCTTCTCTGCGAGAGGGAGGTTTGGGAGCGAGGCGGCCACACAAGGGCTAATACAGATCCGTACTCACGAGGACTCAGACCTGGCATTTCAGCCTCCCAAGGAAGACCAGCCACCGCCCTGGATCACACAGCCACTGGGTCACCCTTTAGGAGGTGAAGCTTTCCTGAGCAAGGCGGCCTTACAGGTGGCAGCATTTTACGGGACACGGAGCACTGTAAGCAGAATTTCTATGGCCAGATTACCTCCCCGAGGGGGCGTTCCCCACTAGGCTGACCCCACTCTCCCTGCAGCAGAGAATGGGGGGAGGAACAGAGGAAAGAAAGGTGTCCTGATAGGACTATTCGGGCTGGCCGAGTGGAAACACAGAATCGAGGCAGGGAGACCTGGCTCAGTTTTCCCCAAAACAGGAGGTAGGGGAGGGGTGTGTGCTCCTAAACCAGCCCTGAGTTACATGGAGTTCTGCCACCATTCCCTTAGCCTGGTGACTGAGTCCCCAGCTCAGAGGGCAGGCGTGAGGGCTCAGGGCCAGGAAGCGCCTCAGGCCTGGGGACAGACACAGAACCCAGAGCAGGCAGCTCAGCAAATTCCCCAGGGAGGGCTGCTTGGGGACCGTGTACAGCAGCTTCACGGGGAGCCTCATCCCACCGAATCCGACAAGATAACAGGCTTCTGTGTCTCATGTCTCCTTGCGTTAGTTCATTTTTCTGCTATTTCACTGTTCATTTTGAAAGTTACCCTCCACGATGGGTTGGCAGTTTGAAAAAAACTAAACAAGTGAAAGCAGGGGCCTTCCCCATAAAGTCTGAGAGGCCCTGGTTTACAACCCAGTGGTCTTTCAGTCAGTAGTGGAGAGTAGTCTAGAACCGCTCCTCGAAGGCCATGACATTGCCTTGGGGGCCGGCTGTGGGGGAAGCTCTCAGTTCCAGACACGATGCTGCTAGTGAAATGATGCGGGAGACCTCAGGATGAACGTCGTCAACAAATGTGTCACTGTGAGTATCAGCGTGTGCACGTGCACCTGGTGGGGGGACACAGGGTCACACAAGATTTCTGTAGCACCCCTCCTTTGAAGTAAGTGCCAACACCTATACAAATACAGCCTATGGATTAACTTATTTTATTTTATTTTATTCTATTTTATGTTTTATTTATTTTCGAGACAGAGAGAGAAGGGGGGGGGCGCCAACCGGGGAGAGGGCCGGAGAGAGGGAAACACAGAATCCGAAGCAGGATCCAGGCTCCGAGCCGTCGGCACAGAGCCCGACGCGGGGCTCGAACTCACGAACTGTGAGATCATGACCTGAGCCAAGTCGGACGCTCAATGGACTGAGCCACCCAGGTGGCCCTAGTTTCACATTTTAAAATTCGTGCTTAGGCTTTTAAAAAGTTTTCCTATTTCAGGAGTATCTACTGAAAAACGTACGTCAATGGCAAGTGGCATTTAGTCATTTACTATTTACTTTCTAGACCGCCTGGAGGTCACGCACAATGTGGTCTGGGAGTTAATTAAAGGTAGGCTGGCAGCCTGCAGACAGCGGCAGGGGGGCGTGTGAACGAGGGGGATAACCTGAGAGGGCGAGGCCAGGGGTTCTGGAGATCGGCTGTCTCCACCACATAAGGAAGCCGCCAGGGAGAACACCCACCGACTGGGCAAGAGTCCTGGTGGCAGGCTCCCGAACGGACTTCCATTAGGATGTAATTACTACTGACCTGATTTCCGCATAGTTTCGATGTAGTTGATATGTTATTAGTTAATGTGTATATTATTTATTCATATTGAAAATCATTACTATTACTTTAATTACTAAATATCATTTGTTAATATCCATTAAGATTAGGTGAACAGAGTTAAAATTAGTTACTATGGTTATTAACATGTTTGATATAGCTAACTGATGAAATCAATTTGCATTTTTTTTTCAATTTGCATTTTTGCGCCAAGGGAACAGCGGCTATTATCTTGGATAATTCACTTAGGTCTCTTTGGCCTCAGTTTCCTCACACGGAAAATGAGAATTCTAGTAATAGCAAACTCACAGGGAAGCTTTTCAGATATAATGATATAAATACAGATATAATATGAACTGCCTCCATGGCAAAAATCCTTTGTGGTAGATTTTGTTGGATATTTTAAAATGACTTCTTTTCCCCCTACTACAGCAATAATACAAATGGTGTTAAAACTTAGGGAATATACAAAGGACTCGTATAAAACTAAGGGTCTCCTATAATCTCCAACCACGAACTTGAGCTGCTATTAATTATTTTGGGTATATTTTTCCATCCTTTTTTGTGGGGGGTGTGCTACTTATTCCTGATATTTTAATACTACTCAATACTGATACTGACATTTTAGAAAATTGGGGAATATTTGGGATGTTTTTAAGTGACACTTTTCAATTAATAATTTATTGTGAATATATATTTCTATGTCATTAAATATTTTGCTACAATATCTTTGTCCTGGCTGGATGTAACTAAATAGCAGAATTTATTTATTTATTTATTTATCTATTTATTTATTTATTTAATGTTTATTTATTTATTTATTTTTTGAGAGACAGAGAGAGACAGAGTGTGAGCAGGGGAGGGGCCGAGAGAGAGAGAGAGAGAGAGAGAGAGAGAGAGAGAGAGAGAAAGACACAGAATCTGAAGCGGCTCCAGGCTCTGAGCCGTCAGCACAGATCCTGACATGAGGCTCGAACTCACAAGCCGTGAGATCATGACCCGAGCCGAAGTCGGAAGCTCAACCTACTGAGCCACCCAGGCGCCCCAGAATAGCAGAATTTATTTAAACCGTTAAGTTTATTCTAACTCGTAGGTTGTTTGCTTTCTTTGTTCTTGGAGTTACACAAACACTTTGATGAACACCTTTGTTGCTTAGTGTTGATGCCTGTAAGATTAATTTCTTTTTTTTATTAATTTTTTTTAATGCTTATTTTATTTTTGAGAGAGAGAGAGAGACAGAGCATGAGCAGGGAGACACAGAATCTTAAGCAGGCTCCAGGCTCCGAGCTGTCAACACAGAGCCCGATGTGGGACTCGAACCCACGAACTGTGAGATCGTGACCTGAGCTGATGACTATTACAGATTACGGTCAAGAAGTGTTACATCTTCTTGATGTAACAAGAAGCCGTGAATGTGGAGAGTCGTGAATGTGGACATGAATGTGCACAGTCTTGCCCACTGCCTCGTCGAGCTCAGATACCATGGACGATGGGCTTTGAGAGGAATCACGTGGAAGTTGCGCATGGCTCTCCGATGTTCCCTTCCGTCTATGAAGGGGGAAGCCAGGATGTTCTCAGGCCCTTCTGGGACTCTTAAGAACTCTAACACTGCACTTTCTGTGCAGTGTTTGAGCACATGGGGGATCCTTGGCAGAGCGCATCATAATCTCTCTTTCTGATGACTTATTACTGGAACAACAGTGGCTTGTTGACAAAATTCTACCTACATTTTAAAGAGTCTACTGCATATTTTTTTGTTTTTTTTTTTTATTTTTTCGAATCTTTTAAGACTGAGTAAATGTTACTTTCCCCCATTTTGGGTTTCTAATGGTTTATGCTTCTTTTGAAAATAAGTCATACCGACTTACCTCATGAGAGTCTGAATGATGACCTTATTGCTTTTAGTGACAAACAGTGGGTTGTTGCATCCACACATACCGGGTGGAAAGATTAAAAAAAAAAAAAAAAAAAGCTTTGCCAGCTATCCTTTGTTTTTATGCAAATGTACGTGCATTGCAAATGGCTGAAGTGCCCTGTGAATGCTGCTTGGGATGCTCTGTCCCTATGCCAGTGGCCTGGTACCTCTGTGCATGCCAGGGCCATTCTTTCAAGGAGGGAGGGCCAGACCGCAGTTCACATAAATCTTTCTCTACAGAAGGCGGCTTCAAATTGCCCACAGCGAGATCACAGCCAATAAACCCTTGCCATGCCTCCTGTCTCTCACTTTTCATGTAACTAAAACAGAAAAGATGTTGTCTAGCACTCACGGGAGCTTATGATAATGCTTAAAATGAGAACCAGGGCCCCTTGGATGAGGGACAGATTTATGGCAGGCTTTCTTCCCATGCCCATGGGGACATTATTAGGGACCTTGGTCAGCTTGCCTCAGAAACCCTCTCAAAAACACCACCAGAGACCCCAATTCTGTACAGAGAGCTGGAAGCTTCCCAGGAACTGAAGACAGGAAATGGGAAAAAGGATCCAAGCCAAATATCAAGGGAACAAATCAGCAAAAGAAGAATGAGGAAAGGAATCTGCTTTATTACCACAGCTAATGGAGTCTAAAAAACTGGCCAAGAATCTTTAAAGTATACACACTAAATCACCAATTTCAGTCTCCAAAATAGTTCCTTTAGCACTCTCGAAATGTGACTCTATGGGACAGAAACCAGGTGGGAATAATCTACTTTAGATGATTACACAAGAGAGGAGACTATCAAAACTTCTTTTGCATTAATGATTTATGAAACGAAGTTACTAAATAGTAAATAACTGACTTAACCCTTTCCACCGAAAAGACTGACATATTGGCCGGTTTTGAAATTTGAATCTTGGCCCTTCTCTGGAGGATGGTTAAAATGAGTCAGTCGGCAAGGATTATTTGAGGATATAACCAGTGGGCAGCGTCTACAGCCAAGGGAGAGGCAGAAATACGAGAGGCAGTCCCCATCATCAGCAAGGAAGCCAACACTATTCCACCGGGACCACTGGCAAAACCCATCAGCAATGAACCCAGAACTTCAGTGACATACAACGCAACGTCAAAAGCTGGGATACATGCTATCGAATGTAGCACTAAGAGAATAAAAGCAGAGACATCTGTGAGAGCACCAAAAGGACACTGTAAATTTGCACCGTAAGTGTGTCTAATCGGCGTCCGTCAGCCTGGCTGGCAGATTTTGGCTGATCGGGACTTAAGTATCGACACCAAGGAGGAGAAGTGAAATCTACAGCCGATCAGAAAGTGGAGGCCATCACGTTAAATGGGCTCACAGCTTAGAGCAAGACAACAAGAGCAGTAATAATGAGTGAAATGCTCTTACCGGGAGGAAAAACAAATTCTGTGCACGCAGAATCACTGCCTGATTGTTTAAGGCAGAAAGACTTGTGTTTGATGTGTTGGCAGTCGGAGGAATGGCTTCCTCTGGGTCGCTCAGGAAAAACTGCAAAGAAAATGTTTTTTCAGTGAATTAGTGCACCAGAGATTAAAGGGATAGCAGGGTGGGGGGTGCTGCATTATTAATGACTGCGTTCCTTTTGCACCATAAGCAGGATTACGTGGGCAATCTGGGGTCTTTCAAATGCGAATAGCTCCATCTTCTCCTGTTTGAAGCTTTGAGAATTTCTATGAAATAAGTAAATAACTATTTATTGTTGCGCTCCACTTGTCGTGGATTCCAGAACTATAAGACAATATTAACGAAAACAGAAACACTTCTGTTCGATGTTAAATTAGAAATGTACAAAGCTCAGGGCAGAGGGCTTGGTCGGAATCACATCTGAGGGTGACATCACCTCACACACAGACACTCAACTCTACCGAGAAAGCAGAACCTTCAGGTTTTTTGTTTTTTTTTTTTCAGTGTCTTCACCCTCTTGCTTCAAACATGAACTGGGTCAATGGAGTTTTTGACTTTAAGAAATTAATTGTGTGGGCAAAATGCACTCCTTGGCATCAGCATTTGTATGTATTATTTGTGAGTGCTTGGCACTTCAGGATCACGAGGCGTAGAATGCTGAGAGGGTGAACGCTCTGAGTAAGGACTGCTGGAAAGGGGTCCTCACTCTGGAAAAAATAAGTAATCCTGAGAAAACTAGCTCTTCAGCCATGGTCCCCTGTATCGGCACCCAGAAGGAAAGTGTCAACCAGTTGGCGAGGTAGAAGAAATTCAGTCTCTGTCTCTCTCGTTCTCTCATTTTTTCCCCTGGTTTTTCTCTGTTTCTCTTTCTCTGCGTTTCTGTTTTTCTTTTTCTCTCTGTCTCTTTCCCGGAGAAGCTGCAGCACGTTATTTTTTAACGTTGTTTTTAAATGTTTGTTTTTGAGATAGGGAGAGACAGAGAAAGTGTGAGTAGGGGAGGGGCAGAGAGAGAGGGAGACACAGAATCCGAAGCAGGCTCCGTGCCAACAGCAAAGAGCCCAACGTGGGGCTCAAACTCACACACCACGAGATCATGACCTGAGCAGAAGTCGGATGCTTAACCGACTGAGCCACCCGGGCGCCCCTGAAGCACACACTACCGAGGTGGCCACAGACCAGCCACTTTTCCGTGCCATGGCTGAGGGCCAGGGAAGTGGGCAGTTGAAGGTGAACCAGAGGATCACTCCGGCCAGGTACCCTTCCCTGAAAGAAAGGCATCTCATCCAAAACCTGGACTGTGTGTTCTGCATGGGGCTAGCGATACGTATTCAAGGGCTAAATGTCCACTGGCTGATGGGCGGATAAAGAAAAGGCGGACACACACACACACACACACACACACACACACACACACACTGAAATATCACTCAGCGATCAGAAAGAAATTTTGCCATTTGCAACAACGTGGATGGAACCAGAAGGTATTAGGCTAAGTGAAATAAGTCAGAGAAAGACAAATGCATGATTTCACTTACGTGTGGAACTTAAGAAACACAACAGACGAACACAGAGGAAGGGAAAGAAAAATGAAGTAAGACATAGAGAGAGGGAGGCAAACTGTAAGACATACTTAAATACAGAGAACAAACTGAGGGTTGCTGGAGGGGCGGTAGGTGGCGGGGATGGGCTAGATGGGTGACAGGCATTAAGGAGGGCACTTGTGAGTGATGAGCACTGGGTGTCATATCCAAGTGACGAATCACTAAATTCTACTCCTGAAGCCAAGACTACACTGTATGTTTGCCAACTTGAGTTTAAATAAAAATTACAAAAAAAAAAAAAAAAGTAAAACCCTCCTGCATAGCTTCTATAGTTGCTTTTGTTTGCCATGTTTTAAAACTTTTTCTTTCAATGTTTACTTTTGAGAGACACAGAGAGACAGAGCATGAGCGGGGGAGGGGCAGAGAGAGAGGGAGACACAGAATCGGAAGCAGGCTCCGGGCTCCGAGCTGTTAGCACAGAGCCCCATGCGGGGCTTGAACTTACAAACTACTTGAGCAGAAGTCAGATGCTTAACCGACTAAACCCCCCAGGCGCCCCGTATAATTGCTTTTGTTTGCTCCTATCGATTTATTAGCTTTGATGGCAGCTGTCAAATACCAAAACGGACTGACTTCATCACATAAGGCCTTTGCTTAGCTTATTCTGAGGAACGTTCCTCTAGGATGCCAAGAATGATACAGTGTTTCTTCCCATTGCATCATGTGAGAACACGTAGCAAAATGCTGATTTAAATATCAAAGAAATGTTGATTTCTTTATATGCCGCTAAAGCGTGTATTAAAAATGCTGCACCCCCTGGTTGACTTACTTACAAATGTGCTAATTCTTTGGGAAAAAAATACCGTATCAGGAAAAAACAAATTATGCAATTACTTGGCAAGTGCTGGGCTCCAAAGTTTTACCGATGTCAATTTGACAGACCCCATATATAGCTGATTTAAATATTAAAGAATCAAAAAATGACAAATAAAAGGAGACTGTTTCGTTTGGTAGGTTATTAGTCTTAAGCGCCTGTTACATATTAACAAAAACTTCTGGATTGCATCACCATGTAGAGAAAAAGTAAATTCTTGTTGCACCAAGAGTAGAATATATCCTGTGAAAACTCGGTCTTGCGAGGAGGCTATCCAATAAATAGGATGATTTGGACTCAAAAAAACAAGAGAGAACTTCAGTCACTATCTGCAACCCTGCTTCCTTAACCCCCTCTGCTCCCTTTTGCTAGTATTTACTAACTACCCCTGAAATCAAGAAGCCCCTCGTTTGGGTCCGTGACCTCACACTGCAATTTGGCATTGATTTATGCCTTCTCGGTCACTTTAAATTCTTTTTTTTTTAATTTTATTTATTTTTATTTTTGAGAGAGAGAGAGAGAGAGAGCGCACAAGTGGGAGAGAGAGGCAGAAGGACAGAAAGAGAACCTCCAGCGGGCTCCATGCTGAGATTAGAGCCCGACGTGGGGCTCAATCTCATGACGTCAAGATCACGACCTGAACGGAAACCAAGACTCAGATGCTCCACCGACTGAGCCACCCAGGCGTCCCTTCAGTCCCTTTAAAATGGAAACTCAGGGGCGCCTGGGTGGTTCAGTCGGTTAAGCGTCCGACTTCAGCTCAGATCATGATGTCACGGTCAGTGAGTTCGAGCCCCACGTCGGGCTCTGTGTTGACAGCTCAGAGCCTGGAGCCTGCTTCAGATTCTGCGTCTCCCTCTCCCTCTGCCCCTCCCCTGCTCATGCTCTGTCTCTCTCTGTCTCAAAAATAAATAAAAACATTAAAAAAAAAAAAAAAAAGGAAAGTCAGGTCAACCCTAAATCACAGCCAGTCAAATTCCCTGGAGTTACTAACCCCTCGTCCCTCTCCCTTCCAGGCTAAGCTGCCACAATTGTCTCTTCAGAATGAACTCCCGGCACCATAATTATTTGGGGAGCTCCTCTCTGGACCCGTTTTCACGTTCTACGACTTTTGTCGTAACTGGGGAAATGATCTCCTGATAAAATGCTAATGAACGCTTCATATTTTCAGCTGTATTTCCGAACGTCACGTTTCCCGGGCAGTTCGAAACGTTTCAGAATTGTGTTTGTCAGATGATATTAAATTGTGAACATCACATTTCAAATCGCGTTTTATGCCTGATGCCATCCTCGCCGGTCATTTGGTCCCAACGAGAGGTCTGAGTGGCCCAACAGTTCACCACGCTCACTCCTTGTCCTCACGTGTCACGAAAGCCTCACGATTCATAACATTCTCTGGGAAGTTTCCCACAAGAGACTGTACGGTGATGGGAGCAGTCACGGGAGGACGTGGGCAAAAGGCCAGAGAAACAATGGCAGCTTCTTGTTGGAGCGTCTCATACACGATTCTCAACAGTGAGCTGGAAAGTAAACGGAGCACACAGCTCCTTGTGCACGCCGGTCCCTCAAACCCTGTATTTGAAAAAGCCCTGCTTTGCGACAGGACCCGGGAGAGACTATGGCTTTCAGAGGAAACGTTTTCGGACAGAAAATGAAATTTTCGGGGCGCCTGGGTGGCTCGGTCGGTTAAGCGTCTGACTTCGGCTCAGGTCATGATCTCGCGGTCCGTGAGTTCGAGCCCCGCGTCGGGCTCTGGGCTGACGGCTCGGAGCCTGGAGCCTGTTTCCGATTCTGTGTCTCCCTCTCTCTCTGCCCCTCCCCCACTCGTGCTCTGTCTGTCTGTCTGTCTGTCTCTCTCTCTGTCTCTCAAAAATAAATAAACATTATGGGGTGCCTGGGTGGCTCAGTCAGTTAAGCCTCTGACTTTGGCTCAGGTCACGATCTCCTGGTCTGTGAGTTCGAGCCCCGCGTCGGGCTCTGTGCTGACGGCTCAGAGCCTGGAGCCTGTTTCCGATTCTGTGTCTCCCTCTCTCTCTGCCCCTCCCCTGCTCACATACTCTCTCTCAAAAATAAATGAACATTAAAATTGTTTTTAAAAAATCATAAGCAAGCTTTACTGCCAGGGAAAATGATTTCCTTTCTCTACCTAATGCTCTCATACTGTCTTAGGACGTTTCTTTGAAATAAATACGAGGGGAGCATCGGCAGGAAAAAGACCACTCATTTCGCGGCAGCAGATATCAATGGAAATGATGGACGGAGAAAGGTAATCCGGCTTATTTCCTGCCCACAGCCTCTGCTGCTGTAGGAGGCGGCTCAGCTCGTGCAGAGAAGCCTTATTTTGTGTCTTTCTTCAGGGTCATCCGTCACACTGCTCACGTGTGTCCCACAGACCTGTCGGCAGCAGCTGAAAACAGATTCCTTTCTTGGTGAGAGGGGAAAACAACCCTGGGAGAGGTATTCCTGGTGTGAGGATGTGTTTCTTCTCCAAAGGAAGCCCGGTTATTGCCAAAAAAACAAAACCAAAAAAACAACAAAACCTAACACATTCAGCTCCTCAAACACTTATGACAGTGACCGAACTGCCTGTCAGTCACATTAAATATTCTCTATGAAATGCAATCAGATGTTTCCCAGGGAGGTTCTGCCTTGAAAAAATTAGGTGAGGGGCACCTGGGTGGTTCAGTCGGTTGAGCATCTGACTTGGGCTCAGGTCCTGATCTCACGGTCCGTGAGTTTGAGCCCCTTGTCGGGCTCTGTGCCAACAGCTCAGAGCCTGGAACCTGCTTCGGGTTCTGTGTCTCCTTCTCTCTCTGCCCCTCCCCAGCTCATGCTCTCTCTCTCTCTCTCTTTCAAAAATAAACAAACATTCAAAAAACATTTTTTAAGTTAGGTGATAAATCCTGGTTTTATGAGGCCAAACTGGACTTCCCCAAAAGAAATGGTTTCTTTTTTAACGGACTGCATGCTTCCCCCTTCATTCATTCTTACGCTTAGTAACTACTGAAGGGCCAGTGCTGACACAGAAGGTGCTTTCCTGAAACACGTGCTGGGTGGAGGGGAAGGTCTCACCGTCAAATGTGTGGACGTCGTTTAAAGGTCTCGTTCTGTACCTTGTACGTGGCGCTGTTGGCCAATGCAGGACGCCCCGGAGTGTGTTTTGTGCATGCTGCCCGTGCCCAGCTCTGGAGCGAAAGTGCTCTGGACAGATGACGAGGCTGAATCATAGGGCTTTCCGTTAAGGGAGCTGAACACCACCGTCTGTGCGTGCATCTCAGAACCCTACCTAGCACACCTGCTGTCCTTCAAATGTGTTCTGCGCCCTGTCCCTTCACGGTGGCGTCCACCCCTGACCCAGCTGGCCCCTGCAGCTTGCATTTACCAGAATCGTCTGAGAACTTGTTGGTGTGCCCCTCTGGAGAGCTGGACCTTCGAGCAACAGGGCTCTTGCAAAAATGCACGTTACAAAGCCGAGCGTGAGGAACCCATCTTAGGAAACGCACTCGTTTGTGCACGCTCTCACCACTGCCCTGGGCCTCTCTGTCCATCTTCCTCCCCTAGGAACACTGTCACGCCCTCACACTATCCAAAGTACGTCGGACAGACTCGGGTGGGAAGGTCAGGTATTCTAATGGCTGGTCACACATTTGCAGAACGCCTCTCCCAGAAAAGCCCCTCTTGTCTCAGTCTTCTGTACCTCATGTCACGGTCCCTACCCTGTGGCGGTTCCCGCTCCGATGACAGCTCTGGGGCCACAGTACAAATTCCTTTGGGTCGTCAGCAAGGGACCCAGGCTGACTGATGCCAGTCTCTCCTTGTGCCTAAGTTCCTTCTAGAGCAGGACGGCTCTTGAGGGAATTACCCGTCCAGACACAGCCCCGTTTTCCAGCTGATCCCCACTCAGCCTTGATTAAGTCCGTGTTGGAAATAAATGTCATGGCCGAGGTGTGCCTGAGACCTAGAAGGTGAGGCCCCCACCCCACCCCAAAGGGGGTCTCACAGTCTCTGCAGGACATGGGCTTCGGAGGCTGTGAATGCAGGAGGAGGGGAGATGAGCTCAGGGTCGGTGGCTAATGTGACAGAGAAGAGGGAGGCGGCCCAGGACGGTGGAGTCCCCACGGTCAACCAGACACATCAAGGCAACTCCACACAGGGACTCCAGACCAACGGCCAGCGGGGCTCAGGGAAGCCAGCTGGCCGTGTGGGATCACTGATGAGCCCCTGCCCACAGGCACCACGACTTTTAACTGCCTGCAAGAGGCAACTCGGAGCAGCCTCCTTTCTCAGCTGACCTCTGTGGCCGAGCGGGCGGCCGGAGGAAGGAGTGGTCACGGTGGCCTACTGCACCGGTCTGTGCCTGGGGAGGCTGCCATTAGGGCCTGGCCACACGCCCTCTCTCAGGGGAGCTCCTGGAGGGACTTGGGGCATGTGGTCCGGTGAGGCGGGGCGAGCCAGCGTGCCTGTCCTCCAGCGGGCGACGTGGGAGGACGCCCCAGAATCCGCACGCCCATCAGGAAGCGGGAGGGCGAGGGCCAGCTGTGGCTTCTCCCTGGTGCCCCCTTTCCAGGACGCCTTAAGACGGACTTCTAGGCAGAGGGAAGCAGATGAAGAGGCCCCCGGCTGGCCTCCCGCTGGCATCAGCTTCCCCTGAACCCCCGCGTGCGTCAGAAGGAGCCAGTGGCCTGTTCTGCAGCGTGATGGCAGAACTGATGTCAAGGAAGTGCCCAAGGTCCCCTTCAGCCTCAGCCCCTTCACTACCGCGTCACGTAAATGTCCCAGATGCCCAGCGTCTTCCTTCCTGCTCACCGTTCCTTCCCTTCTGGTGAGCCCGCCTGCCCATCCGCCAGGGTTCAGTCCAGCCGGCCTTGACCTCCCTCCTTGACACCTCTCCACACGCCTCGCTGGTGGAGTCTCCGATTCACATGGGCTTAGCCAGCTGTCGGTCTCGGGGACGGCACCGTGAGCTCCCGAAGGCGGGTCACAGTTTTCAGGCTCCCAGCATTTAGTAACACGCCAGGCACGTGGTTATGCCCAACAGATATTTTTATGCCAAAGGGATGCTAAGCCCCAAAAACTATGTCTTTATTATTTAACATACCCGGTGCGCTTCCTCAGCCTGATTTTCTGCTTTCTGGAAGGCGAGGGCTGTACGTATGCCCTGTAGTTCCAACAGCTAGTAAAATAGCCCAAATACGAGGTATCTTAACGCCTCACGGTTGCTGGTGACGATGTCAGAATAAGAAGGATGCATCGCTATGGGTGTGGATTACCTACGTGTCTGTCTTAAGGGATATACGAGTCATGGTACCATCGATACAGTGAGAGCGACCACTGGTTAAATATGTACAAAGCACCCGGTTCTGTCCTAAGCGTGATAGTGACGGGAGAAAAAGAGACAAGGGTGGGACTTTGCTGTCACTTGAGTTTCCAGGTAGGATTCCTGGGGCATACAGATTGGAACCCTCCTACAGCTCCCGCAAGGACTTCCCTCAATGTTTTACCACAATAGCTCTGCTCTGGTGAGGGTACCGTCACTCTGATCACCCTAACCCCCCCTCCTCTGCCAAGATACACGTTAGCAACTACCTTCCAAATGTATGGCCCACTGATAGACATCTGGAGGGTCTCAGGACTAATGTTTTACGAGGCAGTAGTAAATAACCTTACCTTATAATAGCAGCTAGCCCCTCAAGGTCCCGGAAGCCTTGTTTCCAAATTCCACAGACTTACGCTCTCCCCAGCCCCACTAACTAAAGAGTATTTAATCAGTCACTCTTCACAAACACAAGTGCAGCTCTCCCTGCCCATGGGGCCTGTCCCCATGCTATAATGAAAGCACCCCTTTGCACCAAAAATGTCTCAAGAATTCTTTCTCGACCGCTCGCCCCCGGCCCCACATCAGGAGGAACACCAGCTCATTTGCCCCGGTGGGGCAGTGTCAGAACTCATTTTCGAGAAGTGGAAATGGAGCCTGTGAAAGTTGCATGGAAACCCTATAAAATCGCACAGCCGGACAAGTGGGGGGCCAGTGTTGCGATCAGGCCTGTTAGACTCCAGAGCAGGATACCTCTCCCACTGCACTCTCTGTATCTAGATGGTTCTGTCATCCCTCGGTGATTACCCCACTGACAGTCAGTGTCCTTTCTGTAGCTAGCAGGGCCGTGGGAAGCTGCTGGAAGGTACCACCCTCTCCCCGGTGGCTCCTGCAGAAAGCACCCTTGGCCTTAGTGATGCTGAGGGTGGACAGATGTTAAATTTAATAGGCAGTAACTGGTGTCAGCACGGAGCCCCGGTCAAGGTCTGAAAGTCCCACCGAGTCAGGCATCGGAGGCAAAGAAGGCCGTGCCTGGCGGGAGCCCTGACTCACCATGTTGAACACCGCCATGGTCAGGATGATGGCGGTGGTGAGGACCGTGAGGGAGACCCGCGGCCAGGGCCGGTCCGCGATGATGCTGGACGACTTCAGCAGCCACAGGAGAGAGGCGGAGGCCTTCTTGCTGCATTGCTGGGAGGAGACAGGAAAGGAAACGCGTCACATTTCTTCATGATGTTTAACACCACAAAAGGCATCGGTACTCTTCCCAGAACAAACAAGGAGGCGCTGGTCTCCGCTGGGGGCCCATACCAGGTCACAAACCTTCCTCAAACTATGTGAGCATCATGGTGACAAATAAAGAACAAATTAGTTAAGTTTCTGCGATAAATTCAGAATGTGCTTGTATGTCCTGAAATTACGTTTAAAAACAACCCAAACAAAAAACTCAGGGCGCCTGGGTGGCTCCGTTGGTGACGCGTCTGACTTCAGCTCAGGTCACGATCTCCCAGTTCACGAGTCAGAGTCCCCAGCTCAGGTCACGATCTCCCAGTTCACGAGTCAGAGTCCCATGTCAGGCTCTGTACTGACAGCTCAGAGCCTGGAGCTTGCTTCGGATTCTGTGTCCCCCTCTCTCTCTGCACCCCAACCCTGCTCGTGCTCTCCCTCCCCCTCTCTCTCTCTCTTAAAATTAAATAAACATGGAAAAAAAAAACCCCTCTGATAAAAGAAAACTACGTCAGTCGATTAAACCACTCTGGGGAACGTGGCAGGTCTCAGGTCACAGCCGTGATAAAACAATGATCACAATTCGGCCCATTCACATGGGAGACAGATCGGCAGGTAGCTCGTCACGATCCAGTTGGCTACCGAGCAAATTGATGTCCTCACCTCCAAAGGCAACACCCACTGTTCTCAGGCATGTGTCTTCGTGATGGCTTTACCTTATCCTGCCGTCCGGGGACTTTCCACATGGAGACCCTCTTTTCCAAAGTTCTGATGGTGCTAAAAATTACCTAACGTAACCTTTTCCCTCTTACCCATTTTTCAGCACACAGGTCAGCGGTGTTAACTGTATTCACAGTGCTGCGTAGTACGTCTCTGTAACTTTTCATCTCGCACAACTAGAGTCTCTAGCCACTGAAGAACTCCCCTCTCCCCTCTCCCCTTCCCCTTGCCCCCGGCGACCACCATCTTACTTTCCGTCTCTAAAAGTTTGACGACTCTGGGCACCTGCCAAAGGTGCAAGCACGCAGCATTTGTCTTTTTGTGACTGGCTTATTTCACTCAGCATTATCTCCAGGTTCCTCCGCGTTGTCACGGGTGACCAGATTTCCTTGTTTTTGGAAGGCTGGCTGAATAACGTTCCATTCTGGGCACATACCGCATTTTATTTATCCACTCATCTGTGGATGGTCACTGTTGCCTCTGACTTCCGGCTACTGCGAATAATGCGGCAGCGAGTGTGGGTGTTGGCAGAAATGCTTTCGATACAAGAAGGAATTGAGGTATTTATGGGATGGCAGCCAATGTTCCCTCATCATCTGCTGGGGGCCAGACTCTGCTCCGTGGGACTTTAGGGGTTGAGCTCGCCTCACCCTTAAGGCCACCTTTCCAGAGGGGCCACTGTAATTCAGACCTCTGTCCAGGTGGCGGCAGGATGGAGGCGGGGAGAGTTCTAAGGCGTGGGTAACAAACTGCCTGTGCCAGGCGCTGCTGGGATCGACAGATGTCACCTGACCTGACAAGCTGTACAAAACGGTCTCTAGGGATCTCCACTTTAACCTTCATGCGAAAGGGGCTGTGGCCCTATGGCTAACGTGTTCTGAAAACACTAGAAAAAGGTTATGATTTCAAAAATTAAAAAAAAAAATTAATGTTTATTTTTGACAGAGGGAGAAAGAGACAGGGCACCAGCAGGGGAGGGGCAGAGAGAGAGGGAGACAAAGAATCCGAAGCAGGCTCCAGGCTCCAAGCTGTCAGCACAGAGCCTGATGTGGGGCTCAAACCCACGAACTGTGAGATCATGACCTGAGCCGAAGTCGAGCGCTCGACTGACGGAGTCACCCAGGCGCCCTGATTTCAAAAATTTTAAAAAAAGGCCAACAACCTGTACCTTTCTGACTCGTACCACTAAGTTAATATAATGGCAAAGCTGATGTAACATCGATAAACCGCGTAACAGAGAATCCTCAGTAGCACGAATAGACAGCACTTTTATTTCTCTACGTCTTTCAGAGTCTTTCTGCTTCAGTCTTAGAAACAGAAGCACTGCAGTATGTTAAATGCTGATACAGCAACGGAATGGGATTCTGCAAGACAGGATGAGAGGTGGTTAGGACAGTAAGAATCAGCCTAGGAGCCCAGGAGCAAACCCCCAGAGTCGAGAGACTTTCTGCAGGTGAACTATCCTCTCTGGCCTCAGCCTCCCCAGCTCTAAAATGGGGACAATAATAATACCTGGTTCCTTGGTCTTGTAGGACGTTAAATGAGCTACATAATAAGGCACCAGGGGCAGGACTCCCAAGTGTTAGCTCCAATTGTTACGCTTATGAAGAAAACGTAATAATTCTCAGAGACATTTAATGACTAAGTGTCTCTTTGCTCTGCATCTATACGAACAATAAAACCTCCCCCCCCCCCCCCCCCCGCTTTCCACTATGGTTTTTCCTCCAAGCAGCCTCCTTCTTTCTTTAATCCTGTCACCAGGTAGAGGCCACGTGAAGAAAACTGTTCAGAAATATGGAAATTGGAAAATATTGCTGGTGGCAAGGACCAGGAAACAGCTGCTGACAGGGACGTGCGCCCTGAGCTGATGTGTAGAGAGAGGAGGGGGAGGAGAGTGAAGATGTGCGGGGAGCAGAGGATGCCGATGGCGGGGCGGAGGAGAAAAGAGACGATGGTCTTGAGGTAGAAGGATCGGGAAAGAAGACCACTGATGCGACTATAGCTCTGAACAAAAAGCACGATTTCATTCCTGACGTGAAAACGGAGCTCAGTGTGCCTGTTTGGGGTTAACTATTCAAGTACGGTCCCCGGTGGAAAAGCAAGTGTGTCAAAATTGGCACCACTGTAATGAAACATTATAAACGATACCATCTCCCACAGTATTTTGGCATTGATTCAGAAGGCGCCCTTCAGAGCCCAGCTTTACCCGTTTGATCTCTGGTTTAACGGCTGGCATAACTTCCGTCAAATCTGCGTCCCTCTTTGTTGACCATCAGTGAGTCCCACTGCACACACGATGGCCTCCTGCTTACAGTGAGCTCACTGTGAGCCTTCCAGAAATGTGCTTGACTGTTAATGCCACACCCACCCACTGGTGAATGTGGAACTGGCACCGACTGTAGCGGGAGATGTGAAAGGAGGGAGAACGTCAATTAATATGGAAACCCCAACATGGCGTTGGTGCTGCGGACAATGGCCAGTGCAGTTTGCTACAAGGCGTATGGGATGAATATCGACGTTCTTTTCTCAGTATAGGCAGACGATTCTCCCCAGAAAAATAATGTGTTCATAATATGTTTGGATTAAAACAAAACAAAACAAAACAAAACAAAACAAAACAAAACAGGAGGGGCACCTGGCTGGCTGAGTCAGTTAAGCATCCGACTTCCACTCAGGTCATGATCTCATGGTTCATGAGTTCAAGCCCTGTGTATGGCTCCATGCTGACAGTGCAGAGCCTGCTTGGGATTCTCTCTCTCCCTCTCTCAGCCCCTCCTCCACTCGTGTTTTCTCTCTCTCTCAAAATAAATAAACCTAAAGAAAAACACAGGAAAAAAATATACCCCCCTCTTCCTTCTTCCTCCCTCTCCACTCTGATCCTCTTGCACTGGAAACAACTGGTAACCTCTCACTTTAAAATTTCTCCTAATTCAACATAATAATTATAAGAGCAGATCACATTAGCAATTTCATCGGTGTCCTTTAAAAAAATAAAATCAGTTACATGAAAAGAAGTAGATGATGCTCTTAAGGTTTAATAAAATGAAAAAAACATTTAGAAAAGTTACAAATACATTATAATGAGGAGTAGCAAATTTTTATTATTAGAAAAAGAAAACTCATCTTAGAATCTTGCCTGAAAAAGTGGTGAAGTTTATCATATACCCATGTGCTTTCGTGCATTTGTCTAGAGGAACACCTACTTTGGCGTTTTAATTGGCCAACGACTGTGTTTTTGAATGGCGGCCACCAGCTGCAGGAATAATTACTTGTAACATTTAGTGTTACAGAGACTGCCGTGTGTACTTTGATTAATTGTACTTGAGTTTCCCACAGAAAGGCTGCTTGATTTCGGTCAATCATACTTTATAAAATCAACATTTTTCTTGCTACGCCCTGGGTGAACCACTTTCCTCAGCCATCCATCCACCGTGTGGCACTCACGGGCTAGCCACCTTGTGTTCTCTTTGACGCTGTTCGTGTTTGTCTCTGGCCACATGGAGAGCTGGTTGTAGAGGGGAACCACACCACACCTGCCTTTGTATCCCCAAAGCAGCACAGTGTTGAGCAAAGAGCAGGGACTCGATGGATGCTTGTTCAATACACTCTTTATCTTAACAATGGACCCGAAGAGAAATTTCCAGGGGCCAGAAGCAAAGAAGAAGCTCAGTGCTAGAGGGACTGAGGCTGTGGGGTTGGCCTAGGAGTGTCCTAGGACTGGACAGAGGCTGTAACACCTAGGGGCTGATGCCCGCAGGAGGAAAAAAGGGGTTGCCTTGAGCTTGCCAAGGGTGGGGCGGCTGAGGCCAAGACCCCTGACTAAAATCAGGAGCCTCAGGGTGTGCATGTATCTTTTTGAATTAGTGTTTTCATTTTCTTTGGGTAAATACTCAGTAGTGGAATTCCTGTACACAACTGTTGAGTCATTATATAGTACCTAAAACTAACACAACATGTTGTATGGTATATGTTAATTATACTTCAATAAAAACAAAACAAACAAAAAATCCCAGAAGCCTCAGAATGCTCTTCCCTCCATGTAAAGTCTAGAAAACTCCATGTACTAGTTGAGGGAAGTATCAACACGCTTCCAGTGATAAATTCCATCTCTAAATATGGGCGATGAATTTGAAATTACATTATATGCTTCATCATGGGGCCCCAAATTGAGGGGCTATCAATTGGGTCAAAGACCAGAGAGAGTCCTTGGGGTTCCTGCAGAAGTACCCTTTTTGCTAAAGGATAATTCCCTCTGAACATGACCTCACAATAAAAAAGAAATTATGTTTTTTTTGGGGTTTTTTTTTTTTTTTTATTTATTTTTAGGACAGAGAGAGACACAGCATGAACGGGGGAGGGGCAGAGAGAGAGGGAGACACAGAATCGGAAACAGGCTCCAGGCTCTGAGCCATCAGCCCAGAGCCCGACGCGGGGCTCGAACTCACGGACCGCGAGATCGTGACCTGGCTGAAGTCGGACGCTTAACCGACTGCGCCACCCAGGCACCCCAAAAAAGAAATTATGAACTACACAGGACATAGGGCCGTATGAGAAAGAATCAACAGACACAACAAAAAGTAGAATTCGCATCACAGGATCTGCAGGTATGCTATCAATCTGCAGTAGCCTGCAGAATAAGACCAAAGAAATTAGAAGACGGATCAGAGTACACAACGAATGAGCACTTATGAGAAAAAATGAGCCACAAAGACTCTCTGGAGATGAAAATGTAGATAATGGAAAATTTAGTAGCTGTGCTAGGGGGTAGGACAGCACTGGGGAAATGCCCCATCAAACAGCGCAGAAATACAGCGATGAAACACATGAATGGGATGTTCAGGCACAGAAGGTACAATGAAAAGATTCAATATACTTGTGATGAAAGTTTGAGAAAAACAGAACAAAAGACCAGGACGGAGCAACAGCTTTGCAGGCCTGGAGCAAAACGTGAGTTCTGTGGCCGAGGCGACCCACTGAATCCCAAACAGGAAGATGGAAGTACACCTTTACCCAAGCACAAGGGAGCTATGGCCCATGACAGATACGGAGCAAGTCCCACGAAAACAACCAGAGAGAAGACGCGTCACCTTCTAAGAAACAGTAATTTGACTATAGATTTCTCCGCGGTCCATCAACCACAGGAAAATATGGATTCATATTTTCAAAATAGTAGCTTATCATAAACCATTATTCAATGAGGAGAAACCCGACTGTTTTTTTTTTTTTAAATACAAAAGGTGCAGACATTATGCACAGGCTCTCACTGAAAAGATTAGAAAAGGAACAATCCTTTGGGAATATGGAGATGGGATCCCGGAGGAAGGGATGGTGTTCAGGAAGAATGGTGTAAAATGGGTACACAACAAGAATAACGATAGCAGTGAATGACAACAGCAGTTTAAATTTAGAAAAATCTGGCCTGCCCTCTTTATCTTTCTATGCTGTTTTGTAGGTTATTTATTCGGCTCTTGCTTTACTTTTTTCAGCCTAACTACTGAGTTTCTAATTTCAAGAATCTGAGCATCTTATTCCATCTTCTTTATTCAAGAATGGAATCCAGATGCAGAGTACAATATTCTTCAACAACAAGGTGGAGATATTAACGAGCTCTGTTAGTCTCGTGTACATTACACATTTTAAGTTAACCAGGAAAAACAAAATACCAGGATAGATGACTTCCAAGTCACTAGAGGGAATAAAGGAGAATAAATAAATTCCATGGATCCAAGATAATGCAGGAGAAGAGGAAAAATAAGTACAGGCAGAGAACACCCATGATGGATTTAAAAAAATAAAAGCAAAATAAGATGGTAGTATTAATTATAATACACGTAAATGCATTATACTTGTCAGGTAAAAGAGAGAGACTGCTAGATCAGAGAAAGTAACATGCACCTGGATGTTGTTTACCAGAGACACAACATCTAAAACCCACTTACGGACAAGGAAAAGCCGAATAAAAAGATGGAAGGAAAGGACGCTGGGAAAATACTAACTACAAGAAAGCTGGCAGAGTTCTATTGACATGGGAGAAAATAGACTTCAAGGGTAAAACACTCCTTTGGGTAGAAAGCTTTTCTATCAGCCAGTGTGTGACCTACTTTCCTTCCACAGGATGGACTTTATGTTTGTGCTTTCATTTCTGCTAGGAACAAGGTTGGTGGGATGGCATCATATTATCTTTGCTACACAAAGCACAACGCAACCACATTGAGAGAAAAATTTCTTCTGACACACTCTGGCATTTTCCTTTACTATATCTGGCACACTTGTTCTAAAAGATGCTTTTGAGGGTGGTTTTTTTCTTTTGTTTTGTTTTTTGGGTTTTGTTTTTTTTTTTTGGTGGCATTTTTGGTTACAGTCACTCTCTTGTATTTATTACAAAATTATAAGTCCACTCAGGTAGTTTCGTGTTAAATTTGGCAGTAAACTATTATTAGTATTATGACAATGACAAGTACTATTCCTTTTATTGCTGATTGTAATGAAAATGTAAACTTGAATCTCTTGTTCTACATTTTAGTTTCTACTTAAACTGGATTGTTTTGGTTATCAGATAAAATAATATGTTTTCATATTCGAAGGGCTCTCATGTACTTTGGAAAGTATTATTATTAAAGGTACTTTCATACTAGAATATGTTAGAGTCTAAATCCACTCATAAATTAACCTCCCCCCCCCCCCCCCGCCCATCTTACCAAATGTCTTTTAAGATGGAGCTGTACTTTTCCCAGACTCCAGTTTTAAATGAACTGGGCCAACAGCTGGATAATGTATATCAGAAACTAGACCAGAGGAAAATACGAATGAGGTTCACTGCGAGGTTACCGTGAATTACCAATGTGATTAAAAAAAAAATTTTTTTTAACGTTTATTCATCTTTGAGAGACAGAGAGAGACAGAGCATGAGTGGGGAAGGGGCAGAGAGAGGGAGACACAGAATCTGAAGCAGGATCCAGGCTCCGAGCCATCAGCACAGAGCCCGGCGTGGGGCTTGAACTCATGAACCATGAGATCATGACTGGAGCTGAAGTCGGACGCTCAACTGACTGAGCCCCCCGGGCGTCCCTACCAATGTGATTTTGACGAGTGGATGCTTAGCAGTCACTGCAAGGCAACCTCAGTGCCACGCCTGCCATGGCCATGACCGTGGACATGCCTGCCTAGTGCCGGGAGCTTGTTTGCCAGGGACTCTGTCCGCACACCTTCCAATTAATTGTAAGGGTTCTAAGCATCAACTCCAACTCTGATTCTGACTCCTACTTGCTCTCCACCACAGAGCAATCTGTGTAACATCTGTGAGGGTCTGTTGTACTAACTGTAGAACGGCCGTTCCCTCCAAGGGCTCTCGTGAGGCTAAATGAACCGGAATACACACAATGCCTAACAGACCAAGTCGTCAATTTTAACAGAAGGTAATATTTATTATTTGTAAACTGTGATGAGACTGGACACGTAGCTATTGATGGGGGTCCTGCCCGTCAGAGGCTGTCTATACTGATTCTGAGGGTTCTCACCCAAGGACAGGAAACTTCTGCTGGTCTTACAGTTATCGCACTCGTGGTCCTGTTCCAAAGTCTTCATTTCTGCCCTCAAGAGATCTGCTGATGTGTGCTTCCGCATTACTTTTTGTGGAGGAAAACTCTTCCTCGAAATGACTGGGCGCGGAAGCTTGCCATGATGGGAGCACAGGCCACCTCCACAGTTCTGTGTCTCTCACCCACGAGACGTGAGGCCAGACAAAGTCATCTCTGGGTTCCCTGTCTGCTCTCAAGTTTTACAGTTCTGAAATGCTATGAAGGTCTCATGCGGAGACCCGACAGGTGAGGACCCAGGAGGGACCTCGCTGGCAGCGGGGATGGGCGACCGTGGCTGAATTCAGAGCCGCGCACTCAGAAGAAGTCGATCGGGGTGAGGATGAGGGCAAGACATTTTCTGAGCATTTGGGTGCTGCCCAACACTCCTTCCAGCCCACAGATGTTAAATATTTATCTTGTATTTCAAGTGCCTGAAGTACTACAGTGAGCAAAACAGGGTTGAAGCAGATTCACTGGTGATCTCTCCATCTAAGATCACAAATGATATTACGAAATGGGCAGCCTGCCCGGCAGGCGTGAGGGACGCTGGTAGTGACATGGGGGGGGGGGTGCTCTGCAGACTGGGTCTGGGAAGGTTAGGAGATTATTTCCAACCTGGGAGAGAGCCCAAAGCACAACAGAGTCAAGGAATCATGGTGCGTGTGAGGCCTTTCAGCGTGGCAAGGTGACGGCCACCCACCCATGCTTCCCACAGCCATGCACATGCAGAACCCGTCCCCATGCCAGGGTATCTGGGCAAGGGAAGATTACCGGGACACGTGGGGACGCCTAACTGTCCAGTGGTGTTGGGGGGGCTGGGAGGGGGCCACATGGAGCTGGATGAGCGGACATGGTGGAAAGGAACCGCACGGACATGACATGAGTCCATGAGTGTTTACTTAGTGCCCGCTTATCAAAGTGTTTCAGTGGGCGGAACACTGCTGGATTCCCTGGGAGACAGAAAGCAAATGTAGGAAACAATTCTCATCTCAAAAAAAAACTACTCTATGTAAGGGAGACAACAGTTACACTCATCAGAGACAGAGAGAGAGAGAGAGAGAGAGAGAGAGAGAGAGAGAGAGAGGAGGAGTAGCCAAATAAGTTGTTAAACAATCAAGTGGTAAATTATGGGGCACAGATCCTAAGTCCCATGGTGCTCAAAGAAGAGCCCACTGCAGGGGCTGGTGGGGTTTCTGAGAAACTTTCTAGAAGACAAGCAGTGGCAGGGCAACATGGGGGTGGGGGGACGCACTGGGGGGAGCGGCTAGGGCAAGGGAGGGTGGGAGAGAGGGACAGACAGCCGTGCTCTGGGCTTCTCGTTAGCAGTAACGGTGAGAACATATAAATTCCCTGACATTTTTCTCAGACTGTGCCATTGAACAAATATCTGTCTCATTTTTCTATCAGAAGGAAAAAAAATGTGTTTCATTATCACTCTTATTCTTTGGCCATTTTTTTTAGCCCCGAGGGACCACAGGCTATGTCTCTACCTTTTTTTTTTTTTTTTTAATATGAAATTTATTGTCAAATTGGTTTCCATACAACACCCAGTGCTCATCCCAACAGGCACCCTCCTCAATGCCCATCACCCGCTTTCTTCTACCTTTTTATCAAACCCAGCTGTACAATGACCGGTCAGTACAGCTACATGTGTTATATTTCCTGTGTAAGAGAGGGTAACAAAGGTAGAGCTCTTGGAGGAAAAAGATCAGTCAGGCTTACCTTTGCTCAACCTCCTTTATAAAAGTATTTTACTCTAATTCTTCATACAGAGAGTTCAATACCAGTAATATTTTTTAGAAATTTTTTCCCTGTAGTATAAGCATCAGTATTGCCTCTGGCATTTAAGTTTTCCAAAGGTCAATGTATGTTCATAGAAAGATATTAAGGATATTAACATTTCTTTCACAAACTCAGTACTTAATCCAAAAATAAATGCAAATCATACTAACACCTCAGAGAACTGGTAGGCTTTCAAGAGGCCAGAGAATGAGCAGTGAGGATGTCATACCTCTCCATGACCACTAGGAAATATTTGTGACACACACAGCTTTGGGCTGAATGGGGAGGGTCGAATAGAAAGCACGCTGAAAGCTTTCCTGGGTTGCCTTAATTTCTTTGATATTGATGGTGAGAAAAAAGCCCTCACAGAATAGTTTACACAGTACAAAGAACCTCTTATGGGAATGAGAATAATTCCTTCTTGATTTTATCTGGATTCCCTCTGGATCAAGGATTACAGCTGACCACTGGTGGGGGTGGGGGTGGGGGACTCATTCACTGATCTAATTCAAGTTCAGGAAGAACAGACGTCCTCAAGCCTAGTCTCCCTGACCACTTTGGCAAAATCCAGGCTTCCTATGAAAAGGAGGTAGGCACCAGTTCATTCCCAGCACTGAGCTTTTCTCTCTCTCTTTTTTTAAATATGAAATTTATTGTCAAATTGGTTTCCATACAACACCCAGTGCTCGTCCCAACAGGTGCCCTCCTCAATGCCCATCACCGCCCCCCCCCCCCCATCAACCCTCAGTTTATTCTCAGTTTTTATGAGTCTCTTATGGTTTGGCTCCCTTCCTCTCTAACTTTTTTTTTCCTTCCCCTCCCCCCATGGTCTTCTGTTAAGTTTCTCAGGATCCACATAAGAGTGAAAACATATGGTACCCATCTTTCCCTGGATGACTTATTTCACTTAGCATAACACTCTCTAGTTCCATCCACGTTGCTACAAAAGGCCAGATCTCATTCTTTCTCTTTGCCAAGTAGTATTCCATTGTGTATATAAACCACAATTTCTTTATCCACACATCTCCAAAGGCAAGGGAATTAAAAGCAAAAATGAACTATTGGGACCTCATGAAGATAAAAAGCTTCTGCACTGCAAAGGAAACAGTGAACAAAATAAAAGGCAACCAATGGAGTGGGAAAAGATATTTGCAAATGACTTATCGGACAAAGGGCTAGTATCCAAAATCTATAAAGAACTTACCAAACTCCACACCCGAAAAACAAATAATTCAGCTAAGAAATGGGCAGAAGACATGAATAGACATTTCTCTAAAGAAGACATCCGGATGGCCAACAGGCACATGAAAAGATGCTCAACATCACTCCTCATCAGGGAAATACAAATCAAAACCACACTCAGATATCACCTCACGCCAGTCAGAGTGGCCAAAATGAACAAATCAGGAGACTATAGATGCTGGCGAGGATGTGGAGAAATGGGAACCCTCTTGCACTGTTGGTGGGAATGCAAACTGGTGCAGCCGCTCTGGAAAACAGTGTGGAGGTTCCTCAAAAAATTAAAAATAGATCTACCCTATGACCCAGCAACAGCACTGCTGGGAATTTACCCAAGGGACACAGGAGTGCCGATGCACAGGGGCACTTGTACCCCAATGTTTATAGCACCACTTTCAACAACAGCCAGATTATGGAGAGAGCCTAAATGTCCATCAACTGATGAATGAGACTTTCTCTTTAAGACAACATATGAGTTACGGACTCCCTAGCATCTGGTGTGGGGGGTGTCAGGGTTTCATGATGCTCCTGGGAAGGTGGGTGTGGGATCCTGAAGGCCTCGAGGGACCACAGGCTGGGTCTGGGAGGGGCCAGGAGCCATGAAAGGTTGGCTGGGTTATACCGAAGCTGAGAGGACAGACATTACATAAGACCAAAAGCATTCTCGCAAAGGCAGCAAAGTTGCTCTGGAGATACTTTCTCTAGCCTCCGCTTCTGTTTCTTTTCTATAGCAATTTAGTCTAAGAAAAAGTCAGCTTGAAACCTTAAATATACACTGTGTTCCACACCCCACCCCCCACCCTGAAGACTGGATTCCTTAGGAACAGAAAATGACTAATGTGGCTACTTAGGCACAATGATAGAAGTCGCTTTAATTAGAACGAGGTTTGGATTTCCAGTGGGACCACAAATGATAGTTCCTACTCTGAAAACCTGAGAAGTGGGCTGCAGAAAACTTATGGGAGCCAGGAAATCAGAGGGCGGGGGCCGTGTGCTTTTCCACCTAAGGAAAATCTGAACGTGGATAATCAGGCTTTTTGGTATATTGAAGCACTTTAGAAGCTTGACAAGGATTCCCAGGGGGCAGTAGTTACAACCTGTAGCCTTCAGGCGATTTTAAAGAAATCTGAGATGCGCTCTGTGCATTCCAGGAAATCAGGAACCGTAGTGCCACTTCTGGAAGTTTCCAATCCAATTCAAAACACCTCAACTATGATATAGCAAACACCCCCCACATAAGTTTGCAACGGTACCCAGCAGACATCGTAGAGTGCCCACTGTTGAGAGGCAGAGATGAACTTTAAGATCTTTACACTTTTTAGCTAAAAGGTTCCAACACATTAGACTAGAATGGACCTGATGCTCAAAATCTGGCTCAGAGGGGCCTCTCTTGTTTCCACACATCTCCAATGAACAAGATAAAACACTGACTACCTTTTTTGGGTTTCTATCTCATTGCTGGCTTTCTTCCGATGCTCTCATGGGGCCACTTGCTTTCGACTCAAGAATACACTTAGATTTGATTCTTACATCCTGAACTAGCACTTGACCCATCCAAGCTTGCAATGGTTGGTTTAAATCATTAACTAACACTATTAAGGAACACTGTTAATTAAATCACTAACAAGATATATTTTTGCATTTGCTGTTTTCATATGTCCCAAACTTTTATATCTTGGAAGTGGATATAAAAGAAGTATCTGGTTTACATTTTAATTCCCCTGCACACGAAAAGCCTCCTATTATACTAGGAGTGGCTGCTCTAAAATACTCTGAAAACTCAGAGGACATAATGCAAAATGGCGACAGAAATAAATAAACATGAATATAATTTGCTGGTGTGACATCCAATGTTTCAAATAATCTTCAGCTCAGTGTCTTGATTGGACATGAGCTGCCTCAGTTTCTATTCTGGGCCGCTGGCATGAAGGGTGCTTGCATCTTCACTGGGATCCGTATCCCTTGAAATGTTAAATCAACAAGCCCGGTGTTTCAAGCCAGAAATCAGTTTGCCTTCAATGAACACAGTTTTCAAAATAAGGTCCATATGTGAAGTACCTACCAAAAGCTGTCCAGCAAAGCAGACGAAAAGGATACAGGCAAGCAAGAGAAACGCGGCTCCAAAGGAGATCCCGAGAATGGACGTCCTACCAGGAGACAAAGAGGAACAGGTTAGCGTGGGAGCAGTTCCCGTTATTCTGGAAAGCTGTCAGTAATATTTGTGGTGTAATTAGGCCTTAATTTCATGGGCCTTCATTCCTCACTCATTTTGTGAAAAATGAAAACGGAGCTGAAACAAACCAAAAACGTGTCTATAGGAAAGCATGTCTATGGGGCGCCTGTGTGGCTCAGTCGGCTGAGGGCCAGACTGCAGCTCAGGTCATCATCTCGCGGTTCTTGAGTTTGAGCCCCGCGTTGGGCTCTGTGCTGATAGCGCGGAGCCTGGAGCCTGCTTCGGATTCTGTGTCTCCCTCTCTCTCTGCCCCTCTCTGGCTTGTGCTCTCTCTCTCTCTCTCAAAAATAAACATTTTTTTTTTTTTTTAGTGTTTATTTTTGAGACAGAGAGAGAGAAAGAGACAGAGCACGAGCAGGGGAGGGGCAGAGAGAGAGAGGGAGACACAGAATCGGAAACAGGCTCCAGGCTCTGCTCTGTCAGCACAGAGCCCGACGTGGGGCTTGAACCCACGAGCTGCAAGATCATGACCTGAGCGAAGTCAGACGCTTAGCTGACTGAGCCACCCAGGTGCCCCCAAAAGAAATCAACATTAAAATTTTTTTTTTTTTTTAAAAAGAGAAAGAAAAGCGTGTCCACAATTATGTCTGATCAACTTGATGATTCATCAAAGTAAGCACCGGTTCCTTAGGAAAGGAAAGCAATCTTTTTACAACTCTCCTTTGCACCTGGTACTTTCCTGCCCGCGTGTCGTCTCTTGCCTGCCACTGACGTCCTGGCTGCTGCTGCTTCTAGAGAAGTCTCGTCGGATGCCCTGCAAGATCTCAAGACCCATCCTTACGCCTGCTCACTGAGGAAACAGGCTTGTCTTCCCCAGTGCAATCCAACCAGATTCAGCTCCCTTCCATACTGATGCAGCTATACGTTTACCGAGGTTCCCCGAAGATGCCAGGGGCCATGGCCTTCACATTCTTGCACAAGCCGACGAACACGCAAGCTTCCCGTGATCACGTGAAAAATTAAGTCACAATTCTGCTACCGACACATTACGGGTAGATAAAAGCATTTATACGAATCGTGCACCTCTCTGAGACATCCTTTAAATGGCTCAAAAGTTCACAGCCCCTTACAACTTCATTTATTCCAAGGACACAAGCGTTAAGCGGTACCAAAGGAGCTGAACCGCAATGAAGAATTAAGGTACGATTCAAATGAGACGTCGGAGGAGAGGTCAGGTGGTGTGTGTGTCAGAATGCAACGGAACCTCCCGCCAATGAGGTTGGCTAGAGACACTGGGGAGACAGGACCGGCACAGAGAACGCAGCAGCAAGATGCTGAATGTCGATTAGCTGCGCGGAAGCCTCAGACGCAAACCAGCCACACGCTGAAATCCAGGCGACCATGCGACGGTGAGTCCGTGGGGAAGGAAAGGGAGCAAGTAACCAGTGAACTACATAAATCCCCTGATGCCATCGCCATGGGAAGGCCCCACTCAGCTCACGTTCTCCAACACCTACTCTATCGCGAGACGATCACACATCAAGGAAGAGCGACAAAAGTCAGACCTCAAACCAAAACCTGCGCCTGACACGATGAGGCACCGGGAACTGAGTTATCTTCTAGAAGGATCCGCAGTGCTTTCGAATACCTGGCCCGATGGTGTGACGTCGGTGAACCTTTCACGAGGAACGTTAGGTCTCCGCTAGAAGGGGTAGCACAGCAAATACACCCAGTCCCATGCTAGGCTGCGACGATGCAAAGACAAGTAAGGTGTCACACCTGTTTTGAGCTGCTCACAGGGTAGCAGAGGTAAGCACCATACATCCTAACCTCCCCTATCTAGAGCGTCCTGCTTTCAGACATCACTCAGTCCCCGGTTGGAAGCCACCGGTCTCTCATCTCCCCAACACGCCATCTCAGAGCCTCCCGCTCAGCCGGGCGGCGTGGAGGGAGGGGAACGTGCAACAGCCAACACCTCTCAGCAGTCTTGTGACTGACGGACAGCACAGTAACTCATCTGCTGAATTTGTTTGCTATCTTTCTCATCCATTTTTATAGGAGAGCTCTGAGGAGTTTTCTTAGATTCTGTGCTGCCTCGCTCCTTTCTGCCGTCAAGGTAACGTCAGCTTCACGAGGCTGAGTTCAGACACATAACATCTCTTTCTTGGGTCTGAAACTTCAGATAACAAAGAAATGATCTTTTATGGAAGGGTTGGTAAATATCGACGATAAAACCATCTGATGATAGTGACGGTGACGATGGTGATGATGGTAATGGTGATGATGGTGGTGGTGGTGATGATACAAGACGGCGATGATATGAGGAGAGATTATTTACTCTGTACCAAGTGCTGTTCTAAAGGCTTTATATGTAGAGTTCACTTAACCCTCACAATGATCATGAGTACGAGTTACTATTATTACCCCATTTTACCAAGGAGAAATTGAGGCCCAGAGAGGTTAAAGAGCTTGCCTAAAGTTACACGTCTATTAAGCGGTGTGGTTAGGAGTAATGTCCATTCAGTTGTATTCCTGACCCAGGTTCGATTTTAGGAGTAGACATGTCACATTTCTGCCTTGTTTCCTGGTTCTATGTCTTGAGTCAATTTTGATAATTTTCCTGGAAAATTACCCATTCCATTTAAATTTTCAAAGGTAAAATAGTCTACATAATATTCTTTTAATTTTACAAGTCTCCATATTTGAAGCATTTTTTCTTGTCCTTAATGTTATTTTTTTCCCCTCTCTAGATCAGAGTTTTGAAGTGTTGCATGTCTGTTGATCTCAGTGAATGAGCTTTTGGCTTATTACTAAGGTCTATGCTTTCTGACAGTTCTCTACATAGTTTCTGATTTAAGTTTTAAAAATTGCTTCCTCCTTCTTCATGCAAACTTACATTGTCTCTTTCTTGATTGTCACTTATTGCCATTTTTTTTGTATTTTATAATAAATGCACTGAAGTACATAAATATTCCTATAAATACTGCTTTAGCCAAATCCTATGGCTTTTGATTTATAGTTACTCATCTTCTTTCTTCTCTAAAAAGTCTGTACTTTCAATTTCCAATTCCTTTTAAAACAAGAATAATTCCAAAGTGTGATTTACAAATTCCACAAGGAGATTATTTTTAGTCTGTCCCTGTTATTTCTAATTTCACTAGATTTGATCGGAGATAGTGGTCTCTTTTATTTCCACTTTGACAATTTATTTTTCTCCTAGGGTGTGATGAATATGATCTACTCCTATTATATCTTATGGATTTCTGAAAATGACACATATGTCCTTTATGCTGGAAAAAAAACATGTTCCCTAAATACATCTATTGTCAGAGCCGGATGAGTTAGTCAAATCCCCAGTGGGTTGACTTAATGGCTCAATTTGGTCTGTCAATTTTAGAATGTATTAATATTTCTGGCTAGGATTGTGGGTTTGTCAATATGTCTGAACATTTTATTTTATTTTTTATTATTATTTTTTTTATTATTTAAAAAAATTTTTTTTTCAACGTTTATTTATTTTTGGGACAGAGAGAGACAGAGCATGAACGGGGGAGGGGCAGAGAGAGAGGGAGACACAGAATCGGAAACAGGCTCCAGGCTCCGAGCCATCAGCCCAGAGCCTGACACGGGGCTCGAACTCACGGACCGCGAGATCGTGACCTGGCTGAAGTCGGACGCTCAACCGACTGCGCCACCCAGGCGCCCCTGACATTTTAATCGCATCTCTTTATTTATTTCGAAGAGGTGTTGGAGTGAGTGCATGAAGATTTATGATTATTAAGTCTTCTTGGTGACTATACCATTGTAAAAGTCTTTTTTTTCTCAGGCTGAATGCCTTCCACTTGATTCCATATCATCAGAAATTTTTATTCCTGCAGCTTTCTTTTTCCTCTAAGCTGTTTCTCAGAATAGCTGTTTTCCATCCTTTATTTCCAAACTGTCTTGTCTTTTAATTTTAGTGAGATCTCCTGTACCTGGTACACAGGTGACCTTTTGTTTTAGCCTCAATCTTTGAGCCTCTTTCCATGAATAGGACATTTTTATCCACTCAGTTATTAAAATTGGTTAAGATTTGACTGCTTGTCCCACCTTAGTTTCTCGAAATGTTCAGTGGAATTCACAAAAAAGTCAACAGAGTATCAATCTTCTTCTAATCTAAGATTTAAAATATTAATAAATTTAATAGATGTACACCTATTAAAACTTTCTATCCAATTATGTGTCAGTTTTGGTAGGGTAGCTTTTCAAGCACTTTTCCCATTTTATTAAGTTGTGAACCTTTTTGGCCTTGAGTAATTTATAATATTCCATATCTATTATATAATATTATAATATTATATCTATTATATAATATTCCGTATCTGTTAATGTCTGTAGGATCTGTGGTGAATCCCCTTTTATTACTTATGTCATTAATTTGTGCGTTCTGTGATGATCTCTCTTTCTTGATCAGTCTTGCTAGTGGCTTAGGAAGTTTTAAACTTTTTCAAAGAACCAACTTTTGGCTTTATTAATTTTCTGTATTGGTTATTTTCTATTATGGATTTCTTCTTCCTTCTTGAACATCTTTTCCCTTCTACTTGATGTGCTCATCTCTTTATGGCTTCCTAAGTCAGAAACTTAGACAACAAATTTTAGCCCTTTCTTCTTTTCTAATGTAAGTATTTGAAAACTACAGATTCCTCTCTAAATTATTGCTTTAAACTACATCCCCATAACTTGGCATGTGTTTTTTTTTGATATTCAAAACATTTTCTAATTTCTCTTATGATTTTTTCATTTGACTCATAGGTTCTTCAAAAGCATAAAATCTAATGCTGAAATATTTGTGGATATTTTAGTTTTTATTTTTATTTATTTACTTTTTAAATGTTTATTTATTTTTGAGAGAGAGAGAGAGAGAGAGAGAGAGAGAGAGAGAGAGAGACAGAGCATGAGCAGGGGAGGGGCAGAGAGAGAGGGAGACACAGAATCCGAAGCAGGCTCCAGGCTCTGAGCCTCCGCACAGAGCCCGACACGGGGCTTGAACCCACGAACCGTGAGAGCATGACCTGAGCTAAAGTCTGGCAGTTAATCAACTGAGCCACCGAGGCACCCAGATTCGTGGATATTTTCGATATACACTTTCTATTTCTAACCTGATTTTAGTGTGGTTGCACATCATACTGAAAGATTTTTTTATCTTTTCAAATGTATTTCAATCTTTACAAATTTGTCGAGATGCTTCTATGGCCTAGTATGTGTTCTGGCCGTGGTCCATGTGCAGCTTAAAATCACATGTATCAGGGGCATCTGGGTGGCTCAGTCGCTTAAGCATTGGACTTCGGTTCAGGTTGTGATCTCATAGTTAATGGGTTCAAGCCCCACATCGAGCTCTGCACTGACAGTATGGAGCCTGCTTGAGATTCCCTCTCTCTCCCCGCTGTATTGAATAACCAGTTAGTTGTCTTTTAGAAAAATTCACAGAATATCAGCATATAGTCTTTGATACTCTCTCACATGTTTAAGCACGTCGAATGCCGTGCATCTCATCCTGCAGATTCAAGTTTGCTCCTGGCATCATTTCAGGTCAGCCCAAAGAACTTCTGTTAGCATTTCTTACACTGTAGGTTTGCTGCTGAACTCCTTTAGCTTTCTTTCACTTGCAAAATGTCTTTATTTCATCTCATTTTTAAAAAAAGAATAGCTTCACTGAATACTGGATTCAGCATCGGCCATATTTATACCAGTGGTTCTAATCAGGAGTCAGTCATCATTCCCCTCATCCATCTCTAGCTGCAATGTCTTTTTCCTCTGGCTGTATTGAAGGTAGTCCCCCCACCCCCCTTTTTTCTTTGGCTTTAGCAGTTTGACCTTAGTGTATCACCTGTGGTTTGCTTTCTATGTATTCTGGTTGCCATTGGCCAAAGCTCTTGCCTTTGGACGTTAATGTATTTCAATCAACTTGGGGCAATTTGTCACTAAGTATACAGGCAATTTCCTATCTGTCTTGTAATGCCTTTCCGTTCCATCTCCTCAAAATTCCATTCCCCAGATTCTCTGCCAACTGTTTCTAACTAGGTTTGGCCAACGGGAAGTACTGGCGGAGCCTGGAGGCTGCTGGGGGAAGCAAGAAGCCTGGGGGTTTCCCTTTCTTACTCTCTATTTAGCAACCATTTTCTCAACAGCCCACAACTCCTGCCTCCCAGGAGGTCTCGGGTCCCTGGCAGACAGCCCATCCCGCCCTGGTCCCACGAAGGCCTGGTGTGGTTCTAGCCCCTCAGGAAGGTCCGGGAGCCTGCGTTTCTGGCAAGCCACCTCCTCCCGTGTCCTTCCAAACCCAACTATGGCAGCTTCCTCGTCGCTGTTATACCCTCTCCTGTTTGGTTTCTCAGCCCTTGTCTCATTCTGTAAGGGTTTCACTTTATTAAATTACCTTGTGGAAACACCTTAGGCAATTTCTGTTCTTCAGTGGACTCAAAGCCATTAACTAACCTTTTTTCTGGGTACTACCTCATTAGTGGTTAAATGGAAACACAGGAAGGACTGGAATCAGTTACTTTTCCAAATTTCTTCCTTTTTCCTTTGGGGGGAAAAAAACTCCCCATTGTTCAGTTTTTACTAGAAGTATTGAGAAATATTTACATTTTTCCATTGGTTATGGCATATCTGAATTTCCTCAAGAATGGATAAGTTATTATGGATTGTACTGGCCTCTAGTCAACACATATCTCAACAGAGCCAGTGACTGTTATGGGTTAACCTACTTGTGAATCAGAGTTGAAATAAAAGATTCCTACACTACCATGACTTTTTGAGGCTCTTGTTTTTTCAATGCATTTCCATTTTGGTTTTAGGAGTAATTATTTTACTATGAAGACAGGTGATAGAGAGTCTGGACATTCAAACAGACATAGTAACGTGAGCCTGAAGGAACCACAGGAGCATTGAAATGGACTCTCGCGTTTTATAGTCCCCTACCTGGTACAGTGAAGAACCTCAAAGAAGAGCTGGTGGCATTTTTTTTTCTGGATGCATCTGATGACCACTACTTTGCTCTTTCTCAAATGTCAGAATTCCCACAGACAGCGGGCTGCTGATAAAGGAAAAGAGTCGTGCTAACACTATCGATTCTCTGTTTTTGCATTGGTGAAATGGATGACAGATCATTAAAGCAGGAACGAGCATTCTTAAGAGTACGTTATGACATGAACTACCAACCATGACTCAAGAAGAAAACAGAAATTCTGAATAGGCCTATCGAAGTAAAGAGATGAATCAGTAATTAGAACAAAACCCAAACCAAAATTTACTTGCAAAGAAAAGTGCATGTCCAGATGGCTTCACTGGTGATTTCTACAAAACACGTATAGAAGGGTTTTTACTACTTTTTCCACAAACTCTTCCAGAAAGTAAGAAGGATGGAACATGTTCTGATTCTCTCAGGTCAGTATCACCTTGGTACCAATATCAGAGAAAGCTATATCACAAGGAAACAAAACTCAGACTGGCATCTCTTAGAAGTATACATACAAGAACATTGGCAAAATATTGGCAAACTGAATCTAGTCACATATAAAAAAGCATTCTATAACATGCCCAAGTGGGATTTACCTGGGTAATACAAGGTCGGTGTAATATCTGAAAATCAATCAATATAATACACTACATTAATAAAGGAAAAGAAACCCACACGATCGTCTCAGTAGCTATAGAAAAGCATTAGACAAAATCTGAAACCCTTTTATTATAAAAACTCTCAACAAACTAACATTAAAAGGGGATTTCCTTTATCTTGATTAAGGCAACTGTGAAAAGCCCACAGATAACATCATACTTAATGGTGAATTACTGAATATTTTCCTCCTAAGATCATGAACAGGAATAGATCTGTGCTATGACTACTTCTATTGAAATTACCCTGAGGCTTCCAGTCAGGGAAGTTAGGCAAGAAAATGAAATAAAAGGCATCACATTGGAAAGGAAGAGGTTATCTGAATTTGTAGATGATATGGTCTGGTACAGAGAACATGATGTCACAGCCCGAGATTCAGACTCAGAGTGGCTCCAACCTGTGGCTGTCCAGTGTTCAAGTTCATAGCACACTGGCATTTGTGTTCAGATGGAAGCACCTGTCATCCCAGGGAACAAGAGATCCCATGAGACAAAGTAATGGCTGGCCAAAAGCTCTTAATTATAATCATTTATCCTGCCCACTCTTTCAAAACCATGTTCAAACTCATTAAACATACCAAGATGTTTGTGTCACATAATCAACTTTAACATTCTAGTTGCAAAACTGTTTCTTTTTTTTTTTTTAACTTTGAATGACTGATTTATTCTTTTTTTGATGATTTCTTTTTTAAAAGATTTTTTATTTAATTTATTTTTTTTAATTTGCATCGAAGTTAGTTAGCACACAGTGCAACTATGATTTCAGGAGTTGATTCCTTAAGGCCTGTTACCCATTTAGCCGCGCCCCCCTCCCACAACCCCTCCAGGACCCCTCAGTGGGGCCTCCATATTTAAGAGTCTCTTATGTTTTGTCTCCCTCCCTGTTTTTACATTATTTTTGCTTCCCTTCCCTTTTGTTCATCTGTTTTGTATCCTAAAGTCCTCATATGAGTGAAGTCAGATGATATTTGTCTTTCTCTGACTAATTTCGCTTAGCTGTTTCTCTTTAATGCACAAGCATACATGATTTATATGCCCCTGAAAAGCAAACTTGACTCTTCCCTGTCACAAGGCAAAAAGAACTATGCTTTTTTAGTGATAATTCTTGACTTTGGCACTTTAATCAAGTGTATTGTGACCATATATGGAAAAGGCTGATTTGAGACAAGGTCCTTTTTCCTTTCTGGTTTTTTTCTAGTCGGTATATTGCTCGCAGGTGGTCGTGACATGGATGAGGAAACACATTTGCAGACAGGAAAAATCCAGCAGGAATATATATATGTCCCCCAATATCTAAAAGTTATATGAATTGTAAACTTTTTCTATAGGTAAACAATGGGGTCTTCACCTCGAATTCCATTTAATGGGATGACTTTCATGTCCCTCCTCCCTTGTTCCCCTCACTCCTCCCCGCAAAAACGATGTGGATTCTCCCATCAATGCCCTGTTTGCACCTGTTATGTGGGGTTCAGCGAGGAGAGTAAGAACTCAGGAAAGAAGGCTTTTCTTCTAACTATAAGTTAGCATGAAGTAATACACATCCCTTTATCTCTCTCTCTTTTAAGTGATAGGTGACAGAACTTCAAAATGAAAGGGAATTTGGTAAAAAAAAAATGAAAAGGAGAAAAGACACTGAAATATTCATCACCATTACAGATCACAGTAGCCTTTCTCTGATGATAGGACTTTGCAGCAACTTTGAGATGTTGTGGCCACTTCAAGTCCTATGATGTGGGAAACGGGAGGAGGCGTTGTTTTTGGCAGAGCAAAAACTTCTACATCACAGCGACAAGAAGGGGTGAAGATTTGAAGTTTAAGACATCCTATTCCCCAGAAGGTCCGTCTTCTCTTTCTACACTCATTTCTTACGTGAGCCCATCCTAACCAAGGGATTTAAATATTACGTATGTGCTGGGTTTTCCGAATTATGACTTCAACCCTAGCTCCTCCGTGAACCCTCCAGGACTCACACATTCCCTCCCTCCGTGAAGCTCCATCACTTGTCTAAGATGCACACACATGTCTTTGATGCCCAGAACTGAGCCCTTGATTCACGTCTGTCCCTGACCTGCTCCTTCCCCAGGATGCTTCCTCCCTGTAAATGGCAACCCCATTTTCCCAATTGCTCAGGCCAAAAACCAAAACCAACACCAAAACAAAAATCTCACAGAACTCCGCTTTCTCTTATTCTCCACATCTCATCCAATGGCAAGACTTGTCTCCATCACTCTTCATGAGATGCTCCAGAATTTGACCACTTTTTACCACCTGCACTGCTACTCCAGTACCAACCATCATCTTAACTGGGCTTCCTACTTCCAGCCCCCTCCCCCCTGCAGCGCAGCAAAAACAATGCTTCTAAATGTAGCCAGATCACATCCTCGGCTGAGAACCTTCCAGGGCTTCCTGGCGCATTATACCTAATGTTCTCCCAGTAGCCTGTGAGAGCCAACACCTGTCTTCACACTGCTCCTCTGACCCCATCCTCCACAGTGCTCACCTGGCTCACTCTCCTCCTTGAACACACTGTGGCTCCTATCATCTAGAACATTCTGCCAGATATCCACATAATTCCCATTTCAATTCACTCGGGCCTCTGCTTTAATGTTATTCAATCAGTGATGCTTTCCCTGATCGCCCTCATCTGAAATACCACCTTCCAGGGTGCCTGCGTGGCTCAGTCAGTTAAGTGTCCAACTTCAACTCAGGCCATGATCTCACGGTTCGTGAGTTCGAGCCCCATGTCAGGCTCTGTGCCAACAGCTCAGGGCCTGGAGCCTGCTTCAGATTCTGTCTCTCTCTCTCTCTCTCTCTCTCTCTCTGTCCCGCCCCTGCTGGCACTCTCTCTCTCAAAAATAAAATAAAAACATAAAAAGAAATGGAAATATCACCTTCCACTGCTCTGTAGTGTTCTACTGTGTCTTATTTTTCTTAAAAGCATATCACCACTGAATTATTGTATGTGTATTTGTTTATTACATTATTGTCACATGTCCTAATAAAATGTAAGTTATATGAGAGAAAAGGCATTTCGGGGGCTCCTGATGCTTTCCTAGCATCTCTCACTGTGCTTGGTATGCGACAGCTCAAAATCTCCTGCTGAATGATTCCACAAATGTTCGGCTGCGTGTGTGCTTCTGCTGTGAATTTCTATTTCTATAACAAATGCTCAGAATAGGTATGAAGTAAAGGTACATGGCCTGTTTTATTGAGTGAAAACACGCTCGGTTCCACTTTTATTGTTACCGCTCGTTTCTTACCATACCAGTGGCATTCAGCTAACTGCAACACAAATCTGTTTTCATTCCTGGAGAGAACAGAGGTTTTCATGAATTCCATTTTTTTCACGATGGTAACAATTTTTAGACAGGCCCTCTGTTGTACAGACTGAAGGCTACAAATTCTAGCTTCCCTTGGAGCCAGGTTTGAGCATGTGATTAAGATCTGCCTTGGGTTATAAACCAAAGGGTCATGAGGTAGCTGCTGGGAAGTTTCCTCAAGAGAGGGCAGTAATGAGTGTTTTCTGCCCTCTGCTTCTGAGTCTGTTCCTCCATCAGGTTGCTCAGAATGTGTGTTGCCATCTTAGAGAATGAAGATGAGGAACAAAGTCTAATGAAAGTAGGAATGTGTGCTGGAGGGATCCAGGCCCCCCAAAGAACCCAAAGGACAGAGCACCATACTGCCTCTGGCCTTTTATTAATGGGGAAGAAATTAAACTGCTAACTCACATTCAAGCTACTCACTGTGAGTATTTTCTTACTTTCAGATGACCTGAATCCGCAGCTGGGTATCGTTCATCTCCGTAAAAGCCGTAGGGTTCATTTATCTTGGACCGTGAGAATTATCTCCCTCCCCTTCCCCTCTTTCCTCTTCCTTCCTTCCTTTCTTTCTTCCTTACTTCCATTTTTCCTTCCTTCCTTCCTTCCCTCCTTCTTCCTTCTCTGTGCATCCCCCCCTTCTCCTCCTTCCTTTCATTCCTCTAAGATTCATACTCACTCATGGGGAGGAGTTTGGTGTCATAGTATCCAATATTTGAGCCCACCAAAGAAAAAGTTCACTTTTTTTTGAGAGAGTATGTGAGCAGGGGGGGGAGAGAGGGAGAGAGAGAGGATCCCAAGCAGGCACCACACTCAGTGTGAAGTGTGACAAAGGGCTCAATCTCGTGATCTTGGGATCAGGACCTGAGCCAAAATCAAGAGTTGGATGCTCAACCAACTGAGCCACCCAGGCGCCTGAAAATCAAATCTACTTTCAATGGACGTGAATGATTCTACCATTAAACTTCCTCCAATTTTTCTTTTCCTTCTTGGAGATAAAACCAAAATGAAAGTGACTCTTTTGAAATGAGTATTAAAGAATTAATGAGCACTGATTACTGAAATGAGTCATGGAATAATTATCAAAGAATCTCAATAGAAATAATAGATCTCACATATTTAAGTTTATAATTTTGCTACTAATTTTGCTTAAGTAAAATACCACTATTCTTAATTTAACTTGGGCTAATGAAACACACTGATATTTAACTAACCTTTATTAGGAAAAAAAATCATTCTTATTGTAACAATTGCCTATGCCTGGTTTAATGTATTTAGTTTGGAAGATAAGATTAATGAAACTACTAAAAATTGCAAAAACAATTCAGGCTTGATCATTTTTGGTCTTTGAAAGCAGCTTACATTTCTGATAAAGTTATTATATACGGCAGGCAGAAATGAGAGACTCAGCCTAAAAAAGAGAAGCCAATTAATAATTTAATTACAACTATTTAAATTCTGAGACTAGAGCCAGATTCAAGATTACGTGCCAAAGAGGGATGACATAAGGCAAGGCCCTCTTTTAGGCCAAATCTTCCCCCTTACTGATCCCTTCAAGGTCACAAATTCCTCTACTGTTAATTACTCATGCACTCATTCATTCCTTCATTCATTAGTCATTTTTGTCCTTTTTTCAAAAAACATGAGGTAGTTTCCCCAACATAAAACAGGAAAAATAAGAGGTCAGCGCATTAATCAATAAATGAGGTCATATTAGAAGTGAGAAGCATCATTATCCCAACGAAAATTCTTCATAAAGTATAACAAAATTATTATTTTTAGATAGATAAACTCATTATCAAGGAAGAGAAAATACTAAATACACAGAGAATATTTAAAAGCAGAGTGGAAGGGGTATTGATGAAAAACAGCCCAGGAGGAACCAGGGGGTTATACGTGCCTTGGAGTGTGGGATTTAATGTCTATGCTACACAAAGTAGGGATGCTCTCCAGCATTTTTTGAAGGGAAATTGGAACTGAATTCTTGAATAAAGTCAGAAGCCACGAAGTGCTATCCTACCAAGAAATAGGAAACAAAAACTATGCCCACCAGGCTGATAATTTTCAGGGAAGTTGACTAACTAGGGTGATGAGTCGAAACAGAGTCATCCTAAAATGAGATCCATGCTAAGGGGTTAGTCAAATGCACTAACCCCTTGTGTAGTGAAGGGACTTGGACCTTGAACTTACTTTAACAAAATGCTTTGACTTGACCTAGTGAACCCCAGAGACAGCTTGTGGAGACTGAAAAACGTATCGTAATAATGCCTTTGCAACTCAGAGTATGAGATCACCATGGACCCAAACCCTGGATGCTGGTGAGCTCACAGTTAAAATTACATACAATCCAAGGAGGCATGTCACTATGAGTCAAAAGATAGATCACACAGCAGAATTCATGCATTTATACACCACTATAACAGAATGAAGGAAGTGCTATTTTCATGCAGTATATTTATGATACTAATAAAGGAAAAGAAAAAAAAGGAATCCTTAGGTAAAATACAGAATTATAAAGAAATTCAGATTTTAAAAAGAACAAATAGACTTCTTAGATATAAAATAATCATTGAAATTATACACACGATGTGCATGAGGAAATCACCAGAATGACTGCAGCACAATGAAATAAAGAAGTGTAAACTTGGAGGAAAAATTCTAAGACCCAGTAAACATAATGAATAACACAATATACAATTAATAAGATTTCAGGAGGAAAAAGTAAGGATAGAAGAATACATAAGGTGATAATGTTAGAACTTCCAAGAACTAAGTAGAAATATGAATCTTGAGATTGAAAAATCACACCTAGTCACTCAGGTAAATAAGAACAAATATACATTGGGAAATAATATGGTGAAGTTTGCAGGGGGCTGGGAAGCACACATGGAGTAAAGACAAATTATCTAAAAAGGAATATAATGGGATTGACAGAAAACATTTCATTAGCAACAACAGCTGCTGAAATTGATGTGATATCATCATCATAATAGTAAGGGAAAATGAGTTAACTTAGAATTTTATACCCAGTTAAACTACTATTGAAGAGCAAATGTGAAAAAGGTAGGTAAAAATATTTTAATATAAAGAAAAAAGTAGGTGCTAATGCTACCCACAGACCTTAATAAAAGAAGTAATAAATGATATACATCAGCAAGAAGAGAAACTTGAGGAAATAACTTTTTAAAAGATGGTGAAATAAATAAAGGGATTTAAGAGTATACCAGGAAAGGGGGCACCTGGGTGGCTGAGTTGGTTAAGCATTTGACTTCAGCTCAGGTTATGATCTTGCAGTTTGTGAGTTTGAGCCCTGTGTCAGGCTCTGTGCTGACAGCTCAGAGCCCGGAGCCTGCTTTGGATTCTGTGCCTCCCTCCCTTTCAGCCCCTAACCCATTCGTGCTCTCTCTCTCCCTCTCAAATAAGCATTAAAAAAAAAAAAAGAGTACACCAGATAAGCACTGACAAATGTGTATAATTTTTGAATGATTATATTGTACACCTGAAGCTAATATGACAGTATGTTAATGATGCTTTAATTAAAAAAAGGCATTGATGGGGCACCTGGGTGGCTCAGTTGCTTAAGCATCCGACTCTTGATTTCAGCTCAGGTCATGATCTCACAGTTTGTGAAATCCAGCTCTGCCTCAATTTCTGTTCTGATAGTGCAGAGCCCGCTTGGGATTCTCTCTCTCCCTCTTTCTTTGCCCCTCCCTGCTTTTGCTCTTTCTCTCTTTCTCTCTCAAAATAAGTAAATAAACTAAAAAAAAATTTGATGAAGAAATAAGCTGGTAAAGAACAAGAGCAAATCTAAATCAATACTGACTACAATTATCTGGAACAAAATCTCTAAGAGATAATTATGTACAAGATACAAGGATTAACTTCAGAATATACTGAATGAAAACTGTATGTTATATACATACAGTTATATACGTATGTGGTTATGTAAGTACATACATTTTAGATATGTATGCTGTATATAACTATGTTTGTGTGTATGTGTGTGTGTGTGTGTGTGTGTATATATATATATAGAGAGAGAGAGAGAGAGAGAGAGAGAAGAGAGAGAGGACACATGTGCACAAGGAAGAGAGAGAGAGATATTAACTAGTAAAGGAAAAGACAGAACAAAGAAAACTGAACCAATCCTTTAGAAGTTAGGAAGTGGGGAAGTATACCAAGAAAGGCAAGATAATTGAAATGTAAGATGGCAGAAGTGAGTCCACATACACCAGCAATAAAATCAAACACAAGTGGAATCAAATCACATTAATACCGAAAAACTATCAGATCGAATAAATAAAAACCAAAATAAAAATCGATGCTGTTCACAGGAAGTATACCCAAACAATAACAGCTTCAAGATCACAGAAACTTATCTACAGTAAACATATCATAGGATCAAATTTGTACCGCCTGGATCACGTGCACACGCATGTTTATTGTTTTACGCTCTGTACTTTTCTGTATCTTTGAAATACTTCACAAGAAGAATCGTTTAAAAAGAAAAAAGAAAGAAACATGAGGACACTAGCATGAAAATAAGAGGGCATTATAATACAACATAAACATAATATAACATAAATGTAATACGAAACAAGCACAGAAAGTTCCAGTCTCCACTCTCCCTCAGTGGAGCCCGCGGACCTACCCTGAGCTCTCCAACTGCCAACACAAAGAGGGAAGTGCAAACCAGCACAGATTTCAAAATGTTCCAGCTCAAAATCCAACTTGTTGCTCAAGAGAAACCCACTAATAATTGGTGGTGATGCCCGAGACAACGAACTTCCGTGGATCCTCTTAAAGATACAGCACAACAGAAGAGAGGTAAGAAAAGAAACGCAGAGACAGAAGACATCTCCCTGATGCTCTCTGAAAAGTGCAATCCCACAAATTATTTTCCTTGGTCCCTGGAAGTTTCTGGCTTCTTTGGCATCATCTTTTAAAGTGTCCCAGTAGTGGATTGCTGGGTCATAGGGTAGATCTATTTTTAATTGTTTGAGGAACCTGCATACTGTTTGCCAGAGTGGTTGCGCCAGTTTGCATTCCCAACAGGGCTCTGGGCTTGCTTTTTCTCAAAGAAAACAAACCAAATTAATTTGAAAAGATGTACACAGCCCTGTGTTGACTGCAGCATTGTCTACAACAGCCAAGATACAGAAGCCGCCCAAGTGTCCGTCGGTAGATGAAGGGAGAAAGATGTGGTACATATACAATGGAGTGTTATTCATGCATAAAAAAATCTTGCCGTTTGTCACAACACGGATGGAGCTAGAGGCTAAGTAAAATAAGTCAGTCACAGAAAAGCAAATACCATATGATTTTACTCCTATGTAGAATTTAAAAGACAAAACAAACGAACAAAGAAAAAAAGAGACAAAAAAATAGACTTAAATACAAAGGACAAACTGGCGGCTGTCCAGGGGCAAGTGGGGGATGGGCGAAATGGGGGAAGGGAATTGAGCACACCTAGCGTGATGGGCACTGAGTAATTACAGAGTTGTGGAATCATTATGTCGTGCACCTGAAACTCATAGAACACCGTATGTTAGTTATTCTTGAATAAAAATAAAGAAAAAACCCCAAATGTACACTATGAAAAAGAATTGCTTTGCATAGTACGAAAACGGATGGTTGAAAAAGAAAAAACGTCCTAGTCACTTTCCTTTCTCCTGATTCCTTCCAGTGAGTGATAAACCCTGTCTTAATTATGATACAGAAAATATAAAAAGTACTCATCCAATAGGAAGATGTAGGAAAATGAAAGAATTTTTCTACTTAATAGTAAAAATAAGAGCCCACTTCCCTTGGTAATACTTGCTTCACCTATATACTTTGTTAATGCCCTTCGGCTGTATCAGTCAGTAAGCTTTGGGTGTGCAGGCTCCGTCTTCTCTCCCAAGCAGCACAGGCCCGGAGCTCAGAAGCAGCTTAATTTGTTACTTTTTCAGAATGGGAAATGGATGTGTTGACATGGGGAACTTTCACGGAAGATTCTGTAAGCCGAGTAGAAGAGCTCATTTGGCCCTTGTATTTCAACACTAATTTATGGGGGGTTGGGGAGGGAGGGAAAGTCACTAGGAACCTCTTCTAAAAGGAGGCAGACAGCTTGGAACGTGCATGTGTGAGTTATACTGTGACTTGTTATTACTTCCATAAATGCCTTCGTATTGGCTTAGGGCCCGGAAGAACGTCCTCTGGGGTACAGAGGGGAAAGGCAGATCATTTCTCTCTAGTTTCCGCCACACCCTCATGAGACAAAATGCAGTTCAGTCTCGGCAAGTCAAGTTGCCCACAAATGCTGCTGAAGTTGAATGCAAACACGCAACTAGATCAGACTAGGTTGAAAACGGTTGCTTTGGCTTTTACAAAATTGCGACAAGCAGTAGAAGATTTGTCTTAAAAGTTTCTACATCCCTAATTATTGACAAACGGACAAGAGTTTTGTTTTCTTCTTTTCTCTTAGACCATAGAATGAGAACGAATCCATCACTTCAGAGACAGTTGGTTGACTTGTGTTGCACTCAGTAAGAAGGTGCGAGAGAAAGGCAATGTAGCAATCCCAGGTGACTGGATTTTCACCAACAGATGGGACCAGAAGGCCACCCCAAAGTGTGAAATCTGGCTTGCTCAGTTTCTCCCCTCTGTCGCCAGGTGTCTCCTGGGAGGGGTGAGCTGGACAGTGACCCTATAACAAGCTGAAAGGGTGGCAGAGGGTGGGCTTCAGGAAGAAAAAGGTAGAATCAGAACGGACAGGTACGTAAAGTGTGCTCAGAGTGGGTGTTGTCCTTTTAATACATAACGACGGTATTTATTTATTAGAAACAACATCTAGACATTTATCTCTTTCCGGGTAAAGTTTCTTGGGCTACGTTTCTTACACTGGGCACCAGAGTAATACGGAAATCAAAGTAAGAAGGTTAAGTTTATTTTTTTAAATCCCTATAAATAGTGAATCAATACGTCCATTTTGAAAATCCAGTATTATTGTAACTAAGCATGACACATGGGAGCCACTTAGCTTCACTGCCCCCTCCCCATGTTCCCTGTTTGGAAATCTGCATCCTCTCTTATCCTTTCGTATAAGTAGCTCCGGTAGAAAGGTGCACCCAGTGAGCGTCCCAGTGGAGAACCACATGTACTTACTTGGGTAATACCAGAATCTGCACGATAAAAATGCAGAACAATATGAGACACGCGCAGGTCACGTAATACTTGAACGCTGGCAGTGCGGTGGCTCGGTACTGAGGGGACAAGAAGGAAACCATGAGTGACATTCTCTGGGAGGGGCTGAAACAATCAGCCAGCAGCCTACCTGTACCTGTTTTCATGTATCAGACTCCTAAGTTATGATGTGCCGAGAAACAAGCCAGGGACACAGCCGTTCATCGCTGGCACTGAGTGCTTCCTCCCTCCAGCTGGGCTGTGAAAGCGTTTCTCCCCCCCAAAACCAGGATTTTTAGGAGAAAAACTGACCAGCAAGGAAAGACAGCACCTGACCACAGGGACCAGTGAGGGAACTGGTGGCATCCCTGTGAGCGTGCAGGTGCCCGGGTCCCCTTGTGGGTCTCATGTCCACAGCTATGGGGGAAAGCAGGCGACTATCCACATATTTTACTTTTGAAGCGTACTGCGGACATACAGCTTGCTCATTTTATTTATTTTAGTGTTTTATGTTTATTATTTATCTCAATGCTACTCAGAGCCAGTGAGGAAATCTGCAAGACAGAGAAGGCCGGTGGGTTTGGTTCTAGGTCTATGACCATTCCGTTTGCTTGTGTGCACCTGGCTGATGGACTCTTCTCCTGCAATGACTGGGTTCACATGGCTTTCCGTAACATCCAGGACCGTACACTGACCAGGGTAGCTGTCCGCCTGGGACCCCCTGCTTGAGTTATGCAGAGAAAAGCCAGCCAGCACTGCACTCATAATGGTGGTAGCGATCTCTGTCACATATAGCCCTGACGATGGCGTGACCGGCACTCTAAATGCGTTACACGCACCAACTCATTTAATCCTTACCACCGCCTAAGGAATGAACTATTATTGTCCCTATTTTTGGGTGAAGAACTTCAGACCAGAACGGCTGGTTAACACTCTTTTTTTTTTTTTTAATTTTTTTTTAACGTTTTTTATTTTATTTTTCAGAGAGACAAGAGACAGAGTGCGAGCTGGGGAGGGGCAGAGAGAGAGGGAGACACAGAATCAGAAGCAGGCTCCAGGTTCCGAGCTGTCAGCACACAGCCTGACGCGGGGCTCGAACCCACGAACTGTGAGATCATGATCTGAGCCGAAGTCGGCCACTTAACCGACTGAACCACCCAGGCGCCCTCTGACTAGTTAACATCCTCGGGTAGACACAGCACATGGCAAAAATTGGGACAGACTCCCAAACCCAGGGTCCCAACCACCAGGCTCTACTGCCTCACAAAAGAGGGTATTCTCATAAAATTAAAGGAAAGAGCAGTTTTTGTGCCCACGCTCTTGAAACCTCCTGGCAATACCGGCAGGTTGTATTCACCGTATCTGCATAGACTGTGCCCAAGTGGTGGGAAGTTCGAGTACACGTGCCTTGGGTTGAGCTGTGGGGTTTCAGTGCGGGATGATGGGTGTCTGGGTGGTCTACTGATGTTTCTCTTGCTTTATGTCTTACTGCCTTTGACCCCATCCTCCTGGCCAGAAGAGCAGGCTGGGGGGAGGTGGACAGGAAGGGAGCTTACATCCCAATGGCATCTACAATTTGCCTCAACGTTGGCTTCCACAAATAGGCACACAGGGAGAATGTCAGCAAGAACTGTGTTTTAAGATGACGATCGCCTTCTGTTTACTTGAATATTTTACTTGTGACTTAACAGGATAATTTACACGCTGGTGAAGAAGCGATATTCACATAATTGCGTAAGTGTGATTACATTTTTGCACTCACTTGCACCCTTGTCTTTCACCTTCTTTTGGGCTGTCAAGATATGAATTGGAACTTCCTTGTGGTATTAATAAGGGAAATGGACTTGAATCAGGCAGGAATCATTTCACATTTAAACGATAAGTAACCATCAGTATCTGTTCAAGTTATTCAAGGATAAAATGGTCGATAGTAATGATGAATTATGTCACACGTCAATTTGGTAAGCTGTCTGCAGTCAGTATGTTGACTTGGAAGCAGGCAACTGATCTTACTGACTGCTAACACAAAAGAAAGTTTAGGTGCAACTAGAAAATCCAACCCTGATGGATTGTGGCTATTCTGTTCAATATCCATAAAGCAATGACCTGAATATTCTCAACAAAATTTTAATACCAGTGTGGCGACCACTGACAATACAGTAGCTTTTGTTTGAACTAAGCCTGTAATTATATAGCTGGATGATAAAAATTGTCTCTAACTTGTACCTTTTTCTAGACCAAAACAAAACAAAAGGCAAATGCAATAAAACCAACCTAGAAGAGGGGTGGTTTTTTTTTTGGGGGGGGGGTAGCAATTACTTAATACATTTTAGCAAATGCATGTTAAGCCTAACATGTAAAGCCCAAATACATGGGGCTTTTTTATTTGAGCCTATCATATCTCTTACAGGAGGGGTCACAAGGCAAAAGTATTTAGATGCAACGAACACTTAAAAGTTTGGCATTTCTAATTCTCCCAAACAGATGTTGAATGTAAATCTCATATTTTTGTTCAATGATTTGTGTAAAGAAGCTGTGCATTTATCAGGAACGGTTTTATTTTCTTTTAAAAACTTTTCTAAGAAAATGTGCCACTGAAGGGCACCTGGGTGGCTCATTTCCTTAAGCATCCGACTTTGGCTCAGATCATGATCTCACAGTCTATGAGTTCGAGCCCCGTGTCGGGTTCTGTGCTGACAGCTCGGAGCCTGGAGCCTGCTACAGATTCTTTCTCTCTCTCTCTCTCCCTCTCTCTCTGCCCCTTCCCTGCTTGCTCTTTGTCTCTCTCTCCAAAAACAAACCTTTAAAAAAGAAAAGAAAAGAAAAGAAAAGAAAAGAAAAGAAAAAAAAAAAAGAAAAAAAAAGAAAAGAAAATGTGTCACTGAGAAAGCCAGTCATTAGCTCCTGTCTCCTCCTTAGCCCGGTATCTCACACCCGTTGAAGATGCCACTGCCACCTGCAGGGCTGAGTCGGGTGCCCGGCCAGACAGAAACTCGGTAACAAGACACACAGTGCAACACCTTGTGCATGGAAGCAACACAGAAAAGGCTGTAAAAAGGTCTGATATAGTCCGAGGCGATGTCAGTGCTTCGTGCAGAAAACAGGAGCACAGTTTCATGAAGGGATTTTTAAAAACTCACATTTCAGATAAAAAAGACTGGGGGAATAAAAAAGTAGCTTACTTCTTTTTCTAGTATTTTATTGTAGAACAGGAGCGAGATTCTCTGAATGTCTTCAGACTTGAGCCACTGCCTGTAAATAAAAAGGACAAACATCATTAACCCAACCCTCCAACCAATGAGCTGAAAAACTACTTTTTAAACAGTAACGGGCATCCTTCTTTCTTTATTGTAAATCATCCAAAACTGAAGTTAAAAAAAACCGCATGATGCCAGATGTCTGGATATAGAGTCTAGGAAGAAGGGGATGTGCAAATATGACACCCCTCTTTAGGAGTGACCCTCCTTGGAAAATTGGCCATTACAGTCATCATACCAAACTGAAACTCATGGTCCCGAATTAAATAACTAGGGAAATAGGCCATCAAAAAGATTCAAGTACATCGATAAATTTATATCCTGACATTTTACTGAAATCACATGGTAGTTTCATCCCCTGAAAAATTTGGTTCATAGAAAACTACCGTTTTTCTTAGCTTATAGCAAACAATACATCAGAGCATCGAAACCATTTAGGGTGTCCTCTGAGTTCCGGGAGGGAAGATCTTGCTTCTTTCGCACTTACTGAAAATACTTTCACGGTCATGTCTTTCATTTCCATAAAGTAAAAAAGTTTTGTTTGAATGTGGTGTTGAAAAGTACGTAAAAATACTAATACATTAAGTGATCGGTTCAGGCCACTCGCATAGTACGTAGATGCAAATATATATATCCATGCAAAGACGTGCGTAATACATATATATCCCTCAAATGTTGAAAAATAACTAAAAATCATAGGAAAGTGTGCATTCTGACGCATAGATTGACTTTTAGAAACAGGTTTCAAGAAGCCGGCTGAAATAGACGAAGAGCTTCAGGACAAAACTTTTCTCTAGGACGCTTTACACGCTTGCAAGTGGAAGAGCGACACCAAGCAAGCCGGGCATGTGATCCATGCCTGGTACGGTCACACACTTGGAAATAAAAATAAACGCACACTCGATGAAACAAAGCTGAGTGAAACACGAAGATACACATTCTTACATCCACGAGTACAGGAATGTAAGGAAAAATGGAAATCTATGTGCCGAGAAAAAAATCTAGAAATCGATACCAACAAAATACATCACCAACTGGTTTGGGTCATTACACGGAGGAATTTACATTTCTACTTCCCTAGTTTCCTTAAATAAATACCTTTCTAATAAAAAAATAAACTGAGTTATGTATACAGGCATTATAGATATGTGTGTATATATTATACGTGTGCATACATAATGCATATATAACGTATATGTGCATATATCTATAAGTGCGTATATACGTGTGTATATATAATGTATATGTGCATATATCTACAAGTGCATATAACCATATATCTACATCTATACATACATATCAATATAGAGGGAGAGAGAGTATATATATTTGAGGATATTAGGTATAAAACTATGCTTTACATAGGTTTCCAAAACCTGTTGTATCTGTTCAAGTAATTATCAATTCACATGAATTTCTCACTGTGGTTCTTTCGCAATCCATTGTGGCCTATGGATTTCGACTCCCTGAGGTATGTTTGTGGGCTAGGGATTTGAGGATCCAGGAAAGAAGGCCAAGTCAACGATTGCACTTTACCTTATAATCGGCAAGTCCAGCCGCCTACTGATTTTGGATGGCGGGGGGGGGGGGTGGGGGGTGTCTCTAAATGTGCACAGATGCTTCCCATCGGGGCTAACGACTGGTTAACCCAGGAGACCACCACATTTGTCCAGGTCCTACCGGGACAGCCCTGCGTCCAGAACCTCGCACCACATGTGCACCGCGGTGAGCCTGACTCACCGACAGATCTACGCTACAGACCGCGCACTTCCCAGCGAGGCACACAGGTCAGTGATGCGTTCTAGAAATGATGGCCACTGAAAGTGAGAACCATAAAAATGCCTTTTGGTTCAAGGCATAAGCTTTAGCTATCAGGGAAACAGACTTTTCTGGGTATTTCTTATTACCGTACCAGCTGCAAGAAGTATGGTATTGTTCTGTTCGAGGAGAATGGCTGGAGAAATAAAAGGTTGGTTAAACAGCAAAAAGAGCAGAAAATAAAATCGAAGATAAATTTTAAGCACATTCATTTTCAGAACCGTGTGCTCGTTATGAATATCAAACCATGAATAATGTATGGAGGAAACGTATTCAAAATACTTTTTTTTTTTCCTTTATTGAGAGAGAAAAATCTAATTTCGAAGTGCCTCTGGGTAACCTCAGATTGGAAATAAAGTAAGAGCGAAATATATCAAGGAGAAGTAAAAGCAGCTCCCGAATGAACAGGGCCTCGTGTCCAGGGCTGGTTTCCGCTGCCTGCCTGTGTCCTGCGGGTGGACAGGAAGTGCTCCAGGCCAGGCCTCACTTCCCTGTGTCCCTAACACTTAATACCGAGTTTCGTCAGCCACGAGTGCTGGGTTCTTCTGACCTTTTCCTCGGAAGGAAGGAGAGTGTATTCTTCTCACAGGCTTTGCCGTCAGAGGGTCTCTGAGATGGCCTCAGCTCCCTTCGCTGACGAGCAGGACACTCAGACATTTGTGTGATTTGCATGTTTGGAATAGGAAAGGTTAGTGGGGGCTGATAAGGTCAAATATGATTTTCGGGAACTGGAACTACAAGAGAGGCAAAGAAGGGAAAAGAAAGGAAGAGAGAGGAAGGGAAAGGGGAAAGAGGGAAGGGAGGGCGAATGTGTGTTTTACTTATGGGGTCCTGACATGGTTCCTGACCCAGGAGGCCTATGGGATGAAGAAAATCAACCCCACTCCTGGGCTATATAATGAGCGATTCTCTATTTTAAAAAAATTTTTTTAAGTTTATTTATTTATTTTGAGAGAGAGAGAGACAGAGACAGAGAGAGAAGGAGAGAGAGAGAATCCCAAGCAGGCTCCATGCTGTCAGCGCAGAGCCCAAATTGGGACTCAAGCTCACGAACCGTGAGATCACGACCTGAGCCAAAATCAAGAGTCGGCTTCTCAACTGAGCCACCCAGGCGCCCCAAGTGACTCTGAATTAATTTATACCAAGGTTTTGTTTTTTTTTTGTTGTTGTTTTTTTTCGTGCTAGGCCCAGCTCAAGCAAAGATTGAACCAAAGATCCTGAACAAGATCCTGACTTGAATGAGGGGACTAAGTACACGTACATCCTTAGCCAGAATTCTGGCACATAAGCATGTAGGTTCTCACGGCAAAGAGGCCACTATAAAATAGAGAGAGGACCCCTTTCCTATGGTGATGACTGGAGGTTTCTATTTCCCCCCAATTTGTATGTTGAAGGCCTAACCTGAAGTGCGGCTGTATCTGGAGATGAGGCCTCTACGGAGGTAATCAATGTTCCATCAACGTGGCCTGAATAAGGGTGGGGCCCTGATGGGAGAGAATTAACGTCCTTATAAAAAGAGACACCAGAGAGTTCGCTCTCTTTCCCTGCACAGCCTCAGGAAAAGGCCATGTGAACACAGCCAGAACGTAACCTTCTGCAAACTGAGGGGTTAACTCTCACCAGAACGCGACCACACCGGCACCCTGATCTTGGACCTCCAGCCTCCAGAACTGCGAGCAGTAAATGTCTGCTGTTTCAGTTCCCCCCGCCGTCCACGGTGCTCTGTCACTACAACACCTCTCCAGGCAGTATTGAAACTGAAGGCTTCGGTGGCCTGAACGGTGTACTAAGGCCCGTGACATTGGGGAAAGATAGTCTACAGAACCCAGGCTGAGATAAATGCTGGTGGACAGGTGGTGTCTCAGGGTGGGGGGCCCAGCCTGCCTCAGCCCTGCGGTCTGAGATGCTCTGGTCTGTCTGTCCTACGCTGGCACATCAACTCTGCCCACCACACATATTTAAACTTGGCACCCAAGCTCTTCATGAACCCTCCAGCTCGTTTCCTTCAGCACAAAGGCCAAGGTCTTTCTCTCTTAGAACTTTTCACATTACTTCTTTCTGTTTTTGCTTTAAAAAAAAAAAAAACAAAAAAAACCCCAAAACAAACAAAGAAAAAACAAGGGGCGCCTGAGCAGCCTAGTGGGTTAAGCTTCCGACTTTGGCTCAGGTCATGATCTCACGGTTTAGGAGTTCAAACCCCATGTCAGGCTCTGTGCTGACAGCTCAGAGCCTGGAGCCTGCTTCGGATTCTGTGTTTCCCTCTCTCTCTGCCCCTCCCTTGCTTGTGCTCTGTCTCTCTCTCTCTCTCTGTCTCTGTCTCTATCAAGAATAAATAAACATTTAAAAAAATGAAAAAAAAAATTTGGGAGAACCTGACATGGCAGTCCCATCCTCAAGATAACCATATAGAATGAATGCCCCTTTATTGAAGTTACGTCTTACAGGAAAGCCCACCTCCTCTAGAGAAAAATGCCCCTAGAGGGGATGGCCTGGGCACCTCTGACCATGAGGCCTCCCTTTTCCCACAATGAGGCTCTGAGAGAAGCTTCTGGCAAGTCTCCTCCGTGCAGAACTATCAATCATGCTTTCTTCTCATCACCTCGCCTTCCAGACTAAGTCAAATCTCTCGCACCTCTGCCCTGAGCACGTGTGCGGTGACTTCTCTCCCTTAGGGCTTTGCGAGGGGACACTGCGCCTTGTGTCCTGGATGTCAAGCACATGCTGACACTGCCCAGCCCTTAACAGAATGCTTGATAAATGAGTAAATGAGTGAATACATGAAAATCTGCATATAAATCACGGTTTCCTGCCCACTGCAGAAAATGACAGAATGGTACGTCCAGTCTGGAGTCCCTGTGGAATCCTCAAGTGGAAAATCAAAGCCAGAAGACCATCATACGAAGGCACAAGAGCAGGTGATGAATAAGGTCTAACAGAATGGGAATGAGTCTCGTTAAAAAATATATGCAAAGCAGCTTCCATTTAAACACTTCCCTTTTGACTTTCGAGCACAGCAGGACATTTCTCCCTATTTCGCTTCCGAAACGCGTTGGGAAAATTACAACACAAGCAGTTACACCAACATCAAATATCACCTTAGAATAAACCTACGTTAAAACATGAAGGCGGGGGGCGCCTGGGTGGCGCAGTCAGTTAAGCGTCCGACTTCAGCCAGGTCACGATCTCGCGGTCCGTGAGTTCGAGCCCCGCGTCGGGCTCTGGGCTGATGGCTCGGAGCCTGGAGCCTGTTTCTGATTCTGTGTCTCCCTCTCTCTCTGCCCCTCCCCCATTCATGCTCTGTCTCTCTCTGTCCCCAAAAAAATAAATAAACGTTGAAAAAAAAATTAAAAAAAAACATGAAGGCGGTCGCTCCGCATGTATTTGAATACGAAATGATACAGTACAAACAGACAATCCGAAGGCCACCTCGACAAAAATAAAGCCAAGCCAACGATTATACTACGTAATGATTCCTTCTGTAGGAACACTCTAAAAGGTGGACACAAAGGTAGTTTAAGAAGGTACGGGTCCTGTGGGAAGACATGCTGAGGCTCGTTTTAGACGTGGGTTTTCTATTATTACTGTGATTACGGTCATGGGCTACATACACGTGGTCAGGAACAAGGTGTTCTCTTTCTTCCAATGTTATGTTTTCTTCTGGTGGGTCACAGAGTAGTAGGTGCTGTTTCCTCTGGTTGAACGAATATATCCTTCCACCCATATCACACGTCATCAGACTCCACCCTGGGTTTTAGCTGCCAGATTCCAGGTCATCATGTTTCTCGGTTCGTGATGTGTTGAGGTTTTGATTGGGGCAGAATTGAGCCTGACTTTTATACTGCTGTTGGTGCCAGGCAGAGCAGAGCATTTGTCTGGGCATTGCTGGCGTGTCCCGAGTGCTCCAAGACGGGGGGGGGGGGGGCGCCCCCTTCTCTATTTGGAGCACAATGAGGGGCCCCAGACACGTGTTAATTGAACACGTTAGCATATGTGAATTACGGCTCTAGTCCAGTCAAGATAACTTTATTGTCATCTCTGCAAACACACACACACACACACACACACACACACACACATACACACCCTATGTACACATACTATACACTCATGAGAGTCCTTCATAAGCTGTGTAAATATTCTAAAACAAATGGTTATAAGGAACAATCTAGAAAAGGCACACAGTTTTGAAAGCTGTGTAACATAATTCTGGAAGCAGGGAGTTTAGGTGAAAACCATTCGTACTTTTCATGACTCAACTTTCATGATAAAAATCGTGGAAAGTTTTCCGTTACGTCTTTTCATCTGGACCTACGGATGTGCTTGCTACAATTTAAATTAAAAACGCTTTTACCCAGCGTCTAAGGGGTACCAGGCACCATACTGTCACCCATCTTTTGCCCTCCAGGAATTCAGCCATGACACATGGACCCACGGAGAATTTCAAGGCCAATGAATGTAGTTATTATGTCCAGGCTAGGAAAGGTACCACCTTCTTTACATGGTTTCCCCTGCATCCGTCTCCTGGACCATTTAAAACTACACTGGCAACTCACAGACTTCACAGACTGAATGCCATTTTGTCCCCCAAAGAACGCTTGATCTTCCCACTGCTGCCACGAATTCAGATTCTAATGCTCAAAACCTCTCTTCGACAACGGAGAATGCAGGTACTTCCACGTTTCCTGATTTTTCAGCGGAATAAATTCATTTTCAATAGATACAGTCACATAATCCAACTCAGATTTTCCCATAGGGCATTCCTATCGGTCTTTAAAAAATCTTACTTACTGACCATATTTCGCTCTGATTTTTCTGTGTTTACATCTCATGTTGTTTGTCAGTAATCTACTTGGAGAGGATTTCTTAGGCAGCGATTAAAATTTTTCTAATTGACGGAAGCTGTTATTAAGGACAACTGAAGTGAAATGAAAGCCTCTAAAGGAATGGCTTTGTCATGGTAAGTATTACAGAGTTTCAGGTAAAATTCTTGGAAGGCATGACATGATTTCCACATACTAGGGTTTGAAATAAAAAACGTGTGATAATTTAAGGTTGAGAAGTACTCACTTTTGTGCATTAATTCCATCAATTGCTTGAATCATCCTTTCATTTAATTCTTCCTCAAATCTCTTCTTTTGCGACTTGGTTCTACGTGAAAAGGGAAATATTATGATAGAGATTATGACTAAACCGAATACTAAGTCCATTTTTCTGTGAGGCCAAAACCTCTCTTTCATTCCGCCCATTGAATTCAAAAAAAGGCAAAATGAAACAAGAGTCTATGAGCAGCCTTTACTCTATTAACACTGAGCCACTCTGCCGATTGAGTGAACAGACTAGAGTTTTTTGGTGCAATAAATGTTGCCTCACTTTTCACTTACAGCGAAACGATACCAGGCGTTAAAAAGCCATGCTGAAAGATATGTACTTGGTGTTTACGATGAAAGAACTTTCTGTCCTAGGAGATGCATTAGCCCTTGACCTGTTGCCTTTGTAAACTTTATTTTATGACAGAACACCCTGGTTTTGGAAATTCCCCTGTAAAAATCTGGTCTGGTTGAAGAGAAAAAAAAAGAAAAAAAGCTATGCCTTGTCCATGTTTCCCTTGGTCAGTTTTCAAAAATTTGCAGAAGTACACGCTTCCTTGAGGCATATCAAAGCTTAATGGGATGCATGTAAATCTTCCTCAGTATTCGAAAGCACAACATATATCTGCAGACACTCACTTGGTCTTAGAAGAAAATAATCTTTAAAAAAAAAAGAAGAAGAAAATAATCTTCAGCCATAATAAAGGATGCCTTGTAAATACATTAAGTCAAAAGAATGTGTTCTCTGAGTTAATCTGACCATTAGCATAAGAATGATATAAAGGAGAAAACCAAAATAATCCCTATTTTCTAGAAGTTAAACAGCGGGGGTACCGAGTGAAAGCACAGGGGAGCGTCACCAAACTGGCCTGACCCAGCCTGTGCACCGCATCATCAAGCCACCTCGTCCAAAGTGGAGACAGCACTAGGCTTCTCTGTGCTCTGGCGGGTTAAAAAACTCATTGGATGGGCCTTCTATTCTGGAAGAACAGTAACTCCTCTGATTTCAGACAAGAATAGCATTACGTATTCAATGTCACGGCTAGCGGTAATTAAATCTCATGGAAGTATCATGGACCAGATGGATGGGCCTTCCCAACCGATCCCTGTTGTGGGTTGGTGTCCTCAGGTCCTGCCTTTTTTAAACAGGCCCAGGGCATCCCTGCTCCAAGAGCAGAATGATAGGAGGCGATCTGCCCCCAGACAGGAGCAAATGAAGAAGTTTTAGCATGCCAGATTCTAAGCTGTTGAAGAAGGCAAATTAATTTTTACCCTTCTTTTTTAAAGAGCAAGATACTTAGCAATCATCTAGGATGGTTCATTCTCGCTTCCAGGCAAGGAGCTGCCTTCAGTTTTCTTTTTAGCAGCGCTATGCTTAGGCTTGACTTTGCGCACTTCAATTTGGTGTCTGTTCTTTATCACAAAGTCTCACTGAATCGAAGAATAGTGGAGGTACCTGGAGACTCACAGGAAAATGTCACCCTTCAATGCTACGCCCGGGGCTAACAACAGCACTGCCTCTGTGGATCTGTTTTAGGATTCGTTTACATAATATACAGCACTCAATGCTATAAAGGTAGCACATGACGTAGCCGATAAATGCGTATTATTACACAATCCTCTGTATTTACTGGTTACCTGGATAATAATTCTTAACACACAGTTTCCTTATCTCTGTGATTTTGTGATCTCTGCTATGGCAAATGATAGGATACCCCTGGAGGTGAGAATCTACCACTAGGAGCTCTTAGTTTGCCAGCTAAGGCTTTGTTTCCCAGACTTCAGGCATTTCTGACTCTCCAGTCTGTTCTGTCACTGCCCCCCTCCCTGCTTTCCAATCTCCCTCCATCCTTTCTTCTGAGCTCTTTCCCCAACTGACCCACTCCCGTGCCGTGGCTACTGTATCTGAGGATAGAGTGTGATCTCAGATAACGTTCAACACCAGGTGATGCCGACTCAGTAGCCAGGCTGAAGGCACAGAGAGATTTTATAACATAGGCCACTTCAGGAAGCCAGGACACGTGAAGACAGCCTAGTTGAGTCCGATTTGGAAGTGGAGCTCTCTGTGAGGCCCTGGGGCCACCAAAGATTCAACCACCACAGAGGAAAGTGGAGTCAACATGGAAGAGGCTCCTAGCAAGGCAGGCGTGATAGAAGAGCGGTGGGGAGCGCAGAGTTTGGGGTCACAAATCTGGGCCTCGCCTCTTCCAGCCATGTAGCTCTGGGCATTCTCCTAACCCCGCTCGCCTCTATTTCCTCCCTTCTCAAATGGTAATGGCATAGCGTCTATGCTGGAGTCACGCTGTAGGGATGAAATTAGATTCTCCGTATGCCTGGTACAGATCCAAATGATGGCTTATTATCATTGTCTTCCAGACAGCACTCGTCCCGGAAACCACTGCCCACCCACATCGTATTGGCACCACACGAGGGATTTCCTGCTTTGATTTCAGTAAACAGACCCTTGAGGCAGAGCCGCAGGGAGGACGAGACAGATCACAGAAGGAATACGGACTCTAAAGTGAAGACGCCTAAGAAATTTCCGTGGACAGTTCTCGCTGATGCACTAGCATCTTACTGGTTTGATGAGCCACGCCTTCTCAGGGCATCTTACGGGGTCCATAATATTTCCAAATTAGCTCAAGTTCTCTTTAATATGGCACGTGCCACTTAAAGAATGCTTCAAAAGCCCAAGAACCCAATATCCTTATAACATAGGACTCTGAGTATTAGATCTCAATATTACAATTTCAAATTTTCCCCCAAAATACAAATTAGAGCTCATTCCAACAAATAAAGTCACAGAGATGATTCTGGAATAAAGTCACTGTTTGCAAGGAGGTGGCAGGAAACAATCTAATTGTGTTTACTTTTACTTGGATATAATGCATTTTCTACAGAATAAATAGACTTCTCTGTGGGGAAAGAAAGGGTGACTTAAGTTTTGGGCTTTTCATGAATTATCCTAATGACTTCAATAAGAAATATTTAACTCCCCCAACCAATACGGATGTGAAAAACTGAACCCCAAAATCAGAGGAACATGAAAAAGAGTTAGTGACTGTGATTGTGTGGTTGATGGCGACAGGGGACCTGTGGACACTTGGGTGAACCTTTTTTCTTTTTTTTTTTTGAGCAGGTCGGGCAGGCCTTATTTTCACTATAGAAAGGCTGGATTTCTCTTGCTTTTATCTCCAAGATTCCACAGATACGAAAATGTAATTTTAAGCAACATACTCATTTTAAGAAAATTCAATTTTTTTTTACTACATATTAAGGTTAAGAAGAGTCATTTTTAAGGAAAACAATTTAAAGTTCTAAGGTATTTACCAGGTGCCTTTTTCCATTTCGCTCTTTCAGACCTAGTAATGTCACATTAATAATTACATTTTTAGAAGCTGAAAACAATCAAATTGAGCTTTTCACAAGCAGCTGCTCTTTTTAGAAGAAGTGACCTTCAGAGTTACTCTAATTGATGATAATTACTTTCAGAAATATTTAAAAAAAAAACCCAAGCCTTTGAAAATCAAAAAGTGGGACAAATAACATACCTTAAGGTACGGTTTTGAAAATTATGCTGACCCATTGGCACATCCTATTTAAAAAAAAAAAAAGTTATTAGTTTCCAAAAACATGCTTTAAAGAATGATCTTTCAGTGATGATCATTTATAACATTATTTCTCCTTTTATCATGGAAAGCATCATTTAGGTAACAAATAATTACCCCTGTGGAGAAGAATAGCTTAATTACAAATGTGAAAAGGATTAAAAGCTCAGTTTATACTTGGAATGTTGGTGTCATCTATAAACTCTGGATGTTAGAACTATCAGAGTTGTTGTCTGGAACTTTAAAATTTACATCCTGATATTTGCAGGTACGATTTCCCACAAGGGGCCTCAGGCAACTGCCGTTAGAGTTACTGCAGACAGCTTACAATCCTGTGAAAATGGAGTCTGACGTCAGACAGGTACTCAAACGTTCTTGAAAACACACACATCACCACAAAATGTACAGTCAAGCGTCATGCCCAAACTGGGCTGTCAAGAGACAGTGCCCTCGGTGAACTATGCAACAGCATGATTCACTGATCGAAAAGAAGAAATCCACACCCGAGTGTGCCAGCAGTTTCTGAAAAGGGACTGGGAGAGAGACACCGGTCAGGGTTTATCAGTGGGGGACCCACTGTCAAATGTTCAGTAGACTTACGAAAACCCGGAAGACCCCCTTTTATACATTTGTGGTGGAAATTAAAATAAAAGTTGAGACAAAGCTGCTCCAAGTGGCTCCAAAGAAACTTTTCTTGGCTGCTTTATCTACAGCATTAGATTAGGAAACATAGGTAGCCTAGGGAAAGGTACGGTATATATATATTTTTAAAAATAACTGAACTCCAGGTTTTATTACATAAGGTAAAATAATGCATTATTTACCAGCTCTATCAATGTTGAATCGGGAGTCAGTGGTGTTCTGCAGAGGGGATTAGATAAAAGAAATAACTTTTGGCAATGATACTGTTTGACCCTGGAATGTATTAATAAGAATGACCGTGGGGTCTTTCTCAAAGTGGGTAAGGGATACAGCCAAGCTGTATCGTGAACTGTAGACCCTGAACTTGCTTCTCATTCCTTCCGCAACTAAAACCTTAGTATAACAGGGCATCGCTCTCCCCTGGCGCCCTGAACTCTTGGTCTATTACTCCAAAGCATTAATTATGCCATGCCCTTTCCTTGCTGAAGATCCTCTGATGACCTCTCACTACACTTAGAATGGATTCCGCACAATGACCTCAGTGCATCTCATCCTTGATGACCTCTGTTCCTTACTGTTGATGAAACTAACTGTCACATCAGCCTCCTCTCTGCCCCCCGAAGACTTCAACTCATTACTATGTTGGGGCCAGTGGACTGATCTTCTCCACCTCCTCCCCAGTTTACTGCTCTCTTTCTCTGAGACAACCCCAGAGTCGCCACAAAGACATCTCCTTCCCAAAGACATCTCCATTTCATTTTCATCATCATCGACCTCAGCAGCAGTGGAGATGATCTTGTTGGTTGCCTGGTTTCCGACTTAGGGTCTCTTGCTTCCCAACAGACTGGAAACTGCTCTTGGACCTGTCCTGGCAGTTTCCCTGGTTGACCGATGGGTGTGATCTTCTGTCAGATCACGTTTACTTGTTAGTTGGGAAAAACCACGAAGGAAGTTGAGAGGAAAGATATAACCAAGTCAAAACAAGTATGTGGATCTGGGGGCCTTGGGTGTTGTCACTCTGAGCTGCTGGGAGTAGGGAGCACAGGGCAGATGGGGAAAGTTCGCGGCTGCCTAACAACCTGAGGGTTATGTAACATTCCATTTTCTTTTCTGCCCCAACTGCATCCCTCGTACAATTAACTCCATCGTGTGTGAAATTTTACTCACAGATCATTTTAAAATCAAACGTCATTGCGATTATTCTAAGTGCTTCGCCGTATTCAGTTTTCTGGCCCCCTGTGGGTCTTTCTATTCTCTCTCCGCATTTCAGCCATCTTACTGAGAGTGTCCCTGTTGTAAAGCGCTTGGGCACTTTATTATCTGTTAGAAGTTGGGAGTGACATAAATAAGGAGCTACAACAATAGAATGTTCACTGCCCCTGACACAGCTTGAACATTTCCACAATGAAAAGACAGTCTGGATGCTGTGTTTGAAACCGCAAGGGCATGATGCCTTCATCTGTTCTTTTATTAGGGTGCGCAGGCTTTCTTACTTCCTGAGAGCAAACAAACAAACAAAATACCGCCACGAAAAGTTCAGTTGTATTTAGTTGCTAATAAGTGAGTTAAATAACAAGTAAGCAAACTGGTCCTGGGTTACAGAGTTATAACGTAAAATCACTCTGGTTGAAACCCTTAGCAAGGTGAGCCTGGCACTCATTCACACCTCGACAGCTGTTTCTAAGGGGTCTCTTCAAGGAGAAGGGGTTAGGCTTGTTTCACTGCAGACCAGTTATTCTGACAGGAGATGCCCAGCCTTCTGGCTTAGGAAACTAGCTTGGGTCTGGCGTGCGCCTGCGCTCTGGAACACAGGGAGAGCTCACCGTGGTGCTGATCTTGCCGTTCTCTGTGGTCATGCTATCTCGGTGATGCAGGTGTGCAAAGGGCTTGGCTGCTCCCCAGGACTCCAGGTACCGGGTCATGCGGACAGAAGCCCTCATCTTGGCTCCATCGAGGGTGTGGCGAGGTCTGAAGAGGTGAGGACTCCGTCGTTCCCCCTTGGGGTGAGAAACAAAGCATTACACCTGGCATACCAAAGGGGCAAAACTTCTCCTCCCTGCCCCCTCGCCCCGACTAAGCGATTCCTCCCACATCACCCCCTCACTCCCCGTGGCTTCTGTCCTCACTCCTTCAGTGTGACTGGTTCCCAGTGTTACAAGCTGCTTGAGCTGAGTGATTTTTTTCCCCAAATAGCAAAAGATAACTGTAATTTAAACTTAGGAAAAAATAAGCCATTTTCATGGGCATTTTTATAAAGTAAATTCTTAAGCCAGATAGGCTGATCTGTTTCAACTTTTTCTTGATGACTGTGGTTTCCTAAAGTGACAGGTGTTAGAGAGTGGGGCTGTTTTATGATGCTAAACGGTCTTACTCATCTGTGTTCTGGTATTCTTTGCCTGAACACAATGTTCTTTGTACACATTTATTTATTTATTTATTTGATTCCTCCCTCTGCCTATCGCCCCACAGGTCTTCTTGACTGTCACTCGTCTGTCTCCAAATCAACTGTCAAGTTAGCTGCAACTGTCTTCCCAAAGGGGAGCCCGGAGTTTCAGGGAGGTTACCATGAGTGAACATCCATACCCTTGATCTTGTTGATTTTGTTTCTTGCTGATATATTGCACCTACCAGCTGTGTGACATAAGAGAAGTTACATAACCCCTAGGAGCTGCAGATTCTTAGTCTGCAAATAGCAGTGACACTCATTTGGCAGGAATTTGAGAAGGGCTGTGAGAAATGAGAGCTCCAAGCCCTTGCTCTGGCCTGACACTTGGTGTGAACAGAGCAAGAGACAGCTCCTAACTTTCTTTCCGGGTGGCTTGGATGGTCTTCCAGGTAACGGAGGATTTTATCGCATCCAAGTTCACCTTGTCTGCACATACATGTACTCACACGAACGCACCTGTGACATTTAGTTGCCAATCTTTTAGGTATTTCTTCCTTTCCTTCTTCTTATATGTTCATCCTACTTCATCTCATTAGATTTTTATCATCTGAATTCCTGAGCAAAACCTTCTGTCTTTATGTAATTTCCCAACTGCCAGGGTGGGCACACTGAGGGACTTTCAGGAGCATCGTGGACTAACTTATACATTGACTAACGCTGACTAACACATACAACCTGTCATGTAGACAGTAATCTCATCACACAAGCAAGCATTTTTTCCCCAATGGTCTCTTTAATGTCTTAACTTATTATAAAACACGTTCCATAATTAAATGGCTGCATGCATTTACAGTAATTTTAGAGGCAAAGACTAGTAGCACATTAAACTGATTCTCGACTGAAAACACTTACCTGTATCAGTAATTTGCCCTTTTCCCTTTTAAATCACAGAAGTCATAGGCTAATTATAGACTCTTCACAGTACTGACCTTGGGGTTGATTACAAAGTAGGTTTTCACCAGGTGCTGTTTTAAATATGGGTCTCTGATGTCACCATCTCCTTCCTCCACTTTATAAGCGCCATTCAAGTGTTCCAAGGTGACAGAAGAAATGTGAACACGTCTGAAATTCCATTTTAAAACCATAATCAAGATAAACATGGATACACGTGAAGATTTTTCTGTTTACTTGTGATGTCAGGAATAATACCTTCTTCCCTCACCCTCCCGCCCCAGTGAAGGAAAGGTTGTATAAGGCTGTATGTTCTTGGTAAAATTGACTGTAAGGTTTATATTGTATGAAATGGGGCTCTGGATAGATGCTCACAGAGGTCATGAGATATTAACATTTGGAGCTTCTCTGCATTTACGGAAACCTGCACGGTGGGTGTGGTGAATTACAGCCAATAAAACTCGATCATATTGAAGTTTTGTGTGTGAGGATATTTTTGGACACACATGCCAGAGGCATTTTCGGGAGTATGCTGATCTACACACAACTATGGATGAGTTAGTTCCATGCTTCCCACGCTTTTCCAAATTATTGCACTTGCATCAAAATCCTCTTGTCTGAAACATGCTCTTCTAGCCACAGGTAGCTGTTGCCTCGTCCTCATTTCAATAGTACTGGTTTCAGAGGTCATTGGTCAAGAGAAATGCCATTGTACTGCATTAGAAAACATCTTTCCCTTTGGGTACTATTTACGAATTTGCAAATAAAAATAATTCAGGATCTGATATCCAGAGTCTTTTGACCATAGGTCATGGGGTAGTGGAATTGAGTGAGACTTGAGAGTTCAAGTTTATCGAATTAACGTAGGAAATCACTAGGACAGGAATAACATGCTACTAACAGAGGCAACAGAAGCCGTCAGACATGAGCAGTCAATCCCTTGTTAATGTCTTGCTGATCATTCATTTCTAATCATGCGCACAGCGTGAAGAGAGAAATCCAGTCCGGCCTTACCCAGGAACCCCTCCGGCTTCCATGTGATTGGCTAAGGTAACGTCATGTGACCACACGTCATACTGCCACTTCTGCAGACCGATCACGCCGCAGAGGACGTTCCCAGAATGCACTCCGACGCGCATGTTGATATCCACGCCGGTGGCGTCCCTCACTTTCCTAAAGAGAAGGCAGGCAACGTCACCGTCCGGGGATATCGTCTTCTTCCTGTAACTCTTGGCCAGTTTTCAGGGCATTTTATTACTCAGACTGCTGGAAATACAGTCCTGACTTCTTCCCGGGGCAGAAGATTGCAGCTCTGAGCCAAGAGAAAGGGCGTTTTCTTCCTGGTTACTCCCAGACTACACCAAAAGCTCCCAAGCTGTGGCTCTCCAGCCACATCAGGCCAGACTGTCAGCACTAATGTAACCTTTTGGCTGTAGCTTCTACTTTTTCAACAAATATGTGTATCAGGCCCTGTCACGTGTGGACACCTGCTCTGAATTTTCACCCTAGGATCGTGTGACATTGCCTCGTATTGTCAGAAACGGTCTGAGATGCCATATAGGATTCTAGCACTCAGCACAATGTACACCTCCAATGAATATTTTCTGTCGATAAGGGATAATATGGCTTATTTAATAAGCCTAATAATGACTTCAGCCTGAATAGGAATTTCTTAACAAACTAACCATGACTTCAAAGTGCTTCAATCGTGCACATTCTTGAACAGCAACAAAACTCCATAAAAGTTTTAATGGTGCATAAGGTGTCATTAAAAAGAAACTAACTTTAGGGGTGCCTGGGTGGCTCAGTTGGTTGAGCCTCCACTTTGGCTCAGGTCATGATCTTGTGGTTCCTAAGTGTGAGCTATGCGTTGGGTTCTGTGCTGACAGCTCAGAGCCTGGAGCCTGCTTCAGATTCTGTGTCTTCCTTTCTCTCTGCCCCTCCCCTGCTCTCTCTCTCTCTCTCTCTCTCTCAAAAACTGAATAAACATTTAAAAATTTTTAAAAAACTAATTTAAAAAAATCATTTGAGAAATACTTTAGGACCCTATTAGCAACTCCTTTACAGAGACAAATGAAGAACGTCCTTTAACAGCAGCTGGAAATGCTTGTTTATTTCTGCCAGCCAAATACATTTATCAATTAAAATATTACTGCAAGTATGGAGAGGTGCCCGGTACATGGAGAGAACTACCCCAGAGGAGACGTGGAAGGAAGCAATGACATTGATTGCAACCCAGCAGAGAGAAGGTCACCAGGTGTGGGCTACAGTAAATAAACATCTCAAAATGACGCAGGCCTGGATATCATGCTTCAGTGATAAAATGACATCATTTGAAGAGCTAAAAATGGTAAGAAATGGACCCACAGTGTAAAAAGAAATGGTTTCCCGTAAGAAGAATCTAAAAAACTGTTCCTTCCCCTCCCTCCCCTCTCTTCCCTCCCCTTTCTCTTTCCCTATCATCCCATTTTGTTTCACAACACAGATCACAACCTATTCGGTACTAGCAATTCATCCAAACTCTTCCGTCCACATGATGGGCCAGAGCCTCCACATGACATTGGAGAGCTGCGCACCCCCCTCACTCCATCCTCCATCAGCAATGGGTGCATACGGCTGCCTGGGCACCATATGGGCCGTAGCTCTGGGCCTTTGCTCGAGGTGGTCCCTCGAGAGTTCTGCTCCTCACTGCCCTGAGCCTCTCTTTCCTAACAGGGCGCAGATGTCACATGGCCTTCTACAAGCAGCTTAGGCACGACCTCATCCCGGAAGGCCTTCTGCGTTCTCCTTGTGGGTTGATGTGGGAACCCCACCTCTGTGCTTCAGCCTCTCTGAGTATAGTCGAAACTCCCCATCTGTGTCCACATCTGCTCTCAGAGTATCAGCCCCATGGAGACACAGACCTGGTCTGAGTGGTTTGCATACCCATCAGTGGATTCAGGGTCTAGTACAACATAGACACTTGGTATAAGTTTAGTAATTGATGAATCACTGGCCATTTCTGAAGGATTTATTGTGTTTCTGTCTTTGGGAGATAATGATCCCGAAAAGTTTGTTGTCGAACCTATAATTGTTCTTAAGATTTTCTGTTATTGAGACAGAACATTTCCAGCCACATGGCATTTACGTTTATCAAATACGGTCAGCAGAAAGTCACGAGGGAATAAGAGGCTCGGTGACGCACTCTGTGGTTGGCCACTTTGACAGAACTGACTGGTGAAAGATTTGGCTCTTTAAAACCACCTCCATGGCCTTTATGTCTTTTTTAGAAAGATGGGTTGATCAAGGGTTCAAATGAATTGACTGACCAAATGTTTTAATGGATTTGGATGCAACCTGGGTGATCTACAGAAAAATACTGAAATAGCTGCTTAAAGCTTGCAATAATAGTAGACAATCTGGGCGCGTGGATGGCTCAGTCAGTTTAGTGTTAGACTCTTGATTTTGGCTCAGGTCATGATCTCATGGCTTGTGAGTTCAAGCCCCATGCATGGAGCCTGCCTGGGATTCCCTCTCTCTCCCCCTCTCTCTGCCCCTCCTCTGCTTGTGCTCTGCACTCTGCCCCCCGGCCTCAAAATAAATAAATAAACTTAAAAAATTATAGTAGACAATCTCTTCCGTTTCAGAGGAACCCTAGTCACTTATAAAGTCAGGGCTCTGCATATTACTTTTTTTATTAAAAACAGTTTACACTTTCATGACAGGGGAAAAAAAAATCTCTCTAAGCCTTGGGAAGATTCCAAACCACAGCTGACGTGCTTCCCTGTGGTGCTTGGCTAATAGAGAATGAGGTGCTGAACAGGTGCGGAGGTCCAAACACGGAGGAAAAATACAGACAAATGTTCTTTGATCCATGTTGCTGGTTCCTAGGAAAAACCTGAGATAATATGGCAAAATTCTATGTTCAAGCGTACCCTTTCTGTCCACCAGCTTAAAAACTTAGAATTCTTGCATTCATCCTCATCGTATGGCTCAATAAGGGGGAACAGAAATATTTGCCCTTGTATTTTAGAAGAACAAATAATTCCTGACATTTGCTGAGATGCCTTCTCTTTTCCTGCCCTTTATTGTAAGTGCATCAAAATAACCTATTACTGATTATTTTGTCAAATGCATATGAGCTGAACAGATGACCTACACCAGGGAGACAATGTGGAAGCTCTTGGTCAAGGAGTGGCAGCTGACGGAGACACACAACCGTTGCCTAATTTGAAGCTTAAATTTAGTTTAATAAGCAAGACTTCTGGAAAGTTTCCTCAAATCTTTTAACATTACTGAGATTCTGGATGTGTGAGATAGTACTTATGCACCTATGATGGATGGATAAATAAAATGTGATCTATACACACAATGGGATCTCATGCCACCATAAAAGGAATGAAGTATTGAGACATTGCGCAACGTGGATGAACCCTGAAAATGTGATACTATGTGAAACAAGCCACACTCTTAAACAATAAATATTGTGACTCCACTCATACAAAATATCCAGAAAAGGCAAATTCATAGAGACAGAGAGTAGAAAAGGAGTTACTAGGGGCTGGGAAGAGAGGGGAAGGGGAGTTCTTGCTTAATGGGTATGAAGGTTCTGCTTGGGAGACCACAAAGTCCTGGAAGTAGATAGTGGTGATGGCTGCACACATTTTAAATGTGCTTCATGCCACGGAATTGTACATGTCAACTTGTTAAAGGCCAACATTTATGCTATGTATATTTTACCACAATAAAAAAATAGAACAGAAAAAAATTACTGATGAACTGGTGACATGTGAATGCACAGAATGTAAACATTCTTTCTCCGAGAAGCTCTTCAACATGCTGGAGTAAGGAAAACATAGCAGAACTGGAAAACAGTTGCTTCAAAAGCAGAAGTAAAATTTTAGTAAAAGGGTGGGTTGTTTAATCCAATATATTACTCATGCACACAATAAATATATTTGTCCTTTACAAAGGCTTTCCACATCAACTGGAAAAAGAAATCCAGAAGAAAATGCTTTCCTTCACTAGAATCCATTTCATCCCGTGTTCAAAACTCACACTGGAGTTGCCTCCGGGGACAGGTTATAAAATTGAGAAAACCTATTAGCTTTACTGATTAGATTCACTCACATGGTCTAGACCAATGGTGTCCGAAATAGTTAATTACTATGGGCACAAAGTAAAAATATTTTTCATGTCGGAGAAGACAAACGAGTTACTTATGGGAAGAAGCAGGAAGAACAAGGTGATTCCCACATGATGGATTTTGGGTGGGAAGCAGACTAATCCTTCTTCAGTTCTTTCTTCAGTTCCACTTACTTCATCTGTCTCCCAACGCTGTTCTGCCCACAGTTGTCTAAGCTTGGGATCTGGACAACTGAGGCTTCCCACACTCAGTGGAGGCAGTGCGGGCTTCAGTATTTATTCCTGGACAGCCTTGGGAAAGCCCCCACAAACGTTGCAGGCCATTTCATCACAAGACTAGTATATACGATGGCCAAACACGTGACTGCTTGACTTGTTGCTTTCTCACTGAAAGCCCCATTTACTCTGGGGCAAGGAGATGGAACATCAACCATAATTCCTGTCCTGTTTAGACTGAAAATGTGTGGAGGAGGGGGTAAAGTCACTCGACCAAAATAGGCAATCAAAAAACCCAATAAACTAAAAGCTTTCAATCCTACAAACAACAAGCAAGAGCTTCTACCATTTGGAAGAATATTCTGGCTTCTACCAAAGGCATTATGAGAGCATATTATGGCACTGGTATAAAAAATTAACTCTATACCTCACACTTTTAGCTGGTATTTGTCACCATTACATTATTCTATGTAAGTAAATTTTCTCTAAAATTATGATGAAAACATACACTATGGATATAAACTGAAATTAAATGAACAGAACTGAGCATTTTTGAGTAGATCCAGTAATTTTGGACTAGATTTTTATATTAATTGTCGTCTGGTGATAAAAACTGCTTTCTCCCTGACACCCTGAGTTTAGCCATACTGTTTGCCAGGAATTGTTTATATAAAAGTATTTGAATCACTACATTGTATACCCGAAACTAACATTACACTGTATGTTAACTAACCAGAGTATTTTATTAAAATTTGTATTAAAAAATTTTTAACGTTTATTTACCATTGAGAGAGAGAGAGAGGATGACAGAACACGGGCAGGGGAGGGGCAGAGAGAGAGGGAGACACTGAATCCGAAACAGGCTCCAGGCTCCGAGCTGTCAGCACAGAGCCTGATGCGGGGCTCGAACCCACGAACCGTGAGATCATGACCTGAGCCGAAGTGAGACACTTAGCCAACTGAGCTACCCAGGAACCCCTAACTAACCAGAATTTAAATAAAAACTTAAAAAAAAAAGGAAAATTTTTGTCACATGATAAGAGCACAGACTTAAGCTCAGAGCAGATATTTAAATGAAAAAAAAAAGTCACTTTCGAAACCACCCAAACCATCCCTGCCCATAGATATCTATCTTCGTGTTGCTCTCCGCTAAGGCTAGTGGTAACAATACACTTGGAGAAGTCTTACTCTGGACCCAGTTACTCAGACACCAATAACTGAGTCTCTGAGCACTTACATTTAAATGCACAGTAATGTGTTTAATCCCAGTAGAGAGAAAAACAGAAACAGTCGTGAGCATTCTAACTTGAGAGTATTAAACAGTTAAAAAGGGTCCTACTGAGCATTACACTTACTTTATGGCTTCACACATATCCAGTCCCATTTTCACACAATTCTTGGCATGGTTCGGGAGAGATATGGGGAGTCCGGACACGCAGTAGTAGCAGTCTCCCAAAATTTTTATTCTCATGCACTCATTCTCCTGGAAGAAGAGATCACAGAATTGCACTCAGAGCTTACATCTGGTTTAGACTTTCCGAATATCATCAGGTGCTATTTCTACTGACATGGCGTGGCCGTCACCAGGGTTTGTGGGGACAGAAATGACCAGCGGTTGGGTTTCCCTTCATCGCCCAACAAGAATGAGCCACCCCATGGCCATTTGCCGAAGCAGGAAGACTAAGGAAAAGGGGAAGGAAAGGAAAGCAGAGAGAATGCTCTGGAATGATTTACACTTAACAGCAGCAGAAGAGTATAAGATCATTCTCTTCATCCAAACATCTCAAATACTGATGGTGAAGTGAAATAGTCCAAGGAAAGTAAACGATGACTGGAACTTGACTGGAATTACAATCGCATGTCATTTCCTACTATACTCGTGGTTTTTATTTTATTTTATTTTATTTTTAAATTTTTAATGTTTATTTTTGAGAGGGAGAGAGAGAGAGAGAAACAGAGGGAGACACAGAATTTGAAGCAGGCTCCAGGCTCTGAGTTAGCACAGAGCCTATTGCGGGGCTCGAACCTACAAACTGTGACATCATGCCCTGAGCCGAAGTCGGACAGTTAGCCAACTGAGCCACCCAGGTGCCCCTTCACTTATTTTAAAACTGAAGTAGATTCTTACCTGCAGAATATAGCTTCTGATAAACATCTCCACAATACAAAAAGTTACCATCCAACATGGCCAAGTAATTTCAAATGTAATTCTGACCTCAGGTTAAACTTTTGATACAAAGTTGGACTCGTTATTTTTCATGCCTCAGTTGTTTTTATATTATGATATTGAGAGTAACTTCATTCATATGCATTAATCCTACATGCATTTCTAACTTTTCTAGTTACTTTACAGACTCACCACTAAGGAAAAGAGAAAAGGAAAGAAAAAAGAACCAAAAACCGAAAGATACGCCAAACACAGTTTTTTTTTTCTTTCGTAACACTAACACAGGCTTACATATAAACTGAACAAATCTGAAATAATAAAAACGAACATAACATTTTCTTGTTCTCAAGTAGGCGTTAGGTTTCTTGAAGATTTTTCATATTTCTTTCCCTGTCTGATAGAGAATGCACAAGTTAGGGCATATTTTCATACTTTTCTATGGAGCTTGGTAATTTCTGATTACAAATATCATTAAGTAATAAAAAGGCAAGCAATTATGTATTAATAGGGCTTCTGTCTCATACTTCCTAAATACGTATCCTGAATCTTGAAAACACTAAGTTTAATAAAAGTGAATTCTTGGCATCCCTATCAAAGATCAGTTGACTACATATTCAGTTGACTACATATATATATATATGTATATGTATATATATATATAAATATATATATATCTTATATATATATATGAGATATAACTTATCTTTGATAAGTTTAATCAAATGTTTGTCTATTTATTTATTTATTTATTTATTTATTTATTTCTGGGCTCTTGATTCTGTTCCATTGGTCTGTATGTCTTTTTTTTTTAACGATTTATTTATCTATTTATTTATTTATTTATTTTTGAGAGAGAGAGAGAGAGAGAGAGAGACAGAGCATAAGCAGGGGAGGGGCGGAGAGAGAGGGAGACACAGAATCCAAAGCAGGCTTCAGGCTCTGAGCTGTCAGCACAGAGCCCGATGCGGGGCTTGAACCCACGAAGCGTGAGATCATGACCTGAGCTGAAGTCAGACGCTCAACCGACTCAGCCACCCAGGCCCCCCTGTATGTCTGTTCTCAATGCCAGTATCCTACTGCTTGGATTCTGTATCTTCACAATACATTTTGAAAACAGGAAGTGTGATGCCTCCAGCTTTGTTCTTCTTGCTTAAAAGCGCTTCGGCTCTTTGGGGTCTTTTGTGGTTCGATAGGAATTTTAGATTGTTTTTCTGTTTCTGTAAGAAACGCCCCTGAGATTTTTACAGGAATTGCATTGGATCTGGAGATGCTGTGGGTAGGAAGGACGTTTTAGCAATATTAGTTCTTCCAACCCTGGAACATGAAATGTCATTCTATTTATCTGTCATTTTAGATTCCTTTTTTCATCCATGTTTTATAGTCTTCAGCATACAGGGCATCCACCTGCTTGGCTAAGTTTATTCCTACGTATTTTATTCTTTTTGATGCGAATGTAAACGGGACTATTTTCTTCATTTCCTTCTCAGATACTTCACTATCAGCATAAAGGAATGGAACTCATTTTTGTACACTGATTTTGTATCCTGCAACTTTACCAAACTGATCTAAAAGCTCTGACAGATTTTGTGGACATTTAAGGGTTTCCTGTACACAAGGTTATACAATGGAAACAGATAATTTTACTTCTTCCTTTCTGGTTTGGGTGCCTTTTATTTCTTTTTCTTGCCTAATTGCTCTGGCTAGGACTTCCAGTACTATGGTGAACAGAAGTGGTGGGAGCAGACATCCTTGCCATGTTCCCAATCTTGGAAGTAAAGCTATCAGTTCTCCTCCATTGAGTATAAAGTTAGCCATAGGCCTTCATATATGGCTTTACTGTGTTGAGGTGAGTTTCTTCTATATGTTATTAGTTAAGAGGTTTTTTTAAAAAATGTTTATTTATTCAGTTTGAGAGAAAGAGAACATGCGTGAGTTGGGGAGGGACTGAGAGAGAGAGGGAGAGAATCCCAAGCAGACTCCACACTTATCAGTGCAGAGCCTGATGCGTGGCTCAATCTCACGAACCATGATAGCATGTCCTGAGCTGAAGTCAAGAGTCAGACGCTTATCCCGACCGAGCCACCCAGGTGCCTCTAGTTAAGTTTTTATCATGAGAGGGTATTTAATTTTATCAAGAGCATTTTCTGCATCTATTGACATGATCATGTAATTTTTATCCTTCATTCTATTAATGTGGTCTATCGTGCTGATTGATTTGTGTGTTGAACGATCCTTGCATCCCAAGAATAAATCCAAATTAGTCATTGTGTCTGGTCCTTTTCATGTGCCTTTTAACTCAGTTTGCTAAGTGAAATAAGCCTGACTTTATTTAGGATATCCAGAGGGTAGATAGGGCATGATCTCACTTGTATGAGGGATCTGGGATAGTCAAGTTCACAAAAGTAGAGAGTAGAAAGGTGGTTGTCAGGCCTAGGGGAAGGAGAAAATAGGGTGGTGTCAGTCATAGGGTACACAGTTTTTGTTAATTTTTTTTTCCATTTATTCATTTTTGAGAGAAAGAGACAGCGCGCAAGCGGGGTAGGGGCAGAGGGAGAGGGAGACCCAGAATCCGAAGCAGGCTCCAGGCTCCGAGCTGTCAGCCCAGAGCCCGACGCGGGGCTCGAACCCACAGACCGCGAGATCATGACCTGAGCCGAAGTCGGACGCTCAACCGACCGAGCCACCCAGGCGCCCCAGGGTACAGTTTTTGTTACATAAGATGAGTCAGTGCTAGGGATCTACTGTATAGCATAGTGTCTATAGTTAACAATACTGGGCTGTAAACTTAAAACTGTGCTAAGAAGGCAGAACTTATGTTAAGTGTTTTAAGCACATCATCATGGATCAGAAATAAGGAGGACAAAAGGAGACTTTTGTATGTGGTGGGTTTGTGAATGGCATAGACTGTGGTGATGGTTTCCCAGGTGTATGCTTATCCCCAGGCTCATTACATGTCACATATTAAATATGTATAGTTTTTGGCAGTATGTCAATTATACCTCAAGAAAGTGGTTAAAATGTTTTAAAAAGTAACAGTGAATGACCCATGATTTGGAGTTCCTTAGTTCAGTTATGTGCTTTATGTAGAATTCACTCAGTTGATTGAGCCGTTTGCTTACGATGCTGGCCACCTCCAAGTTATTTAACCACGAGGCATGAACTGGTACCCAAAACATGCTCCCTCTGTGACCAACAGTGGATGGACCAAGTCATCCTAGGCTGTACCCTGGTATTGCCTGGACATTCCTTTGTAAAAATCATCAGAGAGGAACAGGAAGTCACAGTAAGTACTTCTGTTATGAGCAATGAGTTTTGTCTTCCCTAAATTCGTATGTTGAAGTTCTAACACCTGGCACCTCTGAACCTGACCTCATTACAGATATAATTAATTAAGAGGAGGTCATACAGGAGTTGGGTGGGCGGCTAATCCACTATGATTGGTGTTCTTATAAAAAGGGGAGATACTGACACTGAGACTTGCACAGAGGAAGAACGCCATGTTAACACTGGAGTAATGTTATCACCCACCCAGACTGGCATGTTTCTTCCTAATGTGACAAAAATGATCTTTTATTAATTCAAACTTTTAAGGCATTATTTATGTTTTAAACAATCTTCTAAAAACTGAGCATCCAGGGGTGCCTGGGTGGCTTGGCTGGTTAAGCGTCTGACTTTGGCTCAGGTCATGATCTCATGGATTCGAGCCCCGCATTGGGCTCTGTGCGGACAGCTCGGGGCCTGGAGCCTGCTTGGGACTCTGTGCCTCCCTCTCTCTCTGCTCCTCCCCTGCTTGTGCTGTGTCTCCCTCTGAAAAATGAGTAAACATAAAAAAGTTTATAAAAAAAATTAAGTATCCAAAAAAACTCAACTTTTTCCTTTGGTTTGGTAAAGCAGTGCTACACTCTGATTTTTTAAAATCCCCAGGGAGATCCACCATGGCCAGGCAGGCAGCATAAGGCATCTCCCGGGGAGCCTGACCCAGGAGTGACTCTGTGAACATCAACACGCCACATTTATTCCAAAGAGGCTTGGGTGGAATGTTCTGTATGGTTTAAAAGTGAGGTGAATCTTGCAGCGAACTAAATTTGGGACCAATTCTGTCTTCCCTCTATAAATAATTCATTTCAATAAGCATAATGAAGTCTTTTTTTGCTGGAAACGATTCCAAGAGAGCATGAGGCTGACCAGTAATGTGTTATGAGATGGAAGTAAAGGGCTAGCAAGGAAGAAAAAAGTGTTTATCGCTCTTCCCACAAGGAACCCTAATGGTTCCAGCAGACATGCGAGTTGTAGTTTGGATTTCAGATTACCTGTCGCCATTTCCTCTCGGTGAAATTTCCCATCCACGAGCAAATGAATGGCAAACAGTGAACTTACATTTCTGTTCAGGGGGCACAAGGGTTAATGGATATGAGTGAAACAACAGTAAATAAAGGGCTTAGGTGGAAAATAGGCATCCTATTTATTCTAGGGGTTCTTCCAGAGTGCTGGCTACATGAATTACAACTGGACGGGTTACAACTGGATGAGGGGCAATCACGTTTCCAACTCCTGACATCGAAATGCCCAAAAAGAGAAGCCTAGAACAGCACCGTGCAGAGGGATGTGCACCTTAAATCTTACCATCTTGAACGTATTTACTATATGTGTGTTGAGTTCTGTATAAGCAGAAGTTTTAAATATAGATGCAAACCTGCTAATTCTGTGCTACAACGTTTCTCATCCCCAAGAAAGGGCCGAGGCTCATCAGGGCCCAATGGCAAGTATACCCAATGAATGTATAAACACCATTCCTAAACAGTGCTTTACGCAAAAGCCAAAGGTTGATAAGGGGCCAGAGAAAAAGTGAGCCAAGATTTTATAAATCCTCCAAGTGGAAGGGACTCACTAACACTCACCTTTGCAATTTGATCGAACTTTCCAAAGAGCTCGTTCAGCATGTGGACCAGCTCTCCTGGGGAGCAGTCGCTGGCCAACCGGGTGAAGCCAACGATGTCTGCGTACAGGATACTGTGGGAGGAAGGGGGGCAGCGTGTGCAGGTTTATACTTGTTAAGAAGTAATGATACTTTTGTCCATTAAAACAGTATGTAGCTTTATTTAACATCTACATTTATATTTTGCAAGAAAAAACGGCATCTCCCCAGATAGGAAATTCATACACATTTTGCCAAACTTTCCCATTAAAAATGTTTTCTTTGATGCTGAGTTTTTATAATTAAAATGGGAGAAGAAAAAGTCACATGGCATACTTTGTCCATTCTGGTCCATTCGGACTGATCACCTTTATTCCTTCATGGCCAGTCCCACCCTCCCTCCCTGGTTCATGAGGTGTTCGCCCTGAGAGTTCATGACACTGGCCTGATTCAGATTATCAATGGAGTATGCTTCTGTTTGCTTGTATAAGGGCCTGAGAAAGAAGTCTAAAATTCCTGCTGGCAGTTTGAGATTCAGGATTTGGGAAGCAACGGGTAGCTGCGACACTCATATCTATAAATTCCTCTCCTCCTCATTATTATTAACATCATTATCATCATCATTAGGGAGTAAAGAGCTAGTACGTATTAACAGAGAAGAAACATTTTGTTGAATGAATGGCTGAAGCAGAACTAAAAGTTAACTGATCTTTACTGTGTACAAAACGAACAATTCTCATTGAAAAAAATTAAAAAACCCTCCGGTATCACTTGGACTCTCTGTAATATCCACATACCATGTCTGCCTCTTTGCTTATGTCTGGCCCGTCCAGGATGAAAAAGCCATACGTTTTCATATTTCTTATGAAAATAATTTGTACTCCATGCCATTTATGTATGCTTTTACATTTTTTTTAAGTTTTAGGTATTTAAGTTACTTAAGCGTCCCGACTATCCTTTATAAATTTAAATGGAATCCGACACGGCAAACGTGTCCCAGACAATCTCTGAAGGCACCTCCTCAAGCTGCTTCGCCGACCCTTTGCCTCCACAGTGTGGTAGTCAGCTTCCAAGATGGCGCCAGGGAGCCTCACTTCCTGGTACTTACATTCTTGTACTGTCCCTCCCACACACAGGGACTCGCATGGGGGTGACCTGCGTCATCAAAAGGATGCTGCAGAAATTCGAGAAATGGCTTCCAAAGGCTAGAACGTAAAAGAATTGCAGTTTCCCCCTGACTCTCTCTTGGATCCCTTGCTCTGGGGAAGTGAATTTTCGTGTTGTAAGAACGCTCAAGCAACCTATGAACAGGCCCAGGGATGAGGAACTGAGGCCTCCAGCCAACAGTTGGGATAAACTGCAAATTATCTGAGGGGCCACATCGGAGGCAGATCCCCCACCCCCACCCAGCCTGCCCAACGGCAGGCCTGAATCCTCACAAAAGAGTATAAGGCAGAACCACCAGGCTAAGTTGCTCTCAAAGTCTGACAAACAGAAACTGTGAGATGGTGTCTATTGATGTTTTACACCACGAGGTCTGGGGGATACTCTGTTAGGTAGAAAGTGCTAACTAAGACAGCATGGGAGCCTTCATCAACGGCCTGAGGTTGGTGGCATGGCCACTCATTTTTACAGGTCTCTCTGTTCCTGGATTGTATCACAGGTACTTAAAGATGTTCTGGGACCCTGTTTAGACACAGCTGCATTTATCTTCACATGTTTTAAATACTCCATGTGTGACTTAGAAGTATTTCCTGAGATAGGAGAGATATTGCTGATTTTTGGACAGCTAAGTCTGGAAAGGGCAATTTCTAGTGTTATTATACCTTGTTAGATACTGTGAGAATGTTTTTTTTCTTTAATTCTTTAGGTGAAACACTTAAAAACCTGAAGGCAGGCCAGTGTTTTAAATAATCTTACTCCTTAACATGTGCGAATGTTCTTGAAATACATCTATTTTTTTTTAATCTCTCAAAATGCTAAGGACTTAAAAAAAATTTTTTTTTACCTCTGATTCTTCATTTATCCAATGCTTTCTTAGTTCCTACTGATACGTAACTTTTTTCTGTGATTCCCATCCCAAGATGCATTTCTCATCATACATTTAGCTCTGTGCATGCTTGGGCCACGTTCAACACTAGCTCTACACACCTATCCTAAATTCTGAGGTCAAACTGAGATTTGTCTTAGCTGTGTATTTCAATTGCAGTTAAGTATGTTTCTTAATAATGAACTTCAAAAATCATTGACTTGAGGCAACTAGACTGGAAGCCAGCATCATGCACCAGAAAGGGTCTGGGCTTGAGAGCAAAAGGCAATTCGTCAATGCCCAGCAAATTATAGATGTGTCTGTGGTTGTAGTTCTTGAACTATTGAACAGGGTGGGTGATAACATGAAGGTGGAATGAATGAATGAGAACAGATGCACAAGGTACTTATGGAGATAACCTGGTGAGAATAAAAAGCATCACTGCAATATAGTTGAATGGATGTAAGGACAAAGCCCAAAGGCTTTTTGTATGAGGAACGGGGGCGAGGGGAGTCAGAGAGGAGTGAGGGACCGGGCACCCATGTCTGGAAGGGTTGTGTCCTGCAGTTGGGAGATGGGAAGCATGGGAGGAAACCCCCTCCCCATGCTGAAGTGAGAGCCTGCACTGCTCCCCTCTGGAGCTAGGGGAGAAGGAGGCCTCTCACGGTTCTCCTTCTGGACCTCAATCCTATGCTGGTAACATGCTGGTTTTCCAAGTACTGTGATTTCAGGAATGGCTCCCTGGGAAGAGACGGGACAGACTATGGGAGACTTGGAAAGCAGGAACTTTCACCATCAATGAATTAAGGTGCCTATCAGTCCCCTGTGATACTGGTCACTGGTTGGCCACACCCCAGAAGCCCATCATTCCTGATGGACAGGAAATGCTAGCTTCACTGAGGCCCTGACCCTGCCAAGCTCGTCTTGAGGAATTGGTTCTTATATCAAGAGCCCACTGACCCTACCTTCAATCTTACTACAATGCTGAGCGTGCTGGGCTCCGGGGATGCAGTGAGATCTGACCATGAGCTTCCTAGAATAAGCACTCCAGAAACCACCTCTCTCTCGGGAAGGAAGGTCAGCCATAGAAAGCAGGGCCATGATGGACAACACAATCTAATACCATGAAGAAGATTCTATTTTCTTCTCTTCATGTGAAGAACCCAAGAGGCAGCAGAAGGGCGGGTGGAATCATGTTAACAGTTTCAGCAGAGGTAGGACTTGGGAAGACACGAGCTTCCAGGTGAAAATGTCCCCCATCTGGCGAATGGCTCCCCAGACTCGCTGAGGAGCGGGGACAGAGGGACGTACATACCTCACATTGGTGTGTCGCTTAACATACAGGTTGTGAAAGTTGTTTGTGTTTTCCATTTGGCCGGCTTTGGGGCCCTGCAGCCTCTGGATGATCTCAGCTTTCATCTCCATGGCTATGTGAGCCGGCAACAGAGACAGCAGGAGACGCTCCTGAAACGAGGCGTGGGAGAAAGACCGAGAGATTTCAAATCATTAAGGTAACATCCCAGCGATATTGGAAACCACCGCCGATCTGCAGTGGGGCCAATCTGAGGACTCTGTCCAACAAGTTACCATATGGAGTGTAGAAATACATGTTGAAAAAAAATCAAAATTTCTAAGGTCAGTGTGTGTTATATTATTTATTGAGTTCTGAGTGTGTGTTCTTCAGAGTGGGGAATAAAGGAAGACAAAGTTATTTCCCCAAGGGTATTATTTATCTACTTTGATTTTAAAGTAGTAAAGCAGAAATGATATAAAAATGCCAGAAACCAACGGTCAGTCTGAGATAGAAAACACTCATTTTCGCCTGCCTGTTCATTTGAGAGATAAAGTACAAGCTTTATTGCATTTCAGAAAGTCAACAAATACTCCACATTTCCTAAATGAGATAGTCAAATATTTTCAAATATCTCATTTCCTCTGTGATGACCATCCAATCCCCTTTAGCGATTCTAAACTATCATAAAGGTGGATTCAGAAATAGCATCTGTAAAATGTCATGTACAAAAGACTACAGGGGGAGCACACAGAAATGATCAAGTAGGAGCCTTTCTTGTGTTTTTGGTCTTTAAGTACGCTAAACAATTGCATATAATATTACACTTATTTGAAAATGTACTTATTGTAGTTAGAGTGGCATTTTTTTCCCCACTCTCTTCAAGGAAAATATGCAATATTTTTGGAAGAAAGTATCATAGAAGAGCATTCTTTGAAAGTTTATACTCATCCTTAATAATTTTAAACATTAATTTATAGGAGAAAATGCCACACTCTTTACGTATTGTGCATTTGGCAACCGATATTTGGTGTTGGTTTAAAAAACATTTGTTGAATGAAATCTTTTCTCTATCTTGCACAGTTTCTGTCTCTTGTTTCTTTCTTAATTTTTTTTTTTCCTTTGGACAAAGTGGTGAAAAAATAGTGGGGGAGGGCAGGGGAAGCTGGGCTTTGCTCCCAGGTTGACAGGGCTGGTGTCCCTCTCTGGGCCATTCCCCAGGGCAGATCATTTTGGTGGCTGCTGGGAACATCCACCGAAGGAGTAGAGGAAAGGCCAGGAGTACATCCTGATGCACATGAGAAGACCCCCACGATAGCCCGTCCCCAGCCTGCTCCAGTTAAAAACAGCTGCAAAGCCAGAAAGAGGCCGAGTGGGCACCTATGGTAGGGATCTCAGTGCCTGGTAGAGTGCTTCACCAGACACTGGCATAACTGAGTGCTGCTCATTTGTTCAGTCATTCATCAATTTATTCACCCATTCAGAAAACATCCATCATTGCCTATTAAATGCCAGACCCCATGATAAGCACTAATGGTAGATGCAAAGAAGATAGAGTCAACATCCGTGATATCATGTTGTTCATACTCCAGCAGGGAGCCCACCCACAGTACCCTTGCCATCAGATGAGGCCAGAGGAACAGGCTGGTGTTCGAAGGAAGCCGCATGCCTGAGATCTGGGAAACAGAAGGGAAACGAATAGTCCAGGAGGACCCGCTATTCATGTGAAAAAAATGAGTCAAAACACCACCCCTATCTGATTAGTATTACCAATCTCCTTGCAAAAAGAGGCAGTTAGGTAGAGGGCAAAGTGCTAACAGCTGTCATAACCTACGTGCTGGCCCTGACATGCCAAAGAGAATTTTATTGGTACTTAAGAGATTAAGAAGACACCTTTTATTTAATAATTATGTTCTTACTTTTGTTAAATTCTTCTTGATGATTCCATTTAAGTTCATAAAATGGAGAAATCAAAAGTTTTTAATAAGCTAAATGTCCACATATACATCTGGGAAAATATAAATTAATATTAATTGTGCAAAATAATGAGGATAATGTCTTGGGTCATCTAAAATGTAACAGGTATGAAATCCACAATGGCATTCACACTAAAAGTGAAATGGCAGTAGTGGAGTTAACATGTTCTGAGGTCCTAGGATTGTATGGGAAGTGGCACAGGTAGCAGTTTATACTAGAGGACAGTAAGTGAAGAATGGATGCGAGTTCCACATTAGCCACAAAGAGTGAAAGAATGTATGACTAATAGGCTAACAGTAAAAATGAGAAAGGAATTCTTATTTATTCAAAATAAGTCATAATGAAGAGTCAAAGAAAACTTAAAACAGGTGAAACAAGCAGAAAATAAGTCATAAAATGGTCTGTTATATCAGAAATTACATTAAATGTAAACGAACTAGCTTTTTCCGCCATCTTGGAACCTGCTGGGAACAGGGCTCCTGAAGTGACAAATATGTCTGGAAGGCTCTGATCCAAAGCCATTTTTGCTGGCTGTAAGTGGGGTCTCCAGAACCAGAGGGGGCACCCAGATCTTCTTAAAATTGAAGGTGTTTGTGCTCAAAATGAAATTCAGTCTAGGCAAGAAATGTGCTGATGTGTACAAAGCAAAGAACAACACAGTGACTCCTGGTGGCAAACTGAACAAAAGCAGAGAAACCTGGGGAAAAGTAACTCATGCTCATGGAAACACTGGCACGGTTTGTGCCAAATTCCGAAGCAACCTTCCTGCTAAAGCCATTGGCCACAGAATCCGTGTGATGCTGTACCCTCCAAGGATTTAAACTAACTGAAAAGTAAATAAAGAAAGGTGTAGATTTGTTCTCTTATAAAAAGAAATATAAATGAACTAAATATTCCAATTACTTGACTAATACCGTCCAGACTGGATTTAAAAAAAAAAAAAAAAAGACAAAATGTAATTCTAACTATTCCAGTAGTACACCTTAAATATAAGAATGCAGAAATTCAGAAAATAAGAAAATATACAAAAAAAAAAAGATAAATCATGAAAACCTTAATGAAAAGAAAGCTGGTATAACTTAATACCAAAATGATAGACTTCATAGATACTTCAGTCTTTGGGGAAAGGATGGAGAAGTCCACATACATTTTAGAGAAAAAAAAATTTTTTTTTTGAGAGAGGAAGTACTAGTGTTTGCTGTGGACAGTGGAGATACATGCTTGAGTATGGTTCCTCCCACTCACAGAGACTGGTGACATAAAGGTAAGTGAAGGGAGACCTTGTATGTTGCTTTATTGCTCAATTCCTAGAAGAATTCCTGGAAAGAAGTATTTGCTCTGTAGTTATTTGTTGAATGAATGAATGACCTGCCATGCATTTTATCTGGGATACATCAAAGAAAAATCTAATTTTGAAGCTTCTGTTCACTGTCAGTGATGACCGTGGTGGGGACCTGGGGACCTGGGGACCTAGGTAGGCAGTGCTCATATTAAAGACTTTCTTGATCACAAAAATTTTTCCCAGGCCCAGGCAAAGTCGAGATCAGTGATGCTCACACAAAGGAAACCTTAACTATTCTGCAAAAGAAGGTAGTGATTGCTTTGGGTTCTCCCGTCTGGTAGACTATCACACTGTGGTTATGGACCCAGGGAATGGAGGGAAGGAGTGGACAGGTCATGTAGGGTGAGGAGGGACCCCAGTTTCATATGAACAGGCTGCACCCAAGGAAAAAGAGCACATTCCAAGTGCCCCTGTGTTGGGAAATGGCTGAGCACTGATAACCACTTGAAACTACATTCTGATATGATTCCTATCCTAAGCTCAAAGTCCCTTCTGTTACTCCCCAACTTTCACTAAGGATCTAACAATACAGCAGCATCATGTTAGTTTAAAGTGAAGAAATTCTGGACCTAAGCAAAATGTTGCAAGAGCAGAAACCATGTCTGACGGCGTGAGACATCTCAGCGGGCAGCCGGGGGCCAGGATAAACAACACCAGAGGGTTGCAAAATGTTGAATTCAATAAAGGAATTTAAAAAAGCAAGTAATATTTTGGTTGAGTAAAGAAACAGGTAGCCCCAGAGAAAAAGGAGCCATTTGGAGCCCAGAAGCCCAAGCAACTACTAATGACATGAAAATAGGTACTCACAAAGGAGTCGTTATGTTAAAAATCTATTTCAACAAATAGGGGAAGGCCAGTGAGGGACACGTGAAACGGCCATCAGAAATAAGCAAGAGGCCTGGCTGCTCATACTCTACAGACATGAACAGAGCAGCCCTGGCTGGAAGCAAAGGGAGGCATGTTGTTCCAAGATGCCATCAAATCTCTGTCATGATCATAGCAAGCAGACACAGACTGTACATTTGTCAACTTCTAAAACAGTAGGAAGGAATGTTAGCTTGTACAATATAACAGATGATAAATCGGGGCACCTGGGTGGCTCAGTCGGTTAAGCGTCCAACTCTTGATCTCAGCTCAGGTCATGACGTCAAGGTTCGTGAGTTTAAGCCCCACGTCGGGCTCTGCGCTGACAGCACGGAGCCTGCTTGGGATTCTGTCTCTCCTTCTCTCTGCCTCTCCTCTGCTGTGCTCTTTCTCTCAAAATAAGTAAATAAACTCAAAAACAATTTTAACAGATTATAAATCTGGACCTAGGCTATCTTTTATGAAATCCCAGTGGAATCTGTGTGTCCACAGACATGTCTGGAGATTCGCTTAATTACATTAGAACGAAGTGTGTATTCTTTGTGATGGGTGATGGGGGACTTGAAGGCTATGAAAAAACAAAAGTTACCACCTCAGGGGCACCTGGGTGGCTCTGTCGGTTGGGCGGCTGACTTCGGTTCAGGTCATGATCTCACGGTTCGTGAGTTCGAGCCCTGCGTCGGGCTCTGTGCTGACAGCTCGGAGCCTGGAGCCTGCTTCGGGTTCTGAGTCTCCCTCTCTCTCTGCCCCTCCCCTGCTCGCACTTGGTCTCTGTCTGTCTCAAAAATAAATAAATGTTAAAAAATTTTTTTTAAAAAGTTACCAGGTCATAATGCTCAATTTATTGACTTCTGCTCTACTATCTTACGATGATGGCCTGTGTGTACATGTGGATTCTGTGCGGTCTTCCGTAGAATTTAAAACAATCAGTAGACCTTCTCACTGTTGATACTTGTTTCTAACCACACTTCTTAGCCAATGCTGTCCTGCCCATGTTCTACTCTGTCTTCCCTGGAGGCCATCTGCAGCCTACTGTTCCTTACATTTCTGTGTCTCAACCAATGAGGAAGTAACTGGTGGATAAGCACTCCAGCTTCTGCACCCACACCCCCCAGTGGGTGGGAAGATCTGAGCATGATCCACACCTCCCTCTGAGGGTCTCCAGCAGGGTTGAGCCCCAGATGCCACCAACGGCCCCTTCCAATAGCTGACCTCCCTCCCTGGTCCACTCCCTCACTCTGCTACCTACAACCACTTCCCAAATGGATGATTATAACCAGGTCCTTGTCTTAGGGTCTGCGTGGGGGTAAACCTCACTGAGACCTTCCAAGCATCTTCTCTCATATACTCTGTAATAAGAACAGACTAAACCCCAAAGCTCACAGAGGTAAGCCTTTCCTCAAGGACAGAGTCCATGAATAAAAAAGAAGAATCCAATATAGTGATTCTCTTTCATGCCCATAGCTTCATTTAATGACCAAATGTAAATTATGATTTTTATTTTAGACTCAAATGTAGACGGATGACTGGCTTTTTATAGGTAGTTGCAAAAATACAAGGTGTGTGTGTGTGTGTGTATACACACACACACACACACACACACACACACACACACACACATATATAGTATAAGCCAAAATTTTCTTCTTCTTTTTATAAGTGTTCAACAATCCATGTGAATTTAGACTGGAATTAAGATTTTAGTAACAGATAAAAGAACCCAAGGCTTCCCCACTACCATGCAATTCTGGTACCACCAGTGGATCGTACAATCTCTGATCAGAGCTCATGAATGGGGTCCATGCTTTGCTGTCTGCCCATGTCCTCTTGGTGATCACAGCATTGGGCACGAGTGTGAGCCTCAACTAAAAGCCTGTACTAAAATGTGTGAATCTAGATACCTTCATTTTATTTTTTATTTAAAAAAATTTTTTGTTTATTTATTTCTGAGAGAGAGACAGAGTGTGAGACGGGAGGGGCAGAGAGAGAGGGAGACACAGCATCCGAAGCAGGCTCCGGGCTCCGAGCTGTCAGCACAGAGCCCGATGTGGGGCGGGAACCCACGAACCGCGAGATCATGACCTGAGACGAAGTTGGACGCTCAACCGACTGAGCCACCCAGGGGCCCCTAGATACTTTTAAATTTATCTTTTTTTTCTCCCTATAAAGTGCTATACTTTGAAGAAAAAAAAAGCCCAATATTATGACACACATGATAAATTTCAACTAAGTTCATAATGTGACAAGATTAATATTTTCATTAATACTTCAGCATTTTGCTCATGTAGCCACATGCCCTCCCAAATTATCTGAAAGCAGCATACAAATGGTAAGTGCTTCACACTGGACATAACCTAGCTACACTGTCCTTCCCGGCACACTGGAGAAACTCTTTGAGGGGACATTCGGAAACTTAACTTGTCATTAGACCGACTGATGCATAGCATTACTAGTCTCTCTTCCTAGTAAAGACCATCTTAAGGACAGAAAATGTGACTGATTCTGGCATATTCAAAGGTTATCGATAAATAACTTGGCGTTGGTATGAGGGGTCCATTTCAACACACCCTTTTTATTAAACCTCCGATTATTGTTCATTAATTTTTTTCCCTATAATTTGTCCTTTGAAATGCCTCATGAAAGAGATACCGAGTTAGTAAATTTCAATGCATTCTTGATGAAAGTTGAGGACACTCTGGGCTCCAAAGTGTTTCTAATATAATGAAACAAAGGAGATATTATACCTTTCTATCTTTATGCTCATCTGGAGATTATTTGGGTTGACAGGAAAATCCAATTTAAGCAAAGAAGACGTGTACTTAAATTTTGAGCTAAGATATTATAATGCATGTGATGCCCTGTGCCTTCAATAAGCCATGCATGTAATAAAAATTTAAATCTGCTGAATTTTTCAAAGGGGAGAAAGACAGTGACATTCTCCTTTTGTAAACTTAAAAAAAAACGCTTATCTTTCAAAATTCTTACTTCTATTTTGTGCTTATTTTAAGCGCAATTCAGTCATATCAGGATGCCAAACCAATGCAATGAACAGAAGGGACATTGTTACCGACGTTTCTCCTCCCAACAAAAAGTAGCTATCAGAATGGAAATTCCAGATTCCTAAGCAGCCACTGGGTTCCCTGTGGTGCTTAGGAGACAGATGATGTCGCTCAACACTGTCCTGCAGCATGAAAGGGCAACGTGTCCATTCAGGAACAAATGCTAAAAACACGGTACTTGGAAAACACCTGCCAGGGACATAAAGATATGTCAACACCTTTTCCAGTTCATATCTTCCCTTGCAGCCTGCTTCATGTCTGCTGGTCTCAGAAAATAAGCATCTTCCCCTGACACCAACCTTGAATAACAACGGCACATCCCCCAAATTAAGGTCTAGTAACAACTACTACTGTTGCTGTTTCCTGTTATTAAATTTAGTTTGTTTCTTTTAGGCCCTTCCTTAAAAATCCTGCATCACATCAATTATTCAGGATACACTGAATACTCTTCTTGTTTTAATGGCCTCGCTTCGTCTTTCTTTGTCTTAAAAAAAAAAAATTCAGTTACAAACATACTTAGAGAGTAGCAGCGCTCTGTAGTAGAAACAACACCAAAATGGAGTAGGACGTTGGTTCCTGACCTTTTTCTGCCATTATCTAGAACACCTCAACCAAAGCACTCCAGCCTTTGAGTCCTAGTGTGGCGGTCTAAAACATTTATCTATTGAGCTAGGTGAGCTGACGGTCTCTATGTCCATGTGGATTCCTAGCACTTGATGGAACCACAGGAGACCCTTTCTAGAATTTACGTCTCAGCGTTTTGGAGTTGAACAATTGGTAACACATGGAAGAAAGAACCCAAGTGCTCAAGTCCCAACGTGGTGGCACAAACTGTCAGCGGGACTATGAGAAAGGAGTGACCACTTGGAATCTTGACAAAGGGGACAGGAGACGGAGCGTGTGTTGGCTCCTGAAGAGAGACTTCAACGCGGAGGAGGAGGAGAATGAAGAGACGGAAATCCTGGCGTGGCATGTAATGGCCAGTGTTTGTGGGCACAGGGAAAGCTAGCCTCTTTATCTCACAGTCTAGGAAAACGGGACTGCTTCGTGCGAGTTAAAATCAACACGTATTCAACAAATCGCCATTTCCTTTCACAGAACGGTAAGTCCTTTCATGACATACTTACACTGCTGCCTCATTTTACAAACCCTGGTCACATTCAATTTCATTTAAATTTAAACATTTTTGACCAAAAAAAAAAAAAAGGGGGGGGGCAAACTAGATATAGGTGTGGTTCACAGGGGTAGAGTGAGGGGGTGTTCACTAGGGAGTCCAGACCAAATGGAACTTGTGTCTTCTGGCTTCACGGCCACCGATCACTCTTTCCACCAACTCGATTTGCAAGCTCAGCGAGGAGACCGAGAGGCTTCTAGAGTGCGCATCGTTACTCACAGACGGTAGAAGAATAAATTTTCACTATCTGGTGACGACTCTCTAGTTCAAAGAAGTTAGAGAACAAAGCCAATCAAGTCCAAGTATAGACTATACTTACTGTCATGGCTGCTGGCAAATTGATACTCTTAACCTTGAACTGTTTACCGTCAACTGTCAATTCAATTCTCAAAAAGAGAGCCTCTGCTGGGGAAAAAAAATCACTGGTAAGGTGGAAATCTTCAATCCTTGGAGGGGAGAATATGGAGGTCCTAAAAGAAGAGGCACTGCTCTTTTTCCCACAGCACACAGCACCCAGAGCAAGATGGCAGGAGGGGTCCCGAACAATCACGTGCACCTGTCAGGCCCCTGCACCCACGAGGTCTGAGCCCAACACAACTCAACACCGGCAGTGTTTGAATCACCCAAAGGAGATCTCAAAATGCAAACAGACCTCCGCAATCACACGACACAAAGTAAAAAAGTAAAATGCTCCAGAGTGGTGTTAATTCTGGTCTCATCTGCCTTTCCAAGATTATCTGCCCACAGGCAAGGAACACCCTCCGGCCTGAAACAGGTGAAGCTAGTTGTGGAAAAACACTGTAGAGAAAATGTGTGAAGACCGACCAATCTCCCGGATTTTGCGGGGGGAAAAAGCCCTGTGACGTACAGGTGGCCAAAAGATTTCTTCTGAGAAGAAGGGAGGCGGAGATGCTGATAATCCCAACGACAAGAGGAGGCGACAACAAGAGATAAAAAGAAGTCATACTGGAGTCAATGTGAGGAAAGATTACAAGGAGGGAAACAGAATAATTCGAGGTTCAGATGCAGTCCCTCAAAGAAACCACCACAGATGACTAGATACACAACTCAGTCGTAGGCACACAACACCGGCAGTACAGGACATTGTTCCGGAATACTTTCTCCCCTTGCCCGACTCACTGCAGGCGTGGCCATGTGACTCGGTGTGACTGGTCAAACGTGAACAGCAGGACGTGTGCTCCTTCTAAGCGGAACTCCAAGAGCCAGCGTGGGACTCACCATGTTTGTGTCTCCGTCTGCACTGGGGGCCGGCAATGTCCCGGGCATCTGTGAAGCACTGACTCTTCCCCCAGCAGACTCAGCGAGGCCAGGTGGCCGTGAGGAGCACACTGGCAGGTCCCCCGGACTTCAAAGCCCGCACTGCTGGCCAGGGTTGGAGGGGCTGGGGTGTGACCGTCAGGCTGCCTTCTACGGGGTGCAGGCACCCCACCCCGTGTGCAACGTTTCAGTTCTAATTCGCATTTCTGTTTCCATGAGAAAAAAACAGGGATGACCCATCTGAAAGACTTTTCCTAACTGGAGGCTGACATCGTGAGAATCGACCCATTGCCCTTGGGGGCAGGTGCCATACTCTGCACAAAGTGCTGTTGTCTATACTCTCCTGTCAAGGTTTTCATTCTTACCGAATACGAACGCGGTGGGCTGGCATCGGCCCACCGAGTGCTCCCATTCTGGAGGAGGCTGGCCGTGCGACATTACACAGTGGCATCATCTGGGACAGGTACTGGAAGAAGGGCCATTGGAGTCTGTCTGCTGGGTGCCCAGCAGGCTCCTTCCCTGACAGACGTGAGTCTTCAGGTTCCCTTGGTCCGATCCCTCGGTGGCTCCGGATGCTTCCCTAATAAGCCTGGATGCTCGGATTTACGAAACAGTTAAGAGCAGGCAAGAGAGGGGCGTCTGGGTGGCTCACTCAGTAGAGTGTCTGACTCTTGATCTCGGCTCAGGTCATGATCTCACCGTTCGTGAGTTCGAGTCCCGCGTCGGGCTCTGTGCTGACAGCTCTGAGCCTGGAGCCTCCTTCGGATTCTGTGTCTCCCTCTCTTTCTTCCCCTTCCCAACTCACACTCAGGGTCTCTCTCTCAAAAATAAATAAACATTAAAAAAATTTCTTTTTTAAAAAAAAAAGGGTCTCTAAATTCACATTTGGGGCACCGAGAATTGGAACTTCCTCCTTGTGTTCCCAGGACATCACAGAACTGCTCAACTTGAATGCGCGTGCTGTGCTCTTAATTCAAGATTCCTTCCCCACTCCACAGAGGTGTATCGGCCACCTTCCACGTGCCAGTCCCGGTTCTAAGTGATCCGTAGGCATTATCTCACTTAATTCTCCCCAAAACCTAATAAGGGAGGTATTATTATTCCCCATTTCTACAAAGAGGAAACTGAACAGCAAACGGGTGATGGAGTCAGGACTTAAACCCACGGAGGTGTCATCAGTGGTCTGAACTGTTCTTAGCCAGTTTCCTAAACTGCACCCAGAGAAAAAGGGACAATCCGTAAGCGGGCAGAAGAATAAATAACAGCTTCAGCTAGCGACAGGGAGGGGACTGATCCACATGGCAGGGTCTCGAGTTGTGACTGATTCCCTTTTCCCTCAGTGGGGTGAAATGGACCTTTTTCCTAACTGGGCTGAACGTGGAGTCTTAAACCCCAAAGCCTCATCAGTCTCCTACACCATTGACAGCCCTCAGCCTCTTCCCTCCCACCCACCCAGTCCGACCCCCGCCAGAGGCGTCCCCAGCGCAATGCTGGGGCACACAGCACATTACGGCTGAGATCAAAGGTTTTCTTTGGACAGGGAGGGAACTGAGAATTCTGGAAGAAACTGCTTGACATTTCTCTGGTGGACACATGACTGAATCCCGAAACGAGCACTCACTTTTTCTGCCGTGGATGCAACCTAAGGAGCTGGAGGGGTGATCCAAGGACTCTACAGCACGGAAGTCGGCACTCACACTTCTGCCTGTTTGTCTTAAAAAATACCCTGATGCCAGCCTCCAGAGGAAAGCCTCCAAGGACACAACCCTGCAGACAACACTCTTTAAATATCGCGCCCACCCTCAAACACAGACTGTCTCCTTGGGCACTGATGTGTTTCATACCAAGAGATGTGCCCATCATTCCCACACGACATCAGCTTTTCAGGGAAAGAATAATAGGTGAGGGAAGAGAGACAACAGAGTTGTGTTCATTCTCATTCCGCTAATCAAGAGACGTCCTAAGCTTCCTCCGATAAAATTTAAAGATGCGAGCAGCAAATCGTCCCGCAAAATCCTCGCCAGCAAAAAGGTGAAGGGCTGTCACATCCTAGAATTCTGTGGAAAGGAACTCAAATGAAATGACTGTGGTTCAGCCTCTGCAGCTTGCTGGACGGCTAACTTGTCACGTACCCGAGCTGTGGAATAATAGTTTTTATTATAGCTATTAATAATAAATAATAATATAATAATAAATAAAAAAATAATAATAAGTAATAAACTACTAATAACAAAAGTAGTAGTTTTTAAGCATTATCTTTGTCTTTAGAGAATGCATTCGGCATTTCCAGCAACAGACTGGGAGATTTCCTCCCAGGGACTCCCCCAACTATGGTCCACTAATAGTCCTGTCTTTCGAGAGAATCGCATCATATGTTAGCTAAAAACAGCGACTCTTGTTCGAGACCTCCTATTACAGACACCTGACAAAAATATGGCTTGGGGATTCCATAATTTAAGAAACCTTGAGGGGCGCCTGAGTAGCTCAGTCGGTGAAGGGTCTGACTTTGGCTCAGCTCATGATCTCATGGTTCATGGGTTCAAGCCCCGCAATGGGCTGAGCTGTGTGCTGACAGCTCAGAGCCTGCTTGGGATTCTCTCTCTCCCTCTCTCCCTCTGCCCCTCCCCCGCTCATGGTCTGTCTCTGTCTCCCAAAAATGAATAAATGTCAAAAAATTTTAAGAAAAACACCTTGTAATAGACCTAACTGCAAGTTACATGTGATGATAACTCAGGTTTAAATCGGACATGTAAGGTGGCCTTGACTTAGTGTGCTTCCTAACTCATCGATTCTGAGCATACATGTTCTTAAGAACTTATCAAAGTTTTAAGTTCAGAGGAAGCAAACTGGCCGCCTGTGGGCTGAGCCTGGCCCGGCAGACGAGCTCTGGTCGGCTTACAGAGGGCACAGATGGCGTGCGCATGTGTGTGTGCGTGCAGGTGAAGGAATTCGAACACCTCCAGGTAGGGCCTGCGGTTTCACTATATACCTGTACCTTATTGGCACTGTGGCTGCACAGCGTTTGGCGGTGGGGGCTGTTTGTGCACGTTCTGTGCACGATGGGATGCTTAACAGCATTCACCCTGCAGACGGAGACTAGACTCTAGTCGCTCCTGCTCCGTGAAATAGCCGAAGAGCCCCCCTCCCTGTCTCCAGCCACCGCCAAATGCTCCCTCGTGGGGAGTGGGGAGGAGGCTGGAACTTTCCCCTGGTTGAGAACCATTGCTCCGAATTGTGAGGCTTTCCCTGCGGACCTCTAACCTGACTACTTTTCCCCTACTACCCCTGGCCTTCATTTCCTTCCATTCCTTCCCGTTCTAGACTCTGTGGTCCATCACTTCAATTGCTCGGCCCATCCTTCCAGCACGAAGAGCACAGCTCTCTAGGGCGTCCCTCGGAAGGACACCATGACTTCTGCTCACGTGCCATTGGCCAGAGGCCGTTGTAAGGCTGGACACCCCTCTCAGGGACGCTGGGGCTTATCTTTATTCAGGGTGGCATGTGCCCTGCTAGAGAGATCCTCTTACTTGGCAAGGACGGAATGGGAATTGGGAGGAAAAAAAGTGGTCTGTGCAGGGAACATAAATGCAGTTATTTCCAAAACAGAAACCATCCCCTCCACTCCTGGGACTATCCCTCCCCTGGTGGCCTTAGTCCAGTTACAAGGCGACCGACCATGCAGAAACCTGCTCTCGTCCTTGGATACTCTTTCCCTGTTCCCTTGAAGCAGCGTCCTTCCTTCACACTATGTACAGAACTTGCCCCTTTTCCTTGATCTAATGCTATCCCCACCCCAACCCCATTCTCAGCCACCACAGCCACCCATGTGATGAGTGGATCGCCTCCTAACTGGGCTTCCTGCCTCCTGTCCCCCCCATCACACTTTCTCTTCTGTAGCAGGGACCTTTCTAAAGCGGGAAGCAACCAAATCAGGTGAGTCCCAGCTCTGTGCGTTTCTTCTGACAAAGTCCAGACTCTCCGGTTTGTTCCATGACATACTACACCCCCGTGAACCCCACCTCCATGATTTCTTCCTCCTGTGTCTCCAGAGCCCAGACGGAACTTCATACAGCCCCGGTCCCACGCTGCACTCACCTCCTCCCTGGAGAGCACACTCCCCTGTGACCTGGATCCCTGGCTCCATCACAAGGCTCCCCTCCACACCCCCTTCCTTCACTAAGGCCATCTCTGCCAATCCTTCAGTCAAGCCTCGAATTGCACACCTCCTCCATCGCTTCCTCCCTGAGAGCACCCTGTGTGCGCTCACCGCTCCCCAGTGGGTCAGGCGTCGCGTGCTGTTCTGACAGCCAACATCCAGCCTCAAACTCGGCTGGATCACCTGTTGATCCTCCTTCCCGAGGCTGGGGGTGTCGGTGTGCCCAAACTGTGTTCTCTTCAGTATCATATCCTCATACGGAACACAGAGCTGACACCCAGTAGACACTCGATAAATGCGTGTCAGATACAGGAAGGAGGGCACGGATGTACGACTAACATCTCGTTATACTCTAACGCCGACTTCCTCTGAGCTGTACATGAAATGGTCTGGGGTTTCAGGGAGAAGAACAGCCTGGCCTCAGCTCCGTCACTCGCAAAGTGGGCAGCGGGCGAACTCCTTGGGCTAAGGATGTCCTTGTAGCCTGACAGGTGTCTGAGTATATTTCTGCTGTCATTTTCACCTTCTAGATTTCTTCCGAAGGTGTCAGAAAGAAATGGAAAGACATCCTTGAGTGTGACAGCAGAAGAGAAATACATTGTGATTTTTTTTTTTGGTAATTTTTAAAAACCCGTGCTTTAGGGGCACTTGTACCCCAATGTTTACAGCAGCACCCTCAACAATAGCCAAATTATGGAAAGAGCCTAAATGTCCATCAACTGATGAATGGATAAAGAAATTGTGGTTTATATACACAATGGAGTACTACGTGGCAATGAGAAAGAACGAAATAAGGCCCTTTGTAGCAACATGGATGGAACTGGAGAGTGTGATGCCAAGTGAAATAAGCCATACAGAGAAAGACAGATACCATATGTGTTCACTCTTATGTGGATCCTGAGAAACTTTACAGAAACCCATGGGGGAGGGGAAGGAAAAAAGAAAAAAAAAAAGAGGTTAGAGGGGAAGAGAGCCAAAGCATAAGAGACTCTTAAAACCTGAGAACAAACTGAGGGTGGATGGGGAGTGGGAGGGAGGGGAGGGTGGGTGATGGGCACTGAGGAGGGCACTTGTTGGGATGAGCACTGGGTGTTGTATGGAAACCAATTTGACAATAAATTTCATATATTGAAAAAAAAAAAACCCGTGCTTCTCTGCACTAAAAGAAATGATGGGAGAGTATATATAATATATATAACATAATAAATATACATATGTATATTATACATGTGTGCAATCCACGTGTATATAGATCTATGCCTACATATGTCTACACCCCTACAGATACAGATACACAGCTACCTTCTGATTGTGTCACTGCGCACAGGGGCTGGTGTGAACGCACAGATGTCTGGGGCAGTGGTGGGGAACGAAGGGCAGTTATATTCTTTCGTATATCTTTCCTTAAGACGTGCTGTGATCTGATCCTTCCAGAGCTGATGGAGCAGCATGCCGTGTTACGATTCTGCAGGGGAGAAGGCGGGTGCTCATGTAAATTACTTGGGCCAAGGCTCATCCCGTCCCTGACTCCTGCATTGATAGAAGGTGCACCGCCCAGAAGGCGGGGGGGGGGGCATGGAGAGAGAGGAGGGGTGAATAACGCATGAAAGGCAGTCCTGCCAAAGTGCAAAGAGGGGAGGCTTCCATCCAGGAACAAAAACTGAGATCGGGGTGGGAATGAAAATCACGGCTGATGAGAAGAGAGGTTATGTTACATTCAACAATCTTTATTGACGAACGTGAATAACAACATCAGCAGATATAAGTTTGGGAATTCTCAACTTCGTCATGCCAAGGAAAGTATTTGTGAGACAGTGAACAGACTTTTAAGAGCACTGAACTGACATGTGACCTCTGATAAAATACTGGATCCTATGCAGCAGTTTCCATGGAAAAGAGCATGTTACCCTCACCGGCTTCTGGGTCCGTGCTGACCTGAGCTCATGCCCGGTTTGGATCAGGAATATATTTCAGTTATCTATTGCCGCCAAATGAATTGCCCCAAAACTTTAGAATAATGCTGCATTTTTTTCTCGTCATGATCCTGTGGACTGGCTGGGCGGTTCCTCTGTGGTTTTGCTGTGGGCCAGTCACGTGCCTATGCTCCACGGCAGGGCTGCTGGCGGGAAGGCCCAGCGTGTTCCCAGCTGGCAGGTGCCTGGGCCTCGGCTCTCCTCCGCATGGCCACTCGGCCACTCATCCTCTGTTAGGCTGGACTGGCTTCTTTTTAAAATGTATTTATTTATTTTTGGTAGAGAAAGAGACAGGACATGAGTGGGGGAGGGGCAGAGAGAGAGGGAGACGCAGAATCCGAAGCAGGCTCCAGGCTCCGAGCGGTCAGCACAGAGCCCGACGCGGGGCTCGAACTCACGGACCGCGAGATCGTGACCTGAGCCGAAGTCAGACGCCCAACTGACTGAGCCACCCAGGTGCCCCACGCTGGGCTGGCTTCTTAATGGTGATCTCAGAGCAGCAGTCCCCAAAAACGAGAGGGGACCTTCTGGGCCTCAGAAGGCCCATGCTCCAGAAGTCACGCAGCCTGACGTCCCCATGTTTTATTAGAAAAAATGAGGGGCAAACCTGTCCTGATTCAAGGGATGGGGGGTGGAGGGGAATACGGTGGTGGTTTTCATTGGACACAGCTGGAGGACAGAGGCTGCCAACGTTCATGGATCCAGAGGTTAAACAATTCCACAGGCCCTCACCACGAGCAACCCCACAGCCCAGGTTCGATCAACGCCTCCCCCATCTTGGATCCCAACCTGACTCTGCATGAACATGCCTCCTGTCCAGCTCTACACACAACTTCTGTTGTCTCTTCTTGTTCTTCTGCAAACACTGGCTCCAGGCTGGACTTTCCTGCCTGAGGGGAAGCCCTGGGAGGGCTGGCCCTCTGTGAGGAAAGGAGGTGAATGCTATTGCACTTCTTTTTTTAACCTTTATTCATTCTTGAGGGACAGAGAAAGACAGAGTGTGAGCAGGGGAGGGGCAGAGAGAGAGGGAGACACAGAATCCGAAACAGGTTCCAGGCTCCGAGCTGTCAGCACAGAGCCCGACATGGGGCTTGAACTCACAAACCGTGAGATCATAACCTGAGCTGAAGTCGGGTTTTTTTTAAGTTTACATATTTATTTGGAGGGAGCATGAGTGAGTGCGAGTAAGGCGAAGGGAGAGAGAGGGAGACAGAGAGCATCCCAAGCAGTAATCTTGCTGTCAGTGCACGGCCTGACTCAGGGCTCAATCCTGTGAACTGTGAGGTCATGATCTGAGTCCACATTAAGAGTTGGATGCTTAACTGACTGAGTCATTCTTCCTTCCTTCCTTCCCTCCTTCCTTCTTTCTTTCTTTCTTTCTTTCTTTCTTTCTTTCTTTCTTTCTCTTCCTTCCTTCCTTCCTTCCTTCCTTCCTTCCTTCCTCCTTCCTTCCTTTCTTAAATTTTAGAGAGAGAGTGTGAGCAGGGGAGGGGCAGAGAGAGAGAGGGAGAGACAGAACCCCAAGCCGGCCCCACGCTCAGCACAGAGCCTGACACGAGGCTCGGTCTCATGACCGTGAGATCACGATCTGAGCTGAAATCAAGAACAGGACGCTTACCCGACTGAAACCACCCAGGTGCGCAATGCCACTTCACTTCGATCGCTATGTTCCCATTTTGGTTTTGACCTCAAATCAACCCTCAGCAAGTAATTCTTAGAAATGCCTTGAAACAAATAAGACAGACAACAGAAATTAAGCAGCTGTCTACAAATGCAGTGAATCACCTTCAATTTATTTTAAGATTGTTTTAGACATCAATTTGTAGGATTTAGCTCAGAAAAAGTGGGGGTTTTAAAAATTAATGTTGACTTCTTGTCAAGAAAATAAACAAAAATTGGATAGGATTGAGGAGATTTCTTTTAATAACCAATTCTGGAAGGGAGAAAAATCAGTGAAATGGTATTCAGATACATGTCCTGATTCGCTATGAAGTGGTCCACTGAAGTGTCTGTGCATGTTCTGTTCTATGCTCAGTGATTTTACGAAAATGCTTTTCTGGTAGCTGATAAAAACACACAACACCAGCCTACCCCAAACAAGATGTTCTTTGCATATAATATATGCAATTACGATTGGGCAGAATATCCGTAAAAGAAGCACCCAAACTTTCAATTCAGTTGACGGACTTTAAGCTTCTCACTCGATGTGGATTCACATTTGAGAAACTCCCATAAAATAAGATGTTGGATTCTCAGTCATGCTTTTTCTAATGTTGTAAAACTACGGGAAAAAACAACAACAACTGGGGTTTAAAGTCCCATGCATTTATGAGGCTCCTGGGTGGCCCAGTCCGTTAAATGCCTGACTCTTGATTTCGGCTCAGGTCATGATCTCATGGTTCATGAGACCGAGCCCCGCTTCGGGCTCTGCCCTGAGCATCGTTCACGAGA
>NW_024412377.1:5123451-5141018 GCF_014898765.1 Herpailurus yagouaroundi | reverse complement strand
GCATCGTTCACGAGACCGAGCCCCGCTTCGGGCTCTGCCCTGAGCATGGAGCCTGCTTGGTTTTCTCTTCCTCTCTCTAGCCACGGAGTGCAAATGAGTGCTCTCTCGCTCTCTCTCTCAAAAGTAAAAAATAAATTTAAAAAGTACCATACATTTAAAAAGTGAAACAGAATTATCTATCAACTTTTAAAATAATGATTTCCACAAGATCATAATAATAGATACGTGCACTTCCAAATATTCCGCTGCAGCTGAGTGGTTCATCCATAGGATTATGCACCTGCCGGCTATAACTTGCTAATGGCACCCAGGCGACATCAAAAACAGTACTAACGATATGAAATTACCTAGTGAACTCACCTATCCCTCCTTCAAGTCTAAACTTGTCCAAAATATTCGTGATCCCATCCAGTCCCCCTACACAACTTGCTGCCATTTTATTCATAACGTTGCAGAGCGATGGGTATGCTGAGGGTCCCCTGCACACTCTCTCCTGTTACACTCCGTGTTTTCTTTTGTCCCTACTTCTCCTTTAAGATCTGCCCTTGTTCCTCATCTTAAATGGGAAGAGAAAAGCCCCTCCCGAATGGGGCTGCTGTAGGATTAAAGGAACAAATGTTTATAAAGGGCTTAGAACAATGCCTGGCACTCAGAAAACCCGTACACATCAGCCTCAGTGATGGCAAAGTCTCCTTTGACTAGTACAAACCCACACGCACTGTTCTTTTGTCTGAATTAGGATTTCATAGTCAGATTACTGATTGTGCCCACTATCATTAATTAGTCCCTAGCTCTCTCACTTAACATTGTTGTCCCCAGTTATGGTCTAAATGACTTTGGCAGGGGCGGGGGGAGCAGAATGAGCACAGATGATGCATTTTATTTACATATCCGTTGCAGTTCTAGATGTTTATTACAGTTATCAAATGATCAGTAATTAGGATTGCATTTGTTGATGCCTATGAGTAGATGAATAAGATAGGGGCCAAATTTAGGTGTCATATTAAAACTAGCATAGGGCAGAACTTCCCTCCCACATTACTGAATAAAATCAGCCACCATTTATAAAAAGTAACAAAGAAAATTCACCAACTGCAGCAATGACACACAAAAAAGGGCATGTTCCCATATCATGAACTCCAAAACCAACGGCCAAGAAGAGAAAGCAAAGATTCCAGAACTGAGAACGAGGTGGGGTAGGCTTGGATCTTAACCCTGCCCACCCTTCCAAGTAGTCTCATGGAGGAGACAAAGCCTAGCCAATTCCTACTAGTGTGCACAAAGCAGAAGAGGGGCAAACTAACAGTCACAGAGATCACGGCGTGGTGGGAACGGTGTGATGTACCATCTCCTTTAAAGGGTGCTCCTTCTAGATCCCAAATAACCTAGGAAAACTCCCCACCACCTCCATAACTGATACTAGCGGGAAGGAGGAGAGAACAGTGGGGCAATCCAATACCAAGTCGGGGGCAGTTGGAGACCAACGTATGGAGATGCGGATATAACCTTAGGGTCCCTGCAAGGGATGGAAAGAATCCAGGGAGCAGTCCTTCCTCCTAACTCGTCCTGCATGGGACGGATGAGGTGTGAAGAATCAAGGGTGCATGGGGCGCCTGGGTGGCTCACTCAGTTAAGGGCCCAGCTCTTGGTTCCGACTCAGGCCATGATCTCATGGTTCACGGGATCTACCCCACACTGGGCTCTGCGGCGACAGCATGGTGCCTACTTGGGACACTCGCTGTCTCTGTCTCTGTCTCTCTCTCTCTGTCCCTCCCCAGGAAGAGCCACTTTATGGCTTTTATTGTAAAGTCCAGCGTGTTGAGTAACATCTGAGACAGACCACAGAAGTAATAAAACAGTGCCCTTTGGTGGAAGGATATCCCTCTATTGTTCTCATTTCAGTCGTCAGCGACAGTTGTAGTGTGTCTGCTATGCCTCTAAGTATGATTTCCAAGAGAAGTTTCTCTACACCAGATGTCCTCAAACTGCAGCCTAAGGGCCAAGTCACATCCACCCACCATCTGCTTCGGAAAGCCCTCTGAAGCTAAGAAGGTTTTCTACGTGGCTAAATGATTCTTTTCACCAAAAGGAAATACTTCCTGACACACGAAAACTAGGTGAAATTAAAGTTTCAGTTCCCGTTAGTAAAGTATTGGCACGGGGGTGCGCTCATCCGTGTGCGCGTTGTGGCCGCGTTCCCACCGCGATGGCAGTGTTGAGTGGTTTTGACAGAGAGAGACGGTGTGGAGCACAGCACCCGAGCTGTTGATTTCTTGGCCCTTCGTGGAAAGAGTCTGCCAGCCCCTGCTCCACGCTCTGGTGGAGGCTCGATGTCGTGCGCTGCTTCCGCCCCATGTTATAATCCCCCCTGCCTCCCCATGAGGCCGCGATGCTTGCATCCCACACCTCCACGGAGGGGATGGCTCCGTGCCAGGTGGCAAGCCTGGGAAGCTGCCCAGGAGTCATTCCTGCTGCATAGTTTAGGTGCACCTGGGCGACAGGGACGCAGAGAAGACGGCAACGTGGGGGACAGGATGGGGACAGAAGAGACAGGGAAGTATTTAAGGATGTGAGGAGACACTTAAACAAGCAGCAAGTGGGGCATCTGGGGGGGCTCAGCCAGTCAAGCCTCAGACTCTTGATTTTGGCTCAGGTCATGATCTCGTGGTTTGTGGGTTCGAGCCTTGTGTTGGACTCTGTGCTGACAGTGCAGAGCCTGCTTGGGATGCTCGCTCTCTCCCTCCTCTATGGCTCTCCCGCACTCTATCTCTTTCTCTTTCTCTCTCAACATACATACGTTTTTTATTTTTTATTTTTTTTTCGACGTTTATTTTATTTTTGGGACAGAGAGAGACAGAGCATGAACAGGGGGGGGAGCAGAGAGAGAGGGAGACACAGAATCGGAAACAGGCTCCAGGCTCTGAGCCATCAGCCCAGAGCCTGACGCGGGGCTCGAACTCACGGACCGCGAGATCGTGACCTGGCTGAAGTCGGATGCTTAACTGACTGCGCCACCCAGGCGCCCCCATACGTTTTTTAACAAAGCAGCAAGTGAAGCATCGGAGGTGAAGGGGCAGCACGGAGAAGCCTGAGAGAGAGCGATCAGGGGGACGTCCGGCTGCTCTTGGATCCGTGGCAGACGCAGGGAAGCCTGTGCATCACCACCTCTTTTTTCTCTGTGCTGCTGACGAAGGACGCCTTCAGTTAGGGGCTGAACTGTGCCCCCCAAATTCATGTTGAAGCTACAGCCTCCAGTGCCCAGGACTTAGAGATGGGGTCTTTATTTTTTTTTTTTTTCAACGTTTATTTATTTTTGGGACAGAGAGAGACAGAGCATGAACGGGGGAGGGGCAGAGAGAGAGGGAGACACAGAATCGGAAACAGGCTCCAGGCTCTGAGCCATCAGCCCAGAGCCTGACGCGGGGCTCGAACTCCCAGACCGCGAGATCGTGACCTGGCTGAAGTCGGACGCTTAACCGACTGCGCCACCCAGGCGCCCCAGAGATGGGGTCTTTAAAGAAGGGGTTAAGTGAAATTGAGGTTAAGTGGCATTAATCTGGCGTGACTGGTATCTTTCTAAGAAGAGGAGGTTCTCTCTCTCACGCACAGTGAGGAAGCCACGGGAAAAGGCTCAGCATCGGCAAGCCAAGGAGAGAGGCCTCAGGAGAAACCGATGCTGGGCAACCTTGATCTTGGATTTCTAGCCTCTGGAAGTGGGGAAACGCGTTTGTGCCGGTTCAGCCGCCCAGGCCGCGGCGCTTTGTGACGGCAGCCCTAGCACGTGAAGACAGTGTCGTCCGGCCACGTGGGCTGGCCCACCTCTGCAGCTGTGCTTCTCCAGCCTCGCCCCCAACCCCGAGGACCTGAGCAGACACACGCCACGCAGGCTGGCAAGTCTCTTCCTTCGCTCGGCACAAAAGAGCCTGCCTACGCTTCTGTCTATACCATAGGGTGATTCCCCAGGGCTTGTGAGATCCACTGCCCCCCAGAGAACCAGAAGTATATTGGGATTTTATCAGCCTACTTTCTCTATTCACGTTTTTAGGTGAAACAAAACATGAGGCGCATGCAACGCAACTGACAGGCAACAAAGTGGGATGCCCAAGGCGGGCGTTCTCCCCCCTCAGCACCGACACCTGCCGCTCGATCCTTTCGGTTGTGCAACTGCCCTGTGCACTGAAAGATGTTCAGCAGCGTCCCTGCCGTCTGTCCACCATATGCTAATAGCATCCTCCGAGTGTGACAGCCGACGATGTCTCCAGGCACTGCCACGTACCCTTCGGAGGGAACAGAATTGTCCCCGGTTTCAACCAATGGTGTAGAGTGAGGCTGCCCAGCAGAGACAGCGAGCAGGAGGTGAACGATCAGAAAAAAGCTGTGGCCTGACGGTCCGTCGTAGCCAGAGAGGCTCACAGGTGAAGCCACAAAGAGAAGACACCAGGGAAGTGGCCACACGCTAAAGGATGCTCTGTTGTTCCCGAGACGTGTCCATGCGGCCACTGGGACTTGTTCTGGGCTTCGTACCCACCTTGGTAACCTACATCCTCTAGGTACTTAAGTATCCTTGATTCTTTTTTTTTTTTTAAGATTTTTTTAAATATTTAGTTTGAGAGAGAGAGAGAATTTAGTTTGAGAGAGAGAGAGAGAGAGAGAGAGAGTGTGTGTGTGTGTGTGTGTGTATTTCCAAGTTATTAGCGGGTTCTCAGCTGAGAAGGAGAGTGCAGTGGCTCAGAGCACGGGCCGGGTGTCCAGAAGTCTGGAAGCAAATCCCAGCTCCCCTATTTGCTCGTGTCTTGATGGTATTGGCTTATGGGGGGATGTGGCCACATCCTGGATGTAAGGGGCTGGTTGCCATGCAGTGGCTGTCTCGTCGCATGATTCGAGACAATTCTGGGGCAGCAAGGTCACTGCCCACCAACCAGACAACTAAAATTCATGTCTGAGTCAGGGCCACTACTTTGAATGGGACTCCTGGTCACCTCCTAACCTCTCTGGGTCTCGCTTTCCTCACCCTAAAACGGAGGGGCCGGCCCAGTCCCAGCCTTCTTTTTGCTAGGGAAGCTGGGGAAGCAATCGTTCTATAACATTTATTTTTAGATAAAGACAAAAAAAAGTCAACTTGAGTTTAGCTGCAAACAAAAGTATCTCATTTCCTCACTCAATAGCTAATTCTCTAGGAGTCAGAATTCAGAACACATGTTGCTTGATTTACAGTGGCAACCAGCAATTTGTGTGAGAAAGACTTAATTTAGAAGAACGCACATGTCATTTTTTTTTCATAACCAAGTAAGAGTTACAATTAGTTTGATTCATATGCTGTCACGATGTCTCCAACCACACGCACTGTGAACAATACGAAGTTTTCAAGGCAGCACTTTGATAGAGAGGACTATTTCTCAGTTGTGTAATTTATATTAAACATAAACCCTCCTCCATTTTTCTCTTGAATGTCCCATGCCCACTCAAGCATCGTCTCCTATGAGTGGATCCTTAAGTAGGAAAACCACTGAATAGACTCACGTTGTAGAGCTTTGTTCTGTAATGCTCTACCTTTAGAAAATTGCCAGAATACGTAAAAGTGAAACGTCCAACATAACACCAACGTAAAAAACATGCATCAACTCCTTCTCCCCTTTTCACCTCCATCTTAACACGGAGCAAATTTTTAAATCATGTCATCACACCAAAGACCAAATGACTCAAAATGTTTTCCAATGCTTGATTTAGAAATTAAGGAGATACAGAATGGATTCAAAATGAGAATGGGCAGGCTGTTAAAGAATCAAAGTGTTCATGATTACTTAGGTTCTCCTTGGAAAGTTCCTCCCATGCTTATTGTCTTATCAGCCATACTTGAAAGTCAAGTTACGAAAATCACGTAAGGACTGATCAGGAAGAAATTTTAAAAAAAGCAAAACACTAACTGCAGATCAAATGTTAAGAGAAGTTATTATCGAGAATATGGGATAGTGGATAAGGAGTAAGTGGAGTTTATTTTAGAGAGAGAGAGTGTATGTGTGTGTGTGTGTACATGTTTCATATACCATTGAGAAATACATTCTTCGTATGTAACGTAGGTCTTTGCTTTCTATTATAAATTTTTTTTAAGTTTATTTTGAGACAGGCAGAGAGAGCAAGTGGGGGAGGGGCAGAGAGAGAGGAAGAGAGAGAGAATCTCAAGCAGGCTCTGTGCTGTCAGCCCACAGCCCGACACGGGGGTCGAACTGATGCACGGTCAGATCATGACCTGAGCTGAAACCAAGGGTTGGACGCTTAACCGACTGAGCCACCCAGATGTTCTTTTGCTTTTCTATATAAAGCTAAATAACAGTATAATAGTACAGGTGTTTAATAAAACCATTCAGTCCATGCATACTTTGTCACGAAAAAGAATTCATCATTCTTCTAAAAAAAACACGTCTTCTACATAAGAACATAATATGCACTCAATAAATCTTGAAAGGATGAATATTATTTTGAGAGGCCAGCTTAGTCTCACCTACTTGAGTTACAACAGCCTCTTACATTGGATACACATGGAGCAGTGAGTCAGAAAGAAGCAAGAGTGTGCTGGAAAGGGGAGGACGGGGGACGGCCATCTCTCACAAGTGACAGGCCTCCATCGTTCAGACGGCACAACACTGGATGGAAACCCGCAGGACCTCCGGTGCTAGCTGCTTCTTCCTCCCCGTCTACACGGCTACCTTTAGGTTAATTGTCCAGTGTTTTTCAAATTCTAGGCACTGAATTAAAATAAATACATTGGAAACCGGAACGTTCAGTAAATGAAAAAAATGGTACTGGCGACAACTCATGTGTCCTGAGTGGCGACCACGGGCCAGGCACTGTGTGTGAGCCACTTGAGCTCACTGGCGGCCAGACTGAGGGGATTGTAGTGGAAAATGACCCACGCTCGCATCGCCTGCAGGTGACAGTGCTTTTGTGCTACTGGGGTTTGACTCATCTACATCACCTATTCCTCTGGCCCTTCCTGTCTTTGTTCTTTCCAATTCTTTTTCATTGTCTCCTTTGAAGCATTACCACTAGTCCAGGTGACTCAAAAAACTATGAGACACACTGTTCCCTACTTAACCTGCCTCCTGGTCCTGAGTTAGGTTCAGATAGGTTTCAACAATGTATTCTAGGGAACCGGTGGAGCTGGGATGGATTCGCCTTCCAAAATCAGTGAAGACTGAACAGGCCACCGGCAAACATCCAAACTCTTATCACTGTTGAGATCATCCCCCGTTTCAGAGCATCTGGCTTTTCTTCCACTGCCGCACGGGTCTCAGGTGACAGTGAAACGGAAGAAAGGCCCTGACTGATGGGATTCTCTGCTGCACTACAATGTCGTATTTTCTGTCCCTCTGATTAGAAAACACCTTTGTTCGCTGGATCATTACTTCCAAATGTGTGCTTACTGTTCTTCACTTCTACGGTTTCCAGCGATTTCTCACACACTGCTGTGGATCAGTCAAGATCCCCCAGAGAAAACAGAATCAACAGCATGTGTATTATCTATGTATCTATCATAACTTTACAGACCTTTGTATCTACCTCTATTTCTGTCTACCAATCGTCAAGCAATCAGTCCCTCATTGTCATCATCTACCTATCAGATTTACTTTAAGAAATTGGGTCACCCGATTGTGGGGGCTGGCAAGTTCAAATTCTGCAGGGCAGGCTGGAGACCCAGGGAAGAAATGGTGTTGCAACTTGATTCCGAAAGCAATCTGCTGGCAGAATTTCCTCCTCCTCAGGAGACCTCACTTTTCTTTCTTTCTTTCTTCCTTCCTTCCTTCCTTCCTTCCTTCCTTCCTTCCTTCCTTCCTTCCTTCCTTTTTTTAAGAGAGAGACAGAGATTGAGAGAGTGGGAGAGAGGCAGAGGCAAAGGGAGAGAATCCCAAGCAGGCTCCGTGATCAGTGTGGATCCTGATGCAGGGCTTGATCCCATGACCCTGGGGTCATGACCTGAGCTGAAATCAAGAGTTGGCTGCTCAATCAACTAAGCTTCCCAGGTGCCTCCACACTCTTTTTTCTTAAGGCCTTCAACTGATTGCAAGAAGCCTACCCATGTTATGGAGGGTGACCTACTTTACTCCAAGTCTACTGATACAAATGTGAGTATCTTAAAAATACTTACATGGTAAAGTCTAGACGGATGTTTGACCAAACAGCAAGGAATGATGGTCTGAGTAGACCTATAAAACCAACTATTGCACCATGGTTTTTAGACAGCTTTAAGTAATGAAACAGGCATATGATGGGAAAAGTACTGAATCTCATCTTCATAAATTTTTCACTAGAGCTGCTGGTGGAGAAATCTAGGGCACTATATGTTTAATTTTACTTTCTTTTCCTCCAGGGAAGGAGCACGATCATTGAGAAGTGGCGTCATCAGGCAGCCACAAGCAAAGAGGGTGGCATCCATCTACAGAACTCAAACCAATCACAGGGCAGCATCCTGCATTTCTGGTATCATCTGTAGCTGGCCCTTCCCACATCTACCTGGTTAACACTCAGACATCTTACTTCCAATGGAGGAAGGGGGTGGGGGTAAGTAAGCAATGGTTTCATTTTCAATCTCCCCTACACCTATGGAATATTTGGTTTTAACTAGTTTGGTTAGTTAAAGGCAACAAACCTTTAGTTAACTCTAGTTCACAGAAGGTAATCATACAAAATTACATCTAAGTCCGTTACTTTATTGCCCTGCCTGCATCAGTACAGTATGTATCCAGGCCAGTCAAGGAAGTAGCCTCTCTCCTCTTTTTTTTTTTTTTTTTTTTAACGTTTATTCATTTTTGAAATACAGAAAGACAGAGCACAAGTAGGGGTGGGGTGGAGAGAGAGGGAGACACAGAACCTGAAGCAGGCTCCAGGCTCTGAGCTGTCAGCACAGAGCCCGACGTGGGGCTCGAACTCACGAACTGGGAGATCATGACCTGAGCCGAAGTCGGACGCTCAATCAACTGAGCCACCCTGGCGCCCCTGGCCTCTCTCCTCCTGGACAAGACTTTGGCGTGCGGTCTTATTATTTTAGAAGAGAGATATTATCATGTTTATAAGTCTTAAGAGAAGTTAATAAATCACATAGTAGATATTGAGAAATAGTTTCTCAAAAAAGAAGTGTCTTGGAGAGTTTGGGAACAGATGAATAGTCACCAAGAACACAGGTTCTTCTGTTCTGGGATTTCACTAAGACAAAGATTTCTGAATGGCCTGACAGTGGACCACGCGGCCCTTGCCAAAACATCTTGTACATATTGGAACCCGACGACGGAACACGGCATGATGAGGGCTGATGCTTCTCCTTTCCAGCTGTGTAAATCACTGTACCTGCCGTTCATTGTACCATACTTGATTTGCCGGAGTTCACACATTTCCTCATTAGGGAAATGCAAAAGCCTAGGAGTCAGAGAAGTGAACGCTTCTCCTTTGGACAGCCTGCAAGACAGTTTCTTTGCCCATGTGCATCAAACATCTAGGCTGGCAGTAGCCTTTTCTTCCTCCCTCCACGCATGTCTTCATGGATATGTGATTATCCCAGCTGATGTCAGAACTGCCTCTACAAAACCAATCCTCCCAGAGAAGCTGTTGGTTTATGCAGAGGTGCTCATGCATGAACCAGATCCTAGCGATGGGCCTGAGTGTTTTATTAGAGCTATATTCCAAGGTACAAAGGAGACCCAGGAGGGGAGACCAGTCTGAGGAATGGAACCAGTGAACATGATCCCCAGGGGGACAGAACAGAGCAGGCAGCTGAAAGGCCAGGGGAGCCCCAGCACTCAGGCTCTGCAGGATGGGCGAAAGTGCGGGGCGTGTAGACCCAGGCGGCGAGGGCTACAATTCCCATCCCTGAACGCTGCCGTGCGATCTTGGACTTCACAGCCCAGGAGTCTCAGCTCTGTCCTCGACAACAGAAGTTCCACCTACTCTGCAGGTTTCCACTGAAGTTACTAATAAAGACATGCAAAGTTTGGGCGCGATGTGGGCACTAAACAAAGGCAGTTGCCACCCTCCCGGCAGCCCTGGAGAATGGCAGCTTTGATGTGTAGGCAGCATGTGGGCACAAGGGGAGGTGGTTCCTCTCCCTCCTGGAACCTGGAAAAAAGGGCTAGAAGATTTTTCTCTAGGAATTCTACCAAGAAACAAACACAAATAGACCTAGAACACACATCTTCGAGAGTAATATGCCGCAGGATGGCTTGTTAGAACCCAGTGGAGAGCAACAGAAACACGGCTGGGCAGCAATGAAAATGCAAGGGAGAGGGCATGAGGACAGGCAGCTGGCTATGGTCTCTCTGGGCTGTCCAGGGAGAGGCCAGGCAGGCTCGGGACCACGGGTGTCCAGACTGTGGCTGTGTGGACCTCCACAAGGACATGAAGGGAGCACTGGAAATGTCCTCACGGCGATCCCTAGAGCTCATTCCGATTCCTGCTCCTGGGGAATGAATACACAATAGAACGGACCTCCGACACATGGAGCATGAACTGACCCACAACAGTGGGACTTGTTGGCATAAATCCACAAATGACCTGGCCTTTTGCTTCTGATGCTTGAGGCAAGCAAGTCAGCGCCAGGAAGGGGGCTCACACGTGGAATGCTGACAAATCAGGTCGCTGAACATCCAAACTGGAGAGGCCAGCCCCAGCTGGGGATAAAAGCTCAGCCATCATCTGGGAAGCCAGCTTGGGGAGCCTCCAGATAGACACCCAGGACATCCAGGGGACACCTGTGATCACAAGTGCAGTTCAATGCAGCAAAGGGAGGGGGGAAGGACAGATGGCAGGGCAGTACTCCCGAGCACAGTGTCTCATTTTGATCACTGAAAAAGAGTCTTTTCTCTTATCAGCCCTCTTTGAAAGAAAAAGTCTTATTGGAGAACAGAAATAGTTCTTTCCAATTGAAGTAGAATTTTTAAAAATGAGTTTTCAATTCAGCAGTGAGTAAAAAAAAAAAAAAAACCAACTTGCCTGTTTTCAGACTGAACAATTTGTGGTATACCCCTTAGACGATCTTGGCCCATCTCCTGCCATTAAATGTTTTTATTAGAAGTTTTATGAAGAGATGCTTTTGAAATGTTCCTATAACCTCAATTTTGATGGTCTCCATAAACAGAAATTGCCAGTGTTATGTTGAGGAACATTTCTACTTTATAGGGCATTGGCACACTGAATCTGGAAGCTTCTAGCTAGCTTATGCTCAAAGAGATGGACAGGCTACTTTAGCCATTGGAGACTCACAAAGGGGCCTCTCCAAAGAGTCATCCTGTGGATGACCACCTTCCAGCCCAACTTGCTAAGCATCTTCAGATGCCTCTTGCAATTCCCAGATAGCACAGAGCAAAATCTCCTTCTAAGAGAGTTCTGGGATATGCAAAACTCCATGTAAGGTGTAGCTGGCCTCAGGCCTTTGTCTTTGACCTCAGAGTCCCACTTGCCACAATCTTGACCCAATGCATTTGGGTCTGCCCCCAAAAGTGTTCCTCCACCAGTCTCACATGTGTCTTACAGAGCACTCCCACTGGTCTTGCAGAAGAACCAATGTTCAACGTTCAAGACCATTGAACTGGCCACATAAAAATGAGCCCCTTTCTAAGGGCTCTGAAGGAACATCCTTTAATGTGTTCTTGCACATGGGATCCCATCAGCCTAGTAATGCAGCAGCCATGGGGTCCTCAGAGTCTCTCAGTCCTGAAGTCTCCTGGTGGGCACTGATATCTTGAGAATGAGGCTAGAGACTCCAAAAGTGAGGTGCTGCACAGGGAAAGTACCCAAAGACATGACCCAATTGTCACTTCGAAGTGAATGGTGACAGTGCCGGGGGTCTCTGGGAAATGTGCTTTTCACAGGCCCTTCTATGCTTTGCCCCAGTGGAAGATACGGGCAATGGTTAGTGTTGTTGCATAGGATTTCCTTCTTATTCTTGTTTTTTTCTTTTTTTGGTAAGTAAATCTGTACCAATCTAGAAAGTATGTACATAATGCTGTCTACTGTAATCATTTAATAGATACTTATTAGTAGTAATTGTAGTCATTCTAGTGATACAAATACCAAGAGATTATCATATTGACATATTTGTAGACTCTAACTCTTCTGGATTATTTGATTAGGCTGCAAACATCTACTTAACTCAGTTTAATATATTAATATACCAAAGACTGGTTATCTTTTTTTTTAAGTTTATTTATTTATTTTGAGAGAGAGAGAGAGAGAGAGAGGGAGTGAGAGCAAGAGAGGGGCAGAGAGAATCCTAGCAGGCTGTGTGCTTTCAGCACAGAGCCCAACATGGGGCTTGAAGTCACCAACTGTGAGATCGTGGCCTGAGCTGAAATCAACCGAACAAGCCCCCCAGGCGCCCCCTGTTTGGTTATCTTCTGCTGATTCAAACTGACTATGTGAATTTGCTGAGTCATTGCCCTGAATTTCACAGCAGATCTCAAGAAGCATGGTCCACGTGGAGAGGGAGACAGCAGACTGCTCTTCAAACAGTTGAAGGCACTGTTTCCCCAAACCGGGCAAACTGTAACCGCTCTCCGGATTTTCCTTCTCTTCCTAAGTTCCTGACTACGTTTCTCAGCATGGTAAGAGTACTGAGCATTTTGCTGTGTCCTTGTTGACATCTAAGATGCCCTTAAATAAAAATTATCTCCAAAGGCAAGGGAATTAAAAGCAAAAATGAACTATTGGGACCTCATGAAGATAAAAAGCTTCTGCACTGCAAAGGAAACAATCAACAAAACTAAAAGGCAACCGATGGAATGGGAAAAGATATTTGCAAATGACATACTGGATAAAGGGCTAGTATCCAAAACCTATAAAGACCTCACCAAACTCCACACCCAAAAAACAAACAATCCAGTGAAGAAGTGGGCAGAAGACATGAATAGACACTTTTCCAAAGAAGACATCTAGGTGGCCAACAGACATATGAAACAATGCTCAACATCTCTCCTCCTAAGGGAAATACAAATCAAAACCACACTGAGATACCACCTCACACTGGTTTAGAGTGGCTAAAATGAACAAATCAGGAGGCTATAGATGCTGGCGAGGATGTGGAGAAACGGGAACCCTCTTGCACTCCTGGTGGGAATGCAAACTGGTACAGCCACTCTGGAAAACAGTATGGAGGTTCCTCAAAAAATTAAAAATAGACCTACCCTACGACCCAGCAATAGCACTGCTAGGAATTTACTCAAGGGATCCAGGAGTGCTGATGCATAGGGGCACATGTACCCCAATGTTTACATCAGCGCTTTCAACAATAGCCAAATTATGGAAAAAGCCCAATGTCCATCAACTGATGAATGGATACAGAAGATGTGGTTTATATATAACATGGAATACTACTTGGCAATGAGAAAGAATGAAATCGTGCCATTTGCAGCAACACAGATGGAACTGGAAGGTATTATGCTAAGCGAAATAAGTCAGTCAGAGAAAGACAGATACCGTATGTTTTCACTCATAGGTGGATCTTGGGAAACTTAACAGAAGACCATGGGGGAGGGGAGGGGAAAAAGGTTACAGAGAGGGAGGGAGGCAAACCATAAGAGGCTCTTGAATACTGAGAACAAATTGAGGGTTGATGGGGGCGGGGGAGAGGGTAAAGTGGGTGATGGGCATTGAGGAGGGCACTTGTTGGGATGAGCACTGGGTGTGGTATGGAGATCCATTCGTCAATAAATTATATTTAAAAAAAAATTATCTTCTGGGAGACTCTTCACTCAGACCGAACAACTGGGAAGCACCATCTGTCAGGGGGATCCATGAGGGACGCCATCCAGGTAAGTGGGGCAGGCCATTCCTGGTCCGGAGGTTTGGAGAAGGAGGGAACAGCATTCTGGGTGAAGCTCTTCTAGACCTAACATAGGATGTGTTCCAAATCCTGGGAAACACCAGTGAAACAACCATGGCCCCAGCACATGAATTAAAAATACAACAGAAAGCGCTACAGCTGCGAACTGGAGGCATGAGTGCTTCCGTCTCCTGGCAGGGCTGGGGAGGGAGGGACCGGGCTTCTGCCTGGCTGGCGGCAGCTACGCCATGGGGAGGGGCGGCAGCTGTTGTGTGCACTTGCAACAGCTGGAGGCAGGAATCTCAGCTGCATTTCTGCCTGTGTCCTTGGAATGGGAGAGGCGTATCTGCCAGCAGCCTCTTACTTCCAGAATACGGATCACTGCGAAGGTTTGAACATCTGCTTGGTTAGAAAATGATTATACCCTAACCTAAGGAGTTCTATGTTTCTTCTGACCCCATCACTGTTTCCCTAAAATCTACAATATTCTTCTGTTTTTGGCATATGAGGGTGCTGGACCAACATCTTTTATGTTACAAATTGACCCATGGTTGTTCACGGAGGCAATGAGGCTATGTGTGGTAGACTGAACGTGGCCGCCCGGCAACGTCCACATTCTAATCCCAGGTCTGGGGAAGAGCAAAAGGGACTTTGCAGATACGATTACTTTTTTTTTTTAAGTAATTAGAGAGAGAGAGAGAGAGAGAGAGAGAGAGAGAAAGCATGAGCGGGGAGGGGCAGAGCGAGAGGGAGGGAGAGAGCGAATTCCAAGCAGGCTCCATGTTGTCAGTGCAGAGCCCCGCATGGGGCTCGATCCCATGAACCTGATCACGACCTGAACCGAAATCAAGGGTCAAACGCTCAACAGACTGAGCCACCCAGGTGCCCCTGCAGATATGGTTAAGGTAAGGCTTTGGGGATGAGAAGATTATCTTTATTATCACAAGGACTCTCATAAAAGGGAGAAAAGAAGGTCAAAGACAGAGAAAGGTGATGTGACCGTGGGTGCAGAGAGATGAGTAGTATACTGCTGGCTTTGAAGATGGAGGGGCCCTGTGCCAAGTTCTGTGGACAGCCTGCGGAAGCTAGTTTTGCAAACAGTTTCTGGGCCCCAGACGGAGCCGCTCCTGCCCAGGGTGCCATGACAGCACACACAGATGTGGGCAACTTCTGTGTCCCTGCAACTGTTCTACTAGCCCAGAGACGCAGTATACACGCTCAGCCAGCCCCCAGATGCCAAGCCACTTCTGAGCTCTGTATGTCCTGCCTTGTTCTTTCTTACCCCAAACGAGTTGACTACTGTCCCCCCCACCCATCAGATAGGGTCTGTTTTCTTCCTCTTTGTTCCTTATTCATTATCCCAGAAAAGCTGCCTGCCTTCTGCCCCATTTTGCAGTTCTCCAAATAGAGACCGTCTGTCTCATGAAGTGTTAACGAAAATGTGTTTGTATTACCTAAATTGTCTTCTTTCATCATTTTGTGAACACGAGAAAGGGCAAAAAAAAAAAAAAAAAAAAAAAAATACCCTGCCCCACCCAGAGCCTCCAGAAGGAATAAGGTGTGCCAACCCATTTTTGACTTCTGAGCGTCAGGCCCGAGAGAGGGCAAATTTGTGTTGTGTGAAGCCATGAAGTTTGCAGTGACTTGTTATAGCAGCAGCAGGAAACTCATACGCTATGTCAGAAATGTGGCTCCGGGACCAGAGGACCCGGGTGGTCTTGGGAAGGAAACCGATGGGTGCGGATATGAGCTTTGTACCCGTGGCGGGGTGTGGGCTGGGGGGCAGGGCCAGGGAACACAAGTGGGATGCAGCTTATGATGTGCCCGAGACACCTGACCAGGTTTTCTCATCCTCCGGTGCTGCACCCCAACTCCTATTCCAGAAGACAGATTTCAGGCCCAGGAGACGTCTTCCAGGGACACTCACAGCTGGACATCTTCTAGTCACGCTGCCTCTACTAACACTTACTTCAGATGACTAATTAATAACATTTGCCAAAATAGATAAAAAGAGAGACATACTATGCCCCCTATTATGAGGGTACCCTGGTGATTTCTGGGTTGGGGATACGGTTTGGGACTCATAGGGGGTGTGAAGAAAACCTGAAAGCTCTATTTACTTATCTTTGTAAATTAAAAGTAAGAACAGTTGCCAGCAACTGAATATCTTGACTGACAATGACACCCTCTGCAGGTGACTGCCAGACACAGGGCTATCACCCACAACAGAGGGTGCGCCAGAGGGAGACAGGGCTTCCTGAGCAGAGTGTGGGAGCTGGTGCCCGCCCTGGTGGGTCAGCTCAGAGCACATCCTGGCTTGTGGCAATGCACCTGCTCTAGAATGTTTTCTGTGTGGTTAATTCTACAGAAAGTGAAATCTGAGGGCGCCTGGGTGGCTCTGTCGGTTAAGCGTTCGACTTCAGCTCAGGTCATAATCCTGCAGCTCGGGGGTTCGAGCCCTACTTCAGGCTCTGTGCTGGCACCTCGGAGCCTGGAGCCTGCTTCGGACTCTGTGTCTCCCCCCCCCCCCCGCCCTTTCCCCCCCGCGCGTGCGCGCGCGCGCGCTCTCTCTCTCTCTCTCTCTCTCTCTCAAATGAGTAAACAGGAACAAAAATTTAGAAAGTGAAATCTGCATAAAACTTCATAATAGGATGGACTTTCACCCCACACAGTAGTGTTCTGGTTAAAAGTCATTAAACTTAAAGAGGAGCTATTTACTTATTTATTTCTGGCTACGATTAGAGGAGTGCAAATTTGTTGATCTTGCCCGTCACATCAAAAAACTTCCAATATTGTATTAGCTAAGGGATGTTTTTGTGAACACACACACAATTAATTTGTCCTTTAAAACTAAACCTTATTTTAACCATGAAGGAGAAATTTTTTTTTTTAATTTTTTTTTTCAACGTTTATTTATTTTTGCGACAGAGAGAGACAGAGCATGAATGGGGGAGGGGCAGAGAGAGAGAGGGAGACACAGAATCGGAAACAAGAGAAATGATTTTTTATAAGAACACACGTGATGGGAGAAACACACATTTAAAAGCGCACATTTAAAACCTTCTTTTATGTAATCTTTTTTTGCAAAAATATACAAACGTTCATATTTGTACATTTGTACATTCCGTAGAAAGGAATTTTTAAATTCAGTTAAAATCTCCCAAATGAAGATTCAGTACATCTTGAACCCATTTGCTAAAAAATAAAAAATGCAATACCTTCTGGTTGATCTGCAAGGAGAACTGATTGACATCAGGAAAAAATGGAGAGTTTACAGCTGAATTTCATCAAAAAGTCTCTGGGTAAGTGTGGACAAAATTGGAAAATGAGTGTAATGATTTCAAGACTTGGTCACGGATTCTTTCCTTTGAATCATTTGGCCATTACACTAAGCGGCAGAATATACTGAACTTCACTACAGTACCCAACAGTGTTCTACTGGAAAGTGTTAACCCAAAATTCCCTAAACAACAAAGCACATTCCATCACAATATTCTTATTGAATGTATTAAGAATCTAATGTATTTTTGAACTATTAAAAAGTAAGTAATTTAAAATATTATTTTCATTGTTTTCTCCTCCTTAGTTCTAACATGTGTTTATAAAGTATATAAAACATGAACATATATATTTTATGAGTAAACACATACACATACCTAGGTGCATGGTTTTACCCTTAATTACACACAGTTAAAACCAGTTTGCTCCCAAGTAGCAGAAAGAAAGAAAGAAAGAAAGAAAGAAAGAAAGAAAGAAAGAAAGA
>NW_024412377.1:5047101-5123441 GCF_014898765.1 Herpailurus yagouaroundi | reverse complement strand
AGAAAGAAAGAAAGAAAGAAAGAAAGAAAGAAAGAAAGAAAGAAAGAAAGAAAGAAAGAAATCCAGTTCTTTAGAACTTGGGGAAAGTCACACATGCAGTGGATATTTATAGAGGATCTATGGTGCTTGGTGTTGGAGAGACTGAATTCTGCCTCTAAGAGCATGTGGAAGGAAGTCCTTCCTCCCCCCCTCCCCACTGCCCCCTTCTCTTGCTTCTGTGCTATGATGGTTAATTCATATGTCAACTTGGCAAGATCAAGGTGGCCAGTTGTTTGGCCAAACACTATCCAGATGTTGTAATAAGGGTTTGTTTTTTTTTTTTAAAGATGTTATTAACATTCACAGTGTGTTGATTTTAAGTACAGCAAATTGCCCTCCATCATGTGGGTGGGCCTCATGCAATCAGTGTTAAGTCTTTAAGAACAAAGACTGAGGCTTCCCAAAGAAGAAGGAGTTTTGCCTCTAAACCACCATGCAGAAGTTCTGCCTGAGCCTCCAGCCACTGGACTCAGGACTGAAACATCAACTCTGACCTGAACCTCCATCCTGCTGGCCTGTCCTCCAGACTTTGGACTTGCGCGTAGCCCCCACGACTGCACAAGAAAACTCCTTGAAATAAATTCTCTCTCTCCACACACACACATCTCCCATCAGTTCTGTGTCCCTGGAGAACCGTGACTACCCCACCTGCCCAAGGAGCAAAGCTAGAGATCACGACCTTGTCCCGTCCATGCCTTTCTCACTCCCCTTTGGAGAAGGATCTGTGCATGCTCAGTACAGCCCCCCCTTCCCATGTCCTTTCCAGCAGCTCGCCTGTTTTCTTATCTGTTCCTCAATGCCCTAAATCTTCCTGGGGAGCATCTTCAGCAGGGGGTTCAACAGCTCATTCATTTCCACCAGTGACCAGGGCTAACTGACCTAATGCCATTTGGGGCCAGACGCAAGCCACATTTTCCAAGAGAAATTTCATCAACAATAGAAGTGGAATTCTGATCTCCATCTGTCTTGACTTGTTTCTATGTCAGTTCATTCGGATCTCAGGCAGAGCTGTTGAATGGGCCCTTCATATCCCACATGGGCCACTGGGCATGGCTGGCAAGCAGACGGTTGACCCAGAGAGTTCAATGTCAGCATAGGGTTTCACGGGTAGTGGTGTCGGCATTCAGTGCAGGCTGCTCGATGTTGTTCTTGGGGTGGCCTCCCTGGGGGGGTGACACCCCAGTTAAGACTGAAAGTGTCAGCCAGCTTGGTGGGAAGTGAGGGAAGGGGAGAGGGAAGGAGACAGAGGGGTGAAGGGCACAGAGGTAAGGGAGAGCTCTGTCTTGGGGGCTGCAGGTCAGTGGTGCCCTAATGGTTGAGGTTTACCTACCGCAGAGGGTCTCACCCCACCCCACTCTCCCTGTAACCCGCTCCCGTGCCTCCACAGCTACATCACCCTCAGCCGAGAAGCCTAGATCTGGGAGCACAGAAGCAAAGAAGTATAGTGAAAACCAGTCATGGAAGTGAAGTGTTCACACGCACATACATCCTTCCATACCTGCTTACCTGTCTGGTCCTCACACCATAGCCCGTTAATTCACACACCAGCTGGGAAAGCTGGTCACAGGTGAATGAAGGTGCTCTATGAACACCTGGGCAGTTGTGTGTTGCAGGGCCATTTCCCCAAGTACCCACGGGAAAGTTCTGCTTTTGTGCCAACTGATTAAAGAAACCGTTTCCTACAAGTTCCATCACGCTGGGAGGGCTGGCTCGTAGCAGACGCATTATTCGCCGTGAGTAACTCAACGTCCTGGTCCCACAAGTGTCCTGTTACAAGCCATGGCTATTTGAGGACCAACTGGCAAGTATCACCCTTAGAAACCACAGAGCATGGGTTTCAACACAAACCGCCAGACTTTTCAGCAAGTTGAAAGGGAAACAACAGTGATTTGGGGATCAGTTTACCAGACTGATCCTCCTTCCATTCCAAAAGCTGTGGCAAGCGATCGGGTATCACAACGCTCTCGAGCAGAACGTCCAGGCACACACACACTCTCGCACACACAAAGGAGACGCTGGGTGTGTGCCAAATCTCATCTTAAATTACGCTGCATTGGAGAGAGCTAAATAATTCTACATCATTTAATGGGAACTGACCTGAACGGAGGGAGCAGCTGAAGACTAAGGAAAGCGGCACCTGTACTGACCGTGAACCCTCGCCAAGTGCCTGCCGACGGCATTCCTTGTTTCTTTCATCTCAGAACCTTGAGGGATGCGCTAGTTTTCGAAGGATTCTTCACCTGAAATATATCTCAGCAGTTTAAACCCAAGGACCAAAGACACTGATCAGTCCAATGGTGTCAAGTTGGCTGGGCCCCGGGGCCCAGATATGTGGTCAAATGTTACTCTGGATGTTTCTGTGAAGGCGTGGTTTGGATGAGATTTACATTTATTTACTTAGTTAGTTAGTTAGTTAGTTAGTTTAGTTAGTTCAGAGAGAGGCAGAGAATGCAAGGGGAGGAGAGGGGCAGGAAGAGACAGAGAAAGAGAGGGAATCCCAAGCAGGCTCAATGCACAGTGTGGAGCCCGACACAGGACTCCATCCCACGATCCTGACATCATGACCTGAGCCGAAATCAAGGGTCAGATGCTCAACGAACTGAGCCACCCAGGTGCCCCTAGATGAGATTTGTGTTTAAATCAGTGGACTTGGAGGAAAGCAGTTTACTTTCATAATGTGGGTGGGCCTCATCCGATCAGGTGAAAGCCATCGGATCTGAACTGCACTGGCTCTTCCATGGCCTCCAGCTTGCTGGCCCACGCTGCAGAGTTTGGACTTGCCGGGCTCCCTAACTGTGTGAGCCAATTCCTTGAAACAAATCCCCTTCCATGCGTCCACATATACCCTGTCCGTTCTGTTTCTCTGGAGACCCCTAACAGACTCAGGATTAGTAACACCTCATGATTCCATGAGCCTGGCTTTGAGTTCTCATCACAAGTGCTGCAGGGAATACACCTTTGTTCACTGCAGAAAAGGGGAAACAAGCTTGTCAGAGAAAACTTTTAGTGACCATGCCAATGAACAGCATAGCCCAAGAGGCAAAAAATCTCAAGAAGACGGGGTTATAGGAAGCTGTGTGTTCACGAGAAGACTCTGGGGAAGCGAGAGGGCCAAGGCAGAAGCGCAGCCTGGGGTTCAGGAAAGGCAGTGATATTCGGTGCTTGGCTTCGAGGGAAGGTGCCAAGGAGTTTCCCGGCTCTGTGCATTTGCTGGCCAGGACCAGAAATCGCCATGCTGAGAAAACTCTGAGGAAGGCAGCATATCAAAGCACCTGGAGGTTGGGGCCCTGAACGCCATGGACACTTATTTCCAATGCGTGGTTTCTTCTATCAGCCTTGACGGCTGGCACGACGCCACAGTCACATCTGTCCCCTCTGCAGGGTCTTATGACTTTGGCAGGACAATTATTTGCGAGGAGTTTTGGCATCCTATCCTCAACGGAGAGATGAAAGCAAAGGTCTGGACTTTGCACCTCTGAAGGCGTACTGTGACCCTGGCCCAGATGTTTTCATCTGAGGGGTCATTTCAGAGGCACAAAGTGGGCATTTGTTTTGATCCTTGATTCAAGAACTGAGGTCATTAACCCTCCACGTGAGGTAAACCCTTAGGAGGAAAGAACAAAAGAGAACAGCTCTATTGAGCACTTGGCTTACGGGGTGGAAACCAAGAAGGCACACCTGTGTGTGCACACATGGGTGTGCTGGGGGGGGGGTGGGGCGAGGGCAGAGCACACACACAGGGAATCCACAGGAGGCATGGGCGGTGCCTTCTTGGGCCACTGTCAACCATCCTGTGAGGCACCGAACCCTGCTCAAGCCTCCCTATTAGCATTCAAGACAGCTCATGAGCACACATGTCCTCCCATTCTTCCAGAAGACTTTGCCCTGGTCTGTGCATCTCTACCAAGTATCCCTGGTGAGGGAGACAGACGCTCAATGAGCCTCATCGAATGGCAACTACCCACCACCCAGCCTATCCTCCCCCGGCGGGCATCTTGCTTTCGTCGTGAAGGGACCAAACGCTGCCACCTGGAGGTCAGCACACTGGTCCCCCAGGGAGCCGAGGTGGGAAAGGATGTTTGCCAGGCTACCCAGTGAGGACCCCAGGTTCACTTTTATGTGAAAGACTAAAAACACTGGTAACCATAGATCCATCTATGGGCCTTTTGTCCAATCCTGGTATTTAGTGAAGGAACTTCTCTTCCGCAACCCATTCTCCCAGCATCTGTGACTGAATCAACTGATTATTCACGTTCCAAACATGCCTGAAAATTTGAAGAGCACAGCACTGGTATGTCATCATTGAGAAACATTTAAGGAAGTGTTTCACAAATATTAGGTCAGTGTGTGGACAGCGTTTTTATGGGTCAGGTACCTCCCGTATTAACATCACAAATATCCTTCTTCTATGAGACACGGCTCACAGGCTGTGGGGGAAGCCTCTAGATAGACCCTGACTGCCCAGCTCTGGAAGCTTTCTCCCAAATGGAGCCTGGACACAGGTGGTGGGGGCTTTGCTCTGTGTTTTCACAGTGGCTCATCCATGGCATTTACGGTCATAAAAAGTACGTAGTTACTTTTGAGAACAAAACTTGTGCTTTCTTGCAGTTCATATATTTGGCTCTAAAAACATTCAGAAATAGCAATAAAAGCGACAAAGGAACATAACCCGATCGTGTGCCACAAACGTAGGATCCCTCTGTGACACGGTCAATTTGCAGTTACTGATGAACCCCTTGGCTCCGGCCCTGAGGCATAAAGAACACGTATTTTAGGCTCCTGCTCTCACAACAGCCAAGGGACATTCTATGGGAGGTATCGATCCCCAAACCCAGAGGCGCGTCTCTAGATATCTGTGTCCAAAATCTAACAGGGATCTCGAAGTACGTACTTCCAAAGCTCGATGGAAACATCCACGTTTCCACCCTTCACAGCTCCCAAGCACGTGTTTCAGAAATGTACAAAAGCCAGTAAGCAGTACTCATCTGTACTTTTTTTCCTAACTGGAACACTCCCATGTCTCAAGGCCTGGCTTCACTTCTCAGTGTCTGAAGGCTTCATGGGTTCCTTATCCCCACTGTTGATGTTAGAGTCTGGGCAAGGACATTTCTCTTGACCTTCCCATTTCCAGGGACGGCAGCGCTCCCCGACGACCCACATCTTGCAATCCCTCCGTGTGGGCGAGTGGCAAGTGGGCAAGGTGGGGCATTTAGAGACACAAAAGTGAGCAAATCAGAGAGAATGAGGAAATGATAAGCTCAGAAAATGAGAAGGCAGGAGCAGACCCAGCTCTGATAAAAGGTGGGAAGGAGAACCACGTGTGAGCATCTCCATCCAGGCACTGCACCTGCCACCTGTAAGGGAGGAACGATGGGTCCTGCCCCCCGGGGAAGCTCCGCCCCTCCACGTGGGCACCACAGCCCACTGCTTCTCTCCAGCCAGCTGCCTGCCCTTCACAACACCCATTTCCTTCTCCGCCGGAACATTCAACGGTGCACACACCGGCTGCTCCTTCTCCCACGTGTAAGATAACTTCTCTCCATCCTGGCTCTCTAAGGCAGCAAACTCCCCCAAAGAATACGCAGCCTTTCCCGCTGCCTTCCCTCCTGTCTCTGCTGAACCAGGAGCAAGGAGGCTCCCTCCCTCCCCGTCCTGTACGAAGAGCTCCTGTTCAGGACACTCCTTCCCCCCTCCTGACACTCTTTTACAGGCACACCTCACAGATGCCGTGGGTTCGGTTCCAGACCACGGCGATAAAGTGAGGAACACATTAAGGCGAGTCCTGTGAATTCTGTGGTCTCCCATTGCAGACGAAAGTGATGCTTGCACTATACCCTAGTGTCTTGAGTGTGCAATAGCATTGTGTCTAAAAAAACAAGGTGTATACCTTGACGGAAAAATACTCTGTTGCTCAAAAACGCTAACCGTCGCCTGAGGTTTCAGCAAGTTGTAAGCGCCGATCACCGACAACACGTGAAATAATGACAACGTTTGAAAAGTTTTGCAATGAGAGAATTACGAAAATGTGACACAGAGACCCGAAGTGAGGAAATACTGTTGGGAAAACGGCACCGAGAGACTCTTGCTGGTCACAGGGAGGCCACCAACCTTCAATTTGTAAAAAAAAAAAAAAACGCAAGAAAGCCCAGCACGACGACACGAGGCCTGCCTGCATTTAGCTGGCTTTCTGAACCCATGTCTCCTGGCTCCCCCCTGATACAGGGACCGTCCCTTCTCCAGGCCCTCTGCTGGCCTGTCATTTTCTCACAGCCTCTGAGTGCCAGGGCCCCTTGAAGTCTGGGTCCAGTCTCAGAGCCTTAAATGCTCTCCATCTGCCGGCTACACTCAAGTCAACCTCCAGCCCAGACCACAGCCCCGGACTCCAGCCTTACAGCCCCAACTGCCTTCTCAACAACTCTCCCCGGATTTCCAACCATCCTCTCACACTTAACTCCAACGCTGACCTCCCTCGCTGCCCCACAAGCCGGCTCCTCTCCCGGGGGTCAAGATTTATGCTTCCTGAGTGGTGGTAAGAATTTACAATGTTTGAGACCTCATATTTCTTGTGTTAGGGAAGAATCCTCACGGTGTTTTACACTTATTAAGCGAATGAAAATAATACACCTCCAGGGCGGGGGATTAAGGTCATTTTCGCTCGAATCAATCAGCAGCTGTTTCTGACGGCATTATCTCCAGTGTTCTAAATAATAAGGTACGTACAGAATATCCAGAGAATACTAAACTACCCAGTGATTATTGAGCCATGTGTGCTAGGAAAAGAGTAAACTCTTTATACCTCTTATTTAATCCTCACTAAATGCTGCAACATGGGATGGAGTGATTATCATCCCCATTTTTTTGTCTGTTGGAAGGTTGGCCAAAGAGAGTAACTTGCCTGACATCTCACAAGTGGGCCAAACCCAAACGCAGGCTGGCCGGTTCCTGAGTCACCACTTTCCAGCCCTGTGTTAGGGGAGTCATCAAGGGGTGGGGGGGGAAACAACAGAGAGAGAGGGAAATATTTTGAGATTCAAATTTCTTAGTAATTATACTTAGTGTAAAAAAACAAACCCCATTAATGGACCTGCAAATACTTTGCACTTGAATGTGAACCCGCCCCCGTCTACACCCCACAGCACCCCTGGGCTCAAGGAGATTACAATGTCAGTTCCGACACATAGGAACATGGAGAAAACCTGGAATCATGGAAGTTATTACTCTCTTTGTCCATTCTAAAATCTCTTTTTCTCCTTTAGCTTGTTTTTTTTTTTCTTTATCTTTGTTTTTGTTTCTGGTTTTTACATTTTTATTTCCCCTCTGGGTAACATTTAATTGCTTTTCCTACAAAGTTCCCTGCAAAACTTGTGTAATAGTGAAAGTCAGTGTTTCATGGTCTGGGCGAGTCTTGGAGGGAGAGAGGATCTTTTCCTAGAAATGAAAGGAAAGCAGTCATTCCAAGATACGTATAAAGAACGCTTTGCAAGCATCACCCTCTTGATTTAACATGTGCATGTTTAAAAAACATATGACCCACGTCAGAAGGTCACCTTCACACGTCACTGTCACCAAAACCCAGACACGCAACCTCTCTGAGTTCCTCCTGTGGACAACAGGGTCGATCTGATAAAAGGAATTACGAAGGACAGATGAACTTTGCACAGCATTATGCAAAGCCTCCCCTCCATCATTAACACGGATTATAATTACACAGAAAATGTCATGTCAAGTTTTGAGTAGCATATCTCAACGTTATCCTGCCTTCAAGGATGGGGAAAGGAAATATTTTTCTGTGTGGTTGTTTACAGTGTTTATATGTCTGCACACCTTACAAAGATCAAGGGCAAAAAAAAAAAATTTATGGTTAATACTTGAAAGCTGGATTTTGATCCAGCAAAAGAAATGGCAATTTTAATGAGTCTTCTCATCCCGCCTGTCTCCTTCTGTTTTTCTCCCTCTCTCTCCCGTAACGTAAATGGCTCAATATTTTCATACGTGTCACTACTTAATAGAGAAGCTAATGGAAGTGCCCACAGCTATAATCAGAGAAGGATTTAAAACTTTTGCCTTTTATAGCTCCTATCGATCAGTTTTTACGTCTGTGACAAACGGTTGTGTGTCTTCTGCTCAGGCCTGGACGCCTCAGTGAGTCGAACCGATTTTTAAGCAGTGGTGATGGCAGGATATTGTTATTAATAGACATGCAGTTTATTTACTAGAAGAGGAAGTCTCATGAAACGAACTGCATTTTTTTACATCCTTCCTTCTATATTCTCGCCCACCAAATGGCTCTAAAGAAGAACCCTCTGACGCTGGGTTTGCAATCATGACCCCCGGCCCCCGGACCCAGTACTTGTCACTGGTCACCCAGGCGGTTACATGACCCAGAATGAAAAGGAAGCTGCAAAACCACCGGACGATCTTAACACTCTGAGGCCTCCTCTTGGCTGAGTCGCTCACGACGGGTACCGTCATTAGCGGTTCATCCCATCAGTTTTCTTTTCCAAGTATATGTATTTATTTTTGAGAGAGAGACGGAGAGAGTGCATGCGAGCTGGGGAGGGGCAGAGAGAGAGAGAGGGAGAGAGCGAATCCCAAGCAGGTTCCACGCTGACAGCACAGAGCCCAACACGGGGCTCGAGCCCATGAACCGGGAGACCATGACCTGAGCTGAACAACCGACGGAGCCACCCAGGTGCCCTGCCATCAGTTTCTTTTCATGCACACAACAGTCCCTGGGCGACCTTCCTGTGGACACAGAAAACTGATTTTGCTCCCAGGAAGGGGCTCTGGAACTGTACCACCTCGTGCAATCCTGCTGTATTAGGGTGCAGGAAAACGGCTCATTTGACTGTTTTCTTTTTATACTGACCCCTATTCCAGGAGGCTCTAAAGAACTGAATATCTTCAGAGAAAGAACTTTTTTCACACTCCCCAAACATCATTTCCTTTAGAACGAGAGCAGCAACACTGGGACGCAGGGGGTGCAGGAGCCTGGAGGGGAAGGTCTGGAGACGCTCGGACTCAGTGAGCTCCCAACTGAGGCCGGTCTTTGGGTTTCATGTCTCCGGATGAGCACCTGTGCTACCCGAATCTATGTCCCACTACTACGTGGTTACCGCAAAACGTGTTTCCCAGCATCATTATCCTGATTCTGAAGTAATCAATCTGACTTCATCCTTTTTCAGTTGGTGCAAATGGCCAAAGATCAACCTTTAGACTCAGGGTGGCCACACCTGTCAGTTTATAGTGGGCTAGTTTTAAGATGTAAAATGAGGGCTTTTGAAAATCAGATGTGGTGAGAAACGGAGACACAGAGCGACTGTCATGAAGGCAGAAGTCTTCATCTTCCACCCAAGAAGTAAGAGCCATGGGATGCCTTGCAAGGCCATGTGGGAAGCACCGGGGTCAGTTAGAAGCAGAGGGAAAGAGAGACAAAACGTGGACAGGAGTCTTTCTTGTGGTTTCCATGGCAAAGACAAGGCGAGGCAGGGCAGGCAGGCTTAGGACTGGCTAGTTTGGATAATGACAGAAAGCTCTGGGACTGTCCCTAGTTGTCTGGTACCCGGACCCAGAGTGATTAGGGCAGGTAGACAATGGCCTGGGGTATGACAGACCAGCAGGGGATATGGCCGGGTGTGGGCCTCGGACGGGCAGGTTTATATATGAAGGTAAACCAGCTGGAAAATGCTTTACTATCTCTATGAACCAACCGGCTGGCCTTGAGGGGACAGTCTGCCCAGGGACAGGCAAGGCCCCGGATGTCACAACATCAGAAAATACAGAAAATAAGAAGGAATGATTAATACGTGCCTCTTCTGTGGTGGCCTTTATTCGGGAGACTGCAGACTTATTATCGCTGAGCCTGCACACTCAGGGACAGAAAAGCAAAGGGTGGGTGAGGAGGGACCATATGTACACATGGATGCACGTACACACATGCAGATGGGGGGAAGGTTACAGCTTATCCTGGAGGAAGTAAAAACACTGCTCGCAAACCACTCCGGTGGAAAGCAGAGACTCGGCTACAGATACGCCACTCGCAAAGAGCGGAAGCTGCCTTTGTTTAAGTAGAGACAAAAGAAGGAAAAAGGCAACCGTGTGGCATCCAACGACCCCGGAGAGCTAGGCAACAGAAGAGTGGTTCCTGAGGGCAGTGTTTTGATGATGCCGATAATGATACATATTAATATTTATTGGGGTGCCTGGGTGGCTCAGTTGGTGGAGCGTCCGACTTCGGCTCAGGTCACGATCTCGCAGTTCATGGAGTCTGAGCCCCGCGACGGGCTCTGTGCTGACAGCTCAGAGCCTGGAGCCTGCTTCGGATCCTGTGTCTCCCTCTCTCTCTCTCTCTCTCTGCCCCTCCTCAGCTCTCTCTCTCTTGCACTCTCAAATATAAAGAAACATTAAAAGAATTTAAATATTTATTGACAGTTGTCAGTAAAGAACAAGGCATAAACATAGATTAAGAGTAGTTCCTACATGGGGTCGGGCAAGGTTTCACTTCTCCAACACCACACAGTGTGTCATCACCAATGAGATGAAATAAGCAGATAGCAGATTCCTAGGAGAATGAGTTTAGAAATTTGGGTGGTTACCACTTTTTAGCTATTATGAATAATGCATAGTGCTGCCACGGACATTTATGTGCAATTTTTGTGTGTGGACATATGTTTTCGTTTCTTTTGGGTAGCCACCTAAAAATAGAATTTCTGGTTCATATGGTAACTCTATGTTTAATCTTTTGAGGAATTGCCAGACTGTTTTCCAGAGCAGTGTCCTCATTTTACAATCCCGTCACCAGTGTATGAGGAGTTCAATTTATCCACGTTTTCAACATTTATATTCTGTCTTTATGATTATCGTCCTCCTAGCGACTGCGAAGTGCTTTCTCATTGTGGTTTTGATTTGCGTTTCCCAGACTGCTAATGACGAGCCTCTTTTTTATGTGTATCTTGGCCATCTGTATATCTTGTCTGGGGAAACGTGTGTTGAAATCCTTTGACGCGTTTTCTTGTTTATTACTGAGTTATAAGAATTCTTTATATATTCTCCATACCAGTCCTTTCTCAGATATAGGGTTTGAAAATATTTATATTTTCTCTCATTCTATGAGCCGTCGTTCCCACTTTCTTGATGCTGTCCTTTGAAGCACAAAAGATTTCAACTTCAGTGAAGTCCAAGTTATCTGTTTTTTCTGTTGTACTTCCTCCAATCATACCTAAGAAATCCAGCTTAATACCAAATCATGAGAATTTATGGCTACATTTTCTTAAAAACTCCTATAGTTTTAGCATTTACATTTAAATCACTGAACCGTTCTGAGTTAATATTTATATGGTGTGAGGCAGAGGTCCAGCTGTATTCTTTCGCACATGGATTTCCATCTGTCGCAGCACAGCTTATTGAAGGCAGGATTATTCACTCATTGAATTATCTTGGCAAACCCACTTCAAACGTCAATTTGATCAACGTGATGGTTTATTTGTGGGCTTTCGATTTTATTAAACCGATGTATATTTCTATCCTTAGACCAGCAACACACTTTCTTGATGACTCTGTTTTTTCAGGAAGTTTGGAAATCAGGAAAAATAGTCCTTGAATTTGTTTGCCTTTTTCAACACTTTTTTGGCTGCTCTGCATCACTTGGATTTCTATATGAAATTTAGGAAGGCATTCTTGATTTTTATTTATTCTTCCCCCTTTGTGTGCTATTACTGCACGCAATTAGTGCTATTACATTGTGCTGTACATATCCGATCTACATATGTCATACCCTCAATAATACCTTTGCATATTTATTAATGTATACAATTCTATGTCTTTTAAAGAAACTTAGAAAAGAACATGTATACATGTTCTCTATACACCTATAGAGCTTGTTCTGTTTATCTTAACATGAGTTTCTTAGTTGAAAGTATTTTTTTCTCTCAGGACGTCGACTATCCCATGCAACTACTTTCTGGCCTCCATTGTTTCATATGACAAGTCAGCTGTTAACCTCATTAGGATTCTCCTAGAAGTGAGGGGACATTTTTCTCTTTCTGCTTCTAAGATTTTCTCTTTGTGATTGGATTTCTACATTTTTACTGCAATGTGTCTAGGTGTGGATATTTTTGCACTCATCCTGCTTGGATTTTTCTATTCTTGAATTTGGGGAAATGATCTTCATTGTTTCTTTGAAGTTTTTCCTTCTCTCCCTCTCTGCCCTCTCCCCTGGACTCCCAACAGCCTGATGTTGGTGCACTTAACGGTACCCTACATTCCCCTGAAGCAGTGTTCATCTGTCTCCGTTCCTGGTCTCTCTGTTGGTCAATTTGCCTGTTTATCCACTGGTATCTACGGTCGAGTTTATGGATTCTTTCTTCTAACAGCTCAAATCAACTGTTGATCCACTTTAGTGAATACTTCATTTCAGTTGCTGCATTTCCATGGGCTATTTTTGTAATTGTTATCACTGTAATATTATTCTCTCTTTGATGAGATATGGCCATCACATATTCTTTTCCTTGTTTTAGCATTTTGAGCATTATTTGTTATCGCTGCTACAAATCTTTGTCTTCTAAGTGCGAGGAACACAGTGATAAGCCAGATTTTCAAATTCCCTCCTATGCTGATGCTTATTTTCTATCAAGTGGTAATAACCAGGGGTCAGCAATCTATGGTCCTTGGGCTACATCTTATCTCCCATTCATCTGGGGATAACCCATAAGTTGGGAATGGTGTTTACATTTTTAAATGCAAAGTGTATGTGACAGCATGTGTGTGTGTGTGTGTGTGTGTAACATATGCATTCTGATAGGAACACTGGCTTGATTTTGCCTCTTGGCCCACAAAGTCTAAAATATTTACTATTCAGTCCTTTACAGAAGAACTTTGCTTATTTCTGTAATGACAAAAAGCAAAAGAGAAAAAAAGAAAAAGAAAGGAGAAAAAGAGAAGTGATGTAGCACATTGGTAAGTAACTGGGAATAAACAACCATGGTTGTGCCGTATTATCAGATAGCACAGTCCCAGGGTTATCACCAGGGGCTGGCATTGCAGTATAGACTGAAGGGAAGGCAGGCTGGGAGCAAAGGAAACGGTGAATGTCAAGGCCATTTTGCAAAATGCACCCAAACTTTTTGAGAAGAAGTAGAAGGGCCCTATGTTCTTAATGTGAGGTGGGAAGGTGGGGGGAGTGTGGAAAAATTGGAGGCTCAGTCAGGCCAGATCATTTGGGGCCATGTAGATCAGGGTAAGGACTTTAGATTCTATTGCCTGGGGTTAAGATGAGGAGTAACACCAAATGATAAGACTTTTTTTAAGGCTTAATGTGGTTGCAGTGTGGTGAACAGACTGTGGGCGGATAGGGCATGAGCAAGGACAACGCAGGTAACGCTTCTGTCCAGGGAGAAGGGTGGTGGCGAGGGCGGTAAGGGCAGGTGGAGCGTCCTTAGGTTGGGGTATACTTGAAGGCAGAGCCAGTACCATTTGCTGATGGTGCTAATGGATATGATGAGGCAGAGAAAAAGCAGAGTCCAGCTTGAGAAACTGGGTGAATGGCGTGTCATTCGCTGACAGCGAAACGGGCGAAAAGTAGGTTTGAGGAAAATCAGAGGTCCTGTTTGGGCCATGTTACGGTTGAGATGCTCTTCAAACATTCCAATGGAAACAAGGGTTTGGTAGTTGGACTTTGAGTCTGGATTTCAGGGGAGAGATCAGAGCTGTGGCCTCAGCGTACGGAGACTCTCAAAGCCCTGAGAAAGGGTGAGAATCCCAGGGAGTGAGTAATGGAGAACAGACTGGAGATGAAAGCCTGGGCACACACAAGTGTCTGGAGCTGTCACCAGGCAAGGCTTCCTGCACAGTCCTCACGCCAAAGCAGCGCACATTATACCTCGGCACATGAACGGGTGTAACAGCATGTAGTTCAGTAAAGGCGACGCGTAGATCCCTCTGACTCTCAGAATGTGCTACGTCTGCCATGCTTGATGAAGCCCACGGAGACTACTGCTAAACTTCTCTTCACTGACCAGGTATCCAGAAAGAAACCCAAAACCCCATGCTTCATCCTCTATGACATCAGAAGGCAAACAAAGGAAATCATTTTTGTATCGATGTTTCATTCCGCGTCAACACGATTATCTATAGCCAAAAACATTTTACTCAGTTGTTACCCAAAGGAGGCACAAAACAGGAAAATGATGTCACTCCTGCTTTTGCTGTATTTCAAAGGTATCATCACGCCTGATAAGAGGCCAAATCAATTCCTTCAGTGAGAGGGTATCTCTAAATATTAAGATCCCACTTGCGTGACACTCAGGACATGAAGGCAAAAGCATTTTCTCAGCCAGAGAAGTGATTTATAACAGATCATTCAAATTTATTCGACTAGTTTTATGCCCAGTAAGTTCTAGTAGCGTATCTCTGGAGCCATCCTTTTTTGCGTTAGCCATAGCTATGAGTGAACGACTTTCATCCAATTCCACTAGTTTCCAGAACCTGACAGAAAATCGTTTTGCTTACAACGGCCGCAATGGCTCGCCTCACAAATTGAAAATAATACTTTCTTTGCACATCAAAGTTCTATCAAGTGACACAAATGGTTCCAATTCATTCATCTGTCACTAAATTTTCCTGAGTTTTATGACTGGATACTAGTTTATTTTATATATTGCTCTCTAGTTTCCATTCTCGCAGTAAGCCCATTTTTCTGTCCTTTGGCGTTTTACTCGACAAAGATTTTCTGTAATTATGAGGAGACACTGTTTTTTTCCATCGCTAGGAAACATGCCTCCATGGGTGCCTGTTACCTGAAATCGCTAGAATGACTACTGATGCTCTTGGGCCACCAACCAATACTATTAGTGGTAGGATCTATTTCTAAGCTAAATGTCACCGTAGTACTTTTCCGCACTACTCACATAAGAAAGTGTTTTATCCTGATGCTTGGCTCTGGAGCAAATGAGTATATAATGAGTATGCATGAATATTTGCAATTCATGAAAATAATTAGGCAGAAGAGAAGTGATGTGCCAAGAGAAATGAACACCATGCTCGCAGGACAGAAACCAATGTCAACAGATAGGGATGAGTGAAAGCTTCTTGGAAACACCTCAGAATCACAGCCAGAATTGAAGGGGCAGTAAAAAGAAAAAAAAAAAAAAAAAAAAAAAAAAAAAGGTCAGTCATGGAGTTTTTCTTTAAAGGTTTGGTGAGAGGTTGAAAATAACAATAGGAAAATGTGAAGTCACGGACCATGGGGCTGACAGGAAACCTACTGAGGACCAGAACTCTCCTTTTACTCGTGAGGAAACTGCAGCCCAGAGCCCTGAAATCACTCTCAGCATTGTGTCTTTCCCCTGGGCTCCTCAAGGGAAGGGGAAGGAAGGCAAAGGGTCTGATTATTTGTCCCTTGGCTTTGAATTTCAAGTCTGAAATATTTTGACGCAGAGGGAAAAAGAGAACATCAGGAAGCATCAAAAGTCAAGGACAGTTTGATCTGCACTCACTAGGAGACATGATTCTTTGGGGGTCTTTACATATTTCCCAAATTTTTCCAGTGATGGGGGAGAGAGAAGAGAAGGGAAGGAGGCGGCCAGGTGCCCAGCAACACACCGGATGGTTTTACTTTCCTGTGTCTGTTATTTCCTGCAACGTTAGGAAGTAGCTTTAAAAGCACCACCCATTTCCAGAAGTTTACATCGGGGCTATCTTTTATAACATCCAAGGCATTTCTGAGTATTCACACGATAGATGAATCTCTGTGCAAAACCACCAATTCACAACCGAGAAGACCAGGAGCTTGTGAAGTTCAGCGTCTACACAATTTCTCCGGCCCCAGAACAACCCTATGGGGCAGATGCCACCACTGTTCACATTTCACAGACCAGGAAACCAAGGAACTGCGAAGCTGGAAAATCAATCGGCCCTCCCACCAACCAATCAATTAAAACAAAAAGAAAACCTGTACAGGGTTGGACACATGATCGGGCAGAGCTCCATCATATCAGAAGTTGAAAGGCACATTCGTGCGTTCCAAAGGACGGAACGGTCTGCCCAGGCAAGGAATTCTGGTTCGAATGAAGGTCCTGACCTGTCCTGAGTTTACCCAATGTTCCTCCGGCACCTTTTTACAGGGGCAAAGCTGCAGACAGAACGCATCAGGAGGAGGACTCTGGGACGCTGGCGGGAAGGCAAGTGCTCCCAAAACAAGTAATTCCCAAATAAAACCTCTTCTTGAGTCTTGCTTCTGGAAGCTGGATGACATGGCCCATCGGGATAAGCTTTTGCTGAGACTTCAGGAATTCCCTGCCCTCTGTATTTGTGATGAGACCACCACAGTATGAAATAATTCTATGGGATGTGATATTTATGACATTTACAAAGAACCCGGTTCCCTCCGATGAAAGATGTTGCGTGAGTGCAAACAGCAATGATGCTGAAATGTACACTGTGCTTCAGGGAGTTCTGACTTTCACAGCTTAAATGTAATAGGCACTGTGTACCTGGTCCTTAAACAGATTTTATTGTATGTGGTTGGAAGGAAAACTTGAGGACTCAGGGTACTAAACCAGGGAATTACGATGGCTGGTCCTTACACAAGTCGTGTCTTTTTCCCTTCATGCTGAATTTTGAATTGCCATTAAAAGAGAGTTTTGCAAACTTAACACATGATGCACTTTGATGAATAATCTAATTCTCTCCTTTAATGTCGTTTGAAATTAAAAATATGCACCATGACTGAAAGCAATGGGATAAACCATTTCTTTTTGTTTAACGTTGATCTCTAGAAGTAATCCGTTCTAGACAATAAAGGATTCATCAACCAAAACACTCCCAAGCTGAAATCATCTGAGTTTTCAGATAGTAGAGTTTTGTTCTTCTTGCTGGTCTGATTAATAATTCTATTTTTACATTTGGCAACTATAATTAGTCAGTCTTCTCTCTTACGCTTTACCAGTTTCTCGGCTCACAAAGCTTCTCTTACTCCCCAACTTTTTCTCTCTTTTATTTGAATTCATTTTTGTATGTTTTACAGGAGGAAATCCTAAAATCGCCGTATCACAGTGCAGGTGTGGGGTTGCATTTTCTGAGTGCGCGCATGCCTGAAAGTCTTTACTTTAACCTCACTGATGAATGCTGATTTGACTCAGTATACACACTGAAGTGCAAAATACTTTTCTTAAGTATTTTTAAGATTTTGCTCTACCGTTTTTTTTTAACTTCTGGTGTCACACATGAGAAATAAAAATTCGATTCTTACCCCATCGCACTTAACCTAGGGTATTTATTTTTTTCCATTCTAGAAGCTTTCGGGGTTCCTCCCCTTATCCTTAGTACTAAACTGTCAGCAGCACAGAAAGGAGTCCATGTGGATATTTGGAGTGCCTGTTGAATAAACAAAGATTCGGCCTCAAAACTCGAGCGTCTTATCAATTCCTCATAGAAAGAAGGGTCTCTAAATCATGACTTGAGAGCAGATGTGTATGGAGATATTACTAGAGAGAAGGTAAGGGATGTGATCTGTTCACTGGTCACCAGGTAACCCAAGAGAACCATCTTTCTTCCCAAAGCTCTTACACAAACTTGACCCTCACTGGGGTGGCCTTTGATGCTTTCTGTTTTCGACATTTCCTTCATCGCTGTCTGTTGCCTGGAAAAGTACCTCCTGGCCTTTTAGGGCTCCGAGGCTCTTTCTTTCCCAAGGACTCTGAAGATGCAGGTGCTGGCTGTGCCTCTATGATCACTCCTACAAGTTTCCCAGTGAAGCTCGTACACATCAAATGAGCCTCAGATGTACTTCTGCTCTGACAGAAGTGGCAGCCACTTTCTGGGCACTCTCTTTAGGCCACAGGGATTCAGGATATATGCACACACATGTACGTATATGTGTGTGTGTTCTAAGTATAAATATATATTAAATACAAATACATATTGTATATATAATTTATTGTTTTTAATTTTTTAATTGTTTATTTATTTTTGAAGGAGAGAGAGAGAGACAGAGAGAGAGAGAGCGAGCGAGCCTGAATGAAGGAGGGGCAGAGAGCAAAGGAGACACAGAATCTGAAGCAGTCTCCAGGCTCTGAGCTGCCAGCCAGAGCCCGACGCTGGGCTCGAACCCACAAACTATGAGATCACGAGCTGAGCTGAAGTTGGACGCTTAACGGAGTGAGCCACCCAGGCGCCCCCATGTAAATTTTTATATATTAAACTAAATATAAATATGTCTTTATAAATGTTTTAGATTTAAATATATTTTATGTTTAAATATACATACTGGGCGAGTGCACACACATGGACACATATTCATTTAGTGAGCACATGCCCCTTGAGTGATAATAAAAATGCATGACATCCCGACATCTCTACTGAGGTAAGTAATGTCATGACTGCATTGCTGTGGTCGTAATGTTGGGGTCCCCCACCAGTACTCGTGTATTGAAATCCCAACCGCAGTGCGATGGTATTAGGAGGTGAGGTCTTTGAGAGGTGACCTGACCATGCTGCACCCCGATCTTGAACTTCCAGCCTCCAGAACTGTGAGCAATGAATTTCTGTTGTTCACAAGCCCCTCGGGTCATGGTATTTTGTTTCAGCTACCTGAATGGACTAAGACAATCATTTTACAGATGAGGAAACAGAGCGCCAGAAAGGTTAACATAAGTTTTGCAAAACCACCCAAGTATCAAGGGGTGTCAAAGGATTCAGAGCCAAACGATGAAGAACCAAAGCCACGTATAACAAATACACAATACTACCTCTCAGCAAACAGTTCAGAGAACCCCCGTTAAAAGCACCCCACTATTAACCAGGCTCACCTCTGTCCCAGCTGTGCCTTGAGAGGATTAATAGAATACCGAGGCATGGCATGAATCTGATGAGGGCACGACGCAGTGACAACATAAAGTAAGCAGGCGGCAGTGGAAATGCCAATGTAAACTATACAACAGAGCACCTGTTATGGGGGATACCGGGGAGAAAACAGAGAGAGAGAGAGATGTAGAGTTGGGTGAGGCGGGGCGGGGGGGTCACCAACAGAAGTAGGGAGGATGACAGAAGAGCGGTTTGGGAAAGGTGGGTTTAGACACGACATTTTTCATAGGGAATGAAAAATGAGTCTGGAACCCAAGGAAAGGTGGAGGGCAGAATTAGTGCACTGGGAGCCATCAGATGACTGAAAGTGTGTGATGAGCCGAACGCTGACCAACACAAATACAGCGCAGAGGAAAGGTGTCTCTGTGCAGAACCCAAAAGAACATGTGTGTGTTTGGTGGTAGGAAGAAAAAGAGTGTCCATCAAAGGACGCAGAGAGGAAAGAGCTGGAGAACCTGAATGGTACCAGATGATGGGAACCAAGAGAAATGTTTATGTTTTTCCCTCCGAGAGTATTTTTCCGTAACGGACAAAAAGGTGAACAGCAAAAGGCAGCACCGCAGAAATCTAGGATGGAAAATGGCTTTACATTTAGCGAGTGTTTTGTGTTGAACAATGAATTTTGATGGCAGCTGAAGAGTCAATTTAGGAAGTGGGTAAGAAGGAAAGAGGAACGAGAGTAGTTGCTACTTTTTCAAGATCAGTGACGTGGAAGGAAGCAAGAATACACACTCACTGTGAGATATGCAAGAATCGGTAACGTGTTTCTTAGGTTATTTTTAACTTTTAAAATAAGAGAAACTGGGGGCGCCTGGGTGGCGCAGTCGGTTAAGCGTCCGACTTCAGCCAGGTCACGATCTCGCAGTCCGTGAGTTCGAGCCCCGCGTCAGGCTCTGGGCTGATGGCTCAGAGCCTGGAGCCTGTTTCCGATTCTGTGTCTCCCTCTCTCTCTGCCCCTCCCCCGTTCATGCTCTGTCTCTCTCTGTCCCAAAAATAAATAAACGTTGAAAAAAAAAATAAAATAAAATAAGAGAAACTGGAATATTTATTAACAAAGAAGAAACAGATATGCATTACTGGGACCATTTAGATAAGTAATAACTACAGTGCTAATATGTTGGTGGATATTCTAAAATGCTTACAAGATATGTTAGAGATAGAATAAAAGAACGGAGAATAGAATGGTTCCTGATAAATCACATTCAAAAGGAAAAGGAATTCAGAACAGAATGATGCTATTATAAAAAAAACATTAGGAACAAACACTAAATGTCAAGAAGCAGAATGAGAGATACTAGGTATATGGTATCATGATATCACAACAAATGCAATTAGTCTCCAATTTCTCTCTCTAAAAACCAGTAAGTTTAGATTTAAAACCAAAATCACAATTACATGGCTTAAAAATGTTAAAGAAACCAGAGAAAGCTTTCTCCAATCAATTTTTTAAGTTTGTTTATTTAATTATAAAAAAAAAAAACAACCAATACAATGGGCATTTCCTATGAATACAGGCACCAAAAGGCTACCCAACAGAATGATGTCATGCAGGGCTTTGAAAGCTCTTGACATCAGACTGTGTGAAAAATTAAAGGTAGAAAAACAAAAGAGTGTGGGGCCTGCAGGTGACTGCTGCATATGGGTTCAGGAAGAAGGCACTGTCATGGTGGATAGGAAATTTCCCGAGTGTCTGGATACAAGAAAAACATACATCTCAACAGTATCTCTGCATACTGTTTATAATCACATAAAATTCATGTGGACAGGAAGGTAACTTCTTTATAAGAGCACAAAACCTCTAAAAATTTCAAAATCGATTTATGAAAACCGTGTGGGAACTTTGCAGGGAAAACCCTAAAAGCTTTGCTGATTGAGTCAATGGTATATTTTTGTAAATAGGGAAATTCAACATTTCTGAATGGGAAGGCTAAAGGACTATATGTAGGAACATGAAAACAATATTGGCACAGTCTATGTAGGAAAACAAACAGGCAAAAATAAAAAAACAATCTAATTTAAAAACATACAAAAAGGGAGGGTAGTGGTGATCCTGAAAGGTAGAAAATGTAATGGCAAAATAGATCAATTACAACCATGATGTCAGGGCGCAGAGACAAACTTCTGGAGAACATAGATTTGGCCTAAGAATTAGTATATGATAAAGGAAACATCGCAGCGTAATAGAACACAGAAACATAACTCAACAGCCAGGAAAACCAGCACAGTCACATCTCCCATTATCATCATCTACGCTGTTCTTTAAGTCTGAGGTGCCGGGTAATCTGTATTTTTATTTGCATTCTTTTCCAACTCCAATTTGAGTATAATCCATTATGGGCAGAGTTTCACCGAACTGAAAGTCGTGGGGCAGAGATTAAGGGCAGTCTGCTTCCCCATGCCACATAATCCTTTAACCACACCCCTGACAGATGATGAACCCACACCTCTCCCCGCACCCAGCACCCGCCTCCCAGCAATTCCCTGGGATTGTGTGCAGGCAGGATCAGACCCAAGGTCCCGCTTTGCAGGACATATGTGACACTGGAAGCATGCATGGTGGCATTGATTTTCAAATCCTCATTCCTCTACTCAAGGGTGATCCTACGAGGAAAGGCTGGGCAGGCAGCAAGCACGGAACTTCCTCGGAAGCAACAGAAAAGCAAATTTTCCAAATCCATTGTCAGCTGGCCCACTCTATGAGCCATAGACTGAGAAACAACGCAGCCCGTCATTCTCTATCCCCCCAGCAAAGAAAGACAGTAAGAGATGAAACGATTGAGGTCATCATTCTCTAGAGAAAATACCCACAAAATGCCATCAAGTAGGTCTCGCTCTCTGTTTTTGCATAATCTGTTTGATTTTGTTTTTCTAGGCTTCATGCTTGTGTTGCCCAATTTCCCAGTGAAATAAAGCTGTGATGTCACCGAAAGCAGAAGACAGTAGCTATAAATGCTGATTTCCACGGAAAGGACAGGACCGTTTTTCATGAAAGCGTATAAAAAGCAAACTTATTTAAAGGCACGTTTTAACTTTCTTTCCATTATTCATCAGCAACTTTGAGAGATCTGTCAATTCTCTCTCCTGTGGCATTTGTCACATTCACGTTCTTTTATATCAGCTGGTGAAGTTCTGCTCTTTAATGAAAGGATTCCCCTCCGTTTTTCAATAAGGCATTCAAAATCCCACTCATAACTTTTCAGAAAGCTCACTCATTTGGAAGCGTCACATCTTCACGGCCCGAGTTTTGAGTGCTCCTTGCTCTGCCTGCCCTTCTTAAAACATATCATCCGTGGTGGACATGTCTCTGTGTACTGACCCACCCTGTGGAACACTCACTCCGAAATATTCCCCCGAGACAGTTTCCCCCCAACTTGTTAATAAAATTCACCAGCAAAGGTCTGAGACAGTAAGTATCTTAAGTGCTACACTCACTGATGTCAAAATCTAGCACTGTTCCAAAGATCCATTATCCTGCAAACTGTCACCAACATTGTATCCATGAGCAAAACTTATCATTGAAGGCTAGTTTAAATGCGTGTTCCTCAGCAGATCTGGATCGAATTAATAGGCTAGGGTGATTTCAAGCTTGTATTTTGTCTTTGACATAAAAATTGCATTGTTTATGACACATGCAAAACTTCTGTCTGTACACTCCTTCCCGGAAGGCTATATTGATCACCTCCATGACAATGAGGCTAATGGAACCCAAGTTCATAAAAATATTTCAGCCAAGACCACACCAGCGACTTTTGGGGAGAGGAATGTGGGCCCGGAGAACAGGAATAGCACATTTTTGCTGTCTGTCTTTGTTACTTTTTTGAAGATCTAATGTGAATGACAACATGACATAATTGAGCCTCATAATGGGACGACGCATCTGATAGTATCTGGGTTCATTCAAAGCAGTCATAGGACATGAAGTGCTCAGAGACCACCCTTAACGTGCAAGGAATCCAGAAGAGACAGAGGGAGAGAGTCAGGACATGTGAATCACGAGGAGGTAAGAATACTCCGGAGTCCAGAGTTGCTATAAATCACAACGGGTCCAAAATGTAGGAGGACGTGGTTTTGGGACCACTGATAATAACACAGTTAAACTAATTACCTCTGAGTACATATATAATTAATTATTGCATTATGAAAGCTGAACAGTGGGAGGGAGGGAGGGACAGAGAGAGAAAGAGAGAGAGAGAGAACACTGTACTGGTGTTTTTATCAGCTGTGTTTAAGCGTGCATGTTCTTGCTTACTCCATGCAGCCAACTGTACTAGGTTCTAAGACTATAAAGAAAAATAATAAAATAACAGACAGCCCTTTCCACCAAAGAATTCACAGTCTAGTTTCAGGATGGCAGGAATGGGCCCCAAGTAGACCTCTCAGAGGGATAATGATGATGTCCCTGGGAAATGCACCCAAGTCACTTAGTCTGGCAGTAAGCTCTCAGGCAGCTGCCCAGACAGCTGCCACATGTTGACCCCCAGGGACTCATTTGTAGGCAAGAACACTGGGAGAGGGTCAGGTTAAGACACTCACGAGGCACATTCACGTGATGCACTATTTCATGTGCGTGATTTGTGTTTGGTCCTCCAATCGGTGGAGCCCGTCTTGGAGTGCGAGGGTCCACATATGTAACTAAGCCTTGTCCAAGAGACGGTCATGTCCTTCAGGCTGAGATGCTGGGCGTGGCCTGCCAAGCCTCAGACTCCAGCAGGTTGGTCTGACCTTATTCCGCAGTCAATGGTTAAATACTCCTGTTTTGATTCTATACAGCTTGTTTAGAAGACCAAAGTCCTAACTTCTTAGAGAATCTGGCACACATGTAGCCAGAAAGGCGCCTAAAACAGGTCTGGGGTGGGGGTGGGGGGAAGAAAAGAGCAAGAAAATTCCATTGAGGCCAAAGCGTTATTTGTTGGCTGATCGTCATGGGCAGGAGTCCGTGAACAGCAGGGAGAAAACAGTGTGTCTGCGGTGGCTTTCACAGTTTTGACAAAAGGAGGTGATCGGAGCTGCCTCTCACTGTTCCCTGTTTTTTTGTTTTTCAATTCTTAACTATTCCACTGGTTGCTGATGATTTTTGTCTCCAGGTGGAATGCCTACCTTTGCTTTTTCCATTCTTATAAGGAAGATTACACTTTTAGGAAAACTATCCAACGTTGAAATGTTCAAGCCCTGGACAGTGATCCTCCCAGGAATATGGTGATAATGACACATTCATGGATATGCGATTTTCTTTCTCTGTCTCTTTCTTTCTTTCTTTCTTTCTTTCTTTCTTTCTTTCTTTCTTTCTTTCTTTCTTTCTTTCATTTATTGGATAAGAGGAGGAACTCTTTTCCTTCTAATGTTTAATCTCACGGTTTCACTTCAATGTGTTTCTAAAAGGTAGTTAACCCAAGTTGAAGCCTGAGTTTTTGTCTTCATTGTCTTTATTCTACCTACAGTCTTCCCAGTCTTTTTGTTCCTTTTCATGGTTTCCATGTTGTTATTATTATTTGTCTACTAAGTAACTCTTTTTCATTGTTTCTATTGGAGTTAAAACCTTTCTAGTAGCTATTACCAGAACAGGAGTTCGTATACTCAATAGACTAGTACCGTGATTAGTTAGGAATTGTAATCTAGGAACACAGTTGCCTTTCTGGAAAAATCAATCAATCCTTCTTCCCCTCACTTCCTGGGAATCAATGATTCAGGATAAAAGAAAGACATTGAGAAAGCCATATAATGTAATACAGTAGCAATTATTAAAATGTTTTCGCAGAGATGCCATATAAGATACATAACACAACACTGGCCTCCATCTTGGGTAAAGAAAACCTTGCCCGAACAAACTGCTTGACTCTTTCTGGCACCTCTTTACAGCTGCATGTGTCAAAAGACCCGTCCATGCTCAATGCATGCACTTCCTCACCTTCTATTTTCTCCCTACCTGAGCTCAGTCATTTCCATCCCTCTGCCCAGGCCACCCGTGAACATGTTGCCAAGGCTGGTGATCACTTCTTTGACACTCTCTTTCAGCACTTGGCTAAGTTGACCATGGTCCCCCCTAAACTTTCTCCCTTTACTTCTCTTGAACCACATTCTCTGGCTTCTCTCCTACAAGAGTGATCTTTTTCAGTGACTTTGGCTGAGTCCTCTCCTTCTGTTCTTTCTCTAACATTGGTGTGTCTTGAGGGTTGGCCTTGGGTCATTTTAATATTTCCTGATCACGTTCTCCCTAGAAAATCTCATTTAGTCTTTTAAAGACAAACATAGGGGCGCCTGGGTGGCTCAGTCGGTTAAGCGTCCGACTTCGGCCCAGGTCATGATCTCACGGTCCGTGAGTTCGAGCCCCGCGTCGGGCTCTGGGCTGACAGCTCAGAGCCTGGAGCCTGCTTCGGATTCTGTGTCTCCCTCTCTCTCTGACCGTCCCCCGTTCATGCTCTGTCTCTGTCTCAAAAAATAAATAAACATTAAAAAAAAATTAAAAAAAGACCAATATATGTTGGGGTGCCTGCGTGGCTCAGTCAGTTAAGTGTCCAACTTTGGCTCAGGTCACGATCTTACAGTCTGTGGATTCGAGCCCCGCATCGGGCTCTGTGATGATAGCTCAGAGCCTGGAGTCTGCTTCAGATTCTGTGTCTCCCTCTCTCTTTGCCCCTCCCACACTCGCACTCTGTCTCTCAATAATAAATACACATTAAAATTAAAAAAATATATAAAATAAAGACTAATGTATGTTGATGACTTCCAAATCTACATTTTCAGATCCAGATCTCATGTAAAAACTATAGCTTGGCATTGCCCCTTGGACATTATCATGGGTATCTCAAAATTACTCTTAAAAACTGAGAAAAAACTGAGGGTTGATGGGGGGTGGGAGGGAGGGGAAAGTGGGTGAGGGGCATTGAGGAGGGCACCTGTTGGTATGAGCACTGGGTGTTGTATGGAAACCAATTTGACAATAAATTTCATATTAAAAAAATTAACTGTTCAAAACTCAACTCTTGATTTCAACTCTACCACTACCTGCAATAAATATTGTTCCCAAAGACTTTAACATCTTATAAGTGGCACACTAGCCATTACCCAGCTGCTCAAGTTCAAAGCTTATGAATCTTTCTTATTTTATCTTTCTCCCATCCAACACCTAACTCAACAGTAATTCCTACCAGTTTAGTTTCAAAATATACCCTGCATCTATCCACTGTGACCAAAGCTACTCTTACCTCTAGTCTGGACTACTCCCAAAACTTGTCCCTCTGCCAACGCTCCTTCCTCCTCTATTCTCCACCAGCAGTCAGAGAGATCCTTTTAAGAATGTTACCAGTTCATCTCACTATCTCACTTAAACTCCTCAGTGCCTTCCCATTCAGTGTATAATAAAATTCCAAGTCCTCAGCATACTTTACAAGGCCAAGTGTGTGGTCTGGCTCCCGTCTCTGTCTCCAACTCTCTTCTCTTACCCAACAGTCCCCTCGACCTTGATGTTCCTCAAACAGGACAATCTGGTTTCTAACTCAAGACCCTGCAGACCTGCCCCCTCTGTTTAGAGCATTTTCATCAAAGTATCAGAGGGCTGCATCCCTCTGCAATACCATTTCAGTCCAAACATCACCTCTCCAGAGAAGCCTCCCTGATGCCTGCTCCGATATGCCGCTCTGCCTTCTCCATTACACTTTGCCACAGTAACTTGCACCTTCCAATCAAATTTATGCATTTAGTAAGTTATCATGCCTCCTTTCATTGGTGTTTAAGCCCAAAGACAAAAGGGACCGTAAATCTCAGGTATTTCTCTATTCTCTGGGGTTAATCCCTTGGCACATAACATACAATCACAGATAAAATTGTGAAGTAGACGTTTCGATAGATAGGAGAGCTAGTGCCTTCCACAGTCTTCATGATCCTGTATTTAATGGGAGTATATATGTAAAAACTATTATTTTAACTTAATAGTTTATGCATGGCTTTATGTGCATATCATTACCCCAATGCTCCTCTGGTTTCAATCCTGAGCAAAGCATATAGTTGTACATGCTTTCACATATATGGAAAACACAGGTCTCTGGGAGGAATTTTCACATCTGGCAGCTTACATATATTAAATGGTTCCATATAAGCAGATTAAAGGATTCTTCCAGAAAAGCCCTAGAACAAAATTTCCTAAAACTCTGAGAACACCCAGACAACCTAAAAAAAAAAAAAAAAAATCCAAACAATAACACCTTTTGAAAACACAAATGCAATTAACAAAATTAAAAAACTCATAAGTCCTAAGTGTTAATTTGGTATGAACATCCATGGGTGCCTCAATACAATAAGCACATCACTAACGCCACATGACATGTTTTTTTATCTATGACTGGGCTCATGGTAACAAATTATTAAACACAGAGGTTCAATAACTTTAACATCTTAAATCAGCCCCATGCTGATGGACATAAAGTGCCTTTTCCCTCTATTAAGAGTTAAGTGGCCCATCTGTGGTTTCGTCTGCAGGAAGAAAAATATCATAAAGACTTGACACTTTGCCTTTGATTTTGGAATAAATGCACATCTTCTCCTGTATGTGACAAATACCAGAAGAATGGATAATGGAACCAGAAGGACTGATTTTGGAATTCCTTTCTACTGGGTTTATTTCACTCATATCAAGTGAGGTAGAACTTTCTTGAGTCTTTCCACTAGATTATTCTTTGCCTATTATACAATCTTGCCAGCATCAAAATATTTCATCACAGGGCATAAAAAGTAGGCGGTCTCCATGAGACACTAAAAATTCCCAGAGGCCCAAAATATCAAAACCAGATGCTCTCCTTAGGGTGCAACTTCTGTTTTCTGTGCTTCTTTTATATTATCAGCAGAGATTAGCTTGTGATAATCTGGAGCAACAGAACTCTTTCCCAGGTGTGTCCCCAACAAGACAGGTGAGATGCTTACTCTGCATAGATATTAGATGGGAGTTTGGCTCACGTTTCTTACATAGAGGAAACGTCTGGAGAGTTCTACTTTACCATGTAGCTTTTCTACTGTCATGATATAACTACACACTTGCATGTATTCAATTCATTAAAAGGATCTCTGCTTAATGAATTGCTGTAACTCTTAGTTTCTTTCCTTTAGATAGCAGAACATCTGACTTGTTAAAGAGTGAACAAATAAAGAGTGCTATTTTTGTGAGCTACTATTTACTAACCCCCTGCAGTGGTAGTCTTCATTACGCATGGACATTCGAAGGGATTCCTATGAATCCCTCCTCCTTCCCCTTAGTCTTGGATCTGTAATCATTGCTTTCTCCTTAAAGGAGCCAGAGTACACATTTACAACACGGCCTTCATTGTCATCTTAGAAAATATGTACTGATTTCAACCATTTGAACTAAAGGACTTATCAGAAATCATTTCAGGCTTAACGATTTGAGGGTCATTGATATATATATTTTTTCTGGAATCGATTTCCATTTCTCATTTACAGGAACTGGGTAAAAGGCTCATGGTGAAATGCAGCATCCTGGAATACCTTGCCCCGGAATTTCTCAATAAGGCATAACATCTGAGCTTCAAGAGAATTTAAATCGTCAACATGATACAATATGGTGCAAACCATTAAACCAATTGTTGAACTTCAATCTGACGATTCAAACGGCAAACACGGTGAGGAGAGCCCTTTCATGAAACCATGACTCTTCCATTTTTTTCCAACTTTCACGTGACGAGGAAGTGTGGTCTTCTACGTGATTCCGTCTTTCACTAATGAGTGATGAGAATAAGGCGGTGATAAGCATCTGAATGAGCTATGACCTCTCCCTTGAGCGAGAGATACCAAAGGGAAAGTTATGTAATCTATCACTTGATAGAATGGACGAAAGTGTTGACCAAGAACAATATAAGCTATGACTTCATCAAGGAAGGGACACCAAATAGAAACTCTACAGGGATTATTTAATAAAATAGAAAAAAAGTAGACACCCATCCCCCGGGTGGGAGGAAAGTGTAGTTAATAATCTTTGATGACGCAAAAGCCAGAGCAGGGTCTGCGTATCTGAACCAGACTGTACACAGGGTGTGATGTTGTGGGGTTCTCACGTTCTGCTGTCGCTGCTGGATGCACCACCCTACCCAAAGGTCCTGGGTAACATTGACACTAAAATTTACTGCTTTAGTTCTTCAGGAATGGCAGTGACAATGTCTCACTGGCTGGAACCTCTGTTGGGCTCTTTCTGCCCAATTTGGTTTCCTCAAGAAGCATATGCGGTTGACATGCCTCAGCCTGGACTCTGCCCAAAAGCTCCTATTAGGATGAAGGAAATTGAGGGAAACAATAAGTCCTGTAATATGAGTTGGGATTGACTCACACCATCCATTCCCCGGGGTAAAAAGTAAACTTCTGAACTTGGTGAGAAGACACTGGTAGAAGAGTGTCCGGGGTAATTATCCACCAATTCTCCAACATTTCTCTGCTCACTCTGTTTGCCTCAAGGAAGAATGGACGAGAAGGTAACTCTGGGGATGGCATGGCCACATCCATCCCTCCCTCCTGCCAACCTCATGCTCAATGCCTCAGCCAGGGCGGCAGCTGATTTCTGCTGTTTAATATAAGTGCACCTGCATCATCAGGGTTCAATGGCAAGACCGGCTACTGACCACTTTCTTAACAGGACACCATTTTGGAGGCTGGGAAAACTGTTTGTTAAATTGGGCAAGGGATCACGTGAATCTCCGTGAGAGAATCTAAGAGAGCAGTTAAGAAATGCGACCAGCATCACACTAAGGTAACACAACCTTGGGGCGCCTGGGTGGCTTCGTTGGTAGAGCATCCGACTCTTGATCTCGGATCAGCTCATGGATCTCACGGTTCGTGAGCCCTGCGTTGTGCCCTGCGCTGATGGTGCGGAGCCTGCTTGGGATTCTCTCTTCCTCTTTCTGCCACTCTGTCACTCATGCTCTCTGTCTCTCTCTCTCTCTCTCTCTCAAGGAAAAAAAAAAAAAGCTCAATTCAGAAGCTCTGCCTCCAGAGTGCAGCCTCTCTCTTCTCAGCCCTTCTGCCACAGTAGGGAAAAAAAGCCACAGACAGATTTCACACGGTGGCTCCTTGCATGGTGTGGGTGACCTTCCATATAACTTCCTGACACCCGACACCCTCATGGATGACACTTCACTTAACCCGGCATCTCATTACCTAGTGACCACATCAGACACACATTTGGTATTATCTTAGGCTTTCTTATTTAACTAGTAATGATGAATGGCATAGTTAATTTAAAAAAAAAAAAGTATTTCATGCCTCAGAAAATCTCTAGCTAACCTATGTTCAGAGATCGCTGAAACGAACTTGCAAAGAACCAACATGAAAGGCAGAAAAGGCCACGCTGACTAGCCGAGTGAACTTGGATAAGTAATTTGGACAATTCCTTCACCTGGTTGAGATAGGAAAAAGGGCTTAGGTCAGAGAGTTGATACAGAAATAAAAAAGAGGATGGCAGGCTAGATGATGGCCCTGAAAAGAGGATGGTCCCCATCCTAGTCCTCAGAACCTAACTATGTCACCTTACATGGTAAACCAAGAGCTTTGCAGTGTGATTAAATTAAGGACCCCGAGGTGGATAGACTACCTTGGATTATCCTTATGAGAAGGAAGCAGTGGCTTTAGAGCAGATGGAGGGAAGAAAGTACATGGAGAATCAGAGGGCAGAGAGTTCGAGAGGAGAGGGGGAGAGGGAGAAGGAGGTGGAGACACTGGAAGGTTCTACGCTGCTGAGACTGAACATGGAGGGAGGGGCTAGGAGTCATGGCAATTCACTCAGGCTCTAGAAACTCAAAATCAAGGAAACAGACTCTCCCTTAAAGCCAGCCGTGACAATACTTTGACTTCAGCTCATGAGACTGATTTTGGACTTCTAACCTCCAGGGCTGTGTGAGAATATATTTGTTCTATTTTAAGCCATTATGTTTATGGTAATTTGTTACAGCACAGCTAGGGAATGGATATGTCAAAGTACTAAACAGACTACCGGGCACACTATGAGGATGTAAAAAAAAAAAAAAAAAAAAAAAAAAATTAGTTACTTCTTGTCTCCTTTCCCTCATGAAAAAGGGCCAAATCTAGCAGCCCAAATCTAAAACATCTCCAACAACACTTTTTCCTGGCATCCTAAATGACTTACACAATACATTCAGCAATGCCCTAATAGGGCCTGCTATCATATTAGGATAAAGATGGGCACGTTCATTATTCAACCATGAACACAAAAGGATCAGTTATTCATTTCACTGATGTCCGCAGAGAAGAAAAACAATTTTGCCCCCAAGGAGAGCCAGAAAGCCTACTGGTTCACTAAACCCCCACCTGGGGTACAGATCTAGGTTCATCAGGGGTCCATACCTCGCTTGACTAGTATTTTCTACTAGAATGCGTAATTCTGTCATATTCAGTCTATAGCGTGGCTCCAGATGAAGGCAGACCATGTAAAAACGCTTTGAGTTACACCACTTTAAAACAAAGACAACATAGGGGCGCCTGGGTGGCGCAGTCGGTTAAGCGTCCGACTTCAGCCAGGTCACGGTCTCGCGGTCCGGGAGTTCGAGCCCCTCGTCGGGCTCTGGGCTGATGGCTCGGAGCCTGGAGCCTGTTTCTGATTCTGTGTCTCCCTCTCTCTCTGCCCCTCCCCCGTTCATGCTCTGTCTCTCTCTGTCCCAAAAATAAATAAACGTTGGAAAAAAAAAAAAAAAAGACAACATAGAAGTTGAAGAGGGTTTATTTTCTTTCTATAAAAAAAAAAAAAAAGAAAATCCAGTTTTTACTACTTCAGAGGCAAAATTCATTTCCACTGCCCATGCGGTTAGGAGAGAAATTCTTGTTTTGTTCTGAATCCGGCTCCTATCAATTCCTGAGAGTCTATAACATACTCCAGGGAAAAACACCCGCTGTTTTCTCAGGTTTGATAAAGAACCTTCTATTGCACTGAAACTGTGCTCAAGACATGGCTGAGGCTTTTCCTGCACGATGTGAGTCTTGAGAAAAAAGTCGAAAGGCCTAAAGGTGGCTTCGGTGCTAATGCAACGCCTTACATTTCCCACCTAGTGAAAAAATCGTAATTTTCAGTGTTTCTATATGAGAGCACTTTTAGGGCAAGAATATAACTCTGAGAAAAATCTCTGCTAACATTTTTCATTCTCTCCTCTCCCCCAATCTCATAGCACAAATAGTCACTTTATTCAAACATGGTTTTTAGTCTCTAAAAATTCATCTCATTTGCATCTAGGAAAAATATCACAACATTTGAAGGAAAGAAAGTAAAGAGCTGAGCAATGCTGAAAAGGTTTCAGAATTCCTAGACACCTCCCAACAGCATCAGCTATTACAGCCCCCAGCAGGTTGCATGAGGGGGGCTTGCTGGGCTCGCCTGACACTGGCCCTCCTCTCCAAGGCCCGAGGTCAGCGTGGGTGAGCTGGGAAACAGGCCCAGTAACTATCCAAGATGGCGGCCACTCAGCCTCTGGGAGTGTCAACTCCCGATGAGGCAACTGCCAATATAGAATATTCGAATGGATGGCATTTATATTGTCCTAATAGATGCTGAAACAAATTCTTTTGCTCAGCATCCACCCCTATCATTGAATTAAGCACTTTGAAGAGTACTGCCGTTTGCCGTAGTGATTGTGGATGAAGCAAAGGTGGTTTGTGGTAAAGGGTGGGCAGGAAGGGACACGTGGCGCCCTTGGACTGTCATTTGGTCTGTGGCTGTACCAGGACTCACGGTCTCCGGACTCACCCTCTATATGAAGGACATACAGGTTGCTGTTGGCTAATTTTTTTTTTTTTTTTTTGTATTTCCTTATATCTGGCAGATCACGTCTTACTGATTTTATTAACCAAAAGAAGATTCTGTTCCCACTTAATTGCATGCCAGTTTCAAAAAAGTGTAAGCATTCACTCTAATTCTAGAAACACATGTTCCAAAGCCCTAACAAGAAAGGTACTGCATCCTGGGCACCAGACCCTGGGAGCTGACTCCCAACATCAATAGCAAAACACATTTGTGGTGTCAAATTATATTTTATTAGACATCTTTAGTACAAGGTCTTACTCTTCTTTCAAAGTGTCCCTCTTCTCTAAAAGGTCCCTTTTAAAAAAACTAGTAAATGTCCTTATAATACCTTATGGTACCTCTCATGATTGTCCCATAAAGCCTCAACACACAAGATGTCATAGCTCTAATTCCTGAGCTACCTAAGGTCCAAGTGTGGCCACCGGACTACTCAGAGGCCACAGATCACCGTGACAAGAGTGACACCTGGTTCTGGGGGTTCAGGGACTCTTCAGAGAAGTATGCAGTGCAGATGAGGTCAGTAGCCTGACTTACTGCTTTTGCCAAAGCTGGTACTATAAATATTAGGTTACATAATCTGTCTACTTGGAATTTCAGATCCCTCAGGCTCCATGCGATTTTGAAGTAGATTCTGGAGGTGATGGAAAAGAAAGTTAAATATGCCTGTCAGAACCAAACTGAGAGAGTCGCTACTATTTGGGAAAGGAAACCATTTATCCTCAAATGTTTGAAATCTACAGAGAAAACAATCATGAACACTAAGTGCTGCCTGTTGAAACTGTGGAATCTTCTAGAACCCAGATTTAAAATGTTACTGGACACAAGTATATGAAAATATACCGGATAACAGCCCCAAATTAACAATGGTCTATAACTCTTAATGTTGAATCCGGAGTTTGATACACATAGATATCAAAGAATTAAACATTCATTACTGGAAACCTTTGCTATATGGGTTGTAACAAAATGCTTTTTAAAATTTAACTGTGAGATTTGCTAGTGATACCAGTGAGAATACAATGCTCATGGCCGTATCCTGGTGCCTAGAATCATGCCAGACACAAATTAGGTGCTCAGTCAATTTTTGTTGAGTGGATGAAGTGAAATCAACCTGCTGTTTTCAAAGAGGAATTTGATCACTCTTCATCAGTCTATACACAAAAGTCTAGCATCAAAACCTAAAGGATGCTTTTGGGGGGGGTGGGGGGGAGCGGCAGAGGGGGAGAGAGAGAGAGAGAATCTTAAGCACATTCTGTACTCAGCACGGAGCCCACCGTAGGGCTCGGTCCCACGACCCGGGTCATGACCTAAACTGAAATCAAGAGTCAGATGCTCAACTGACTGAGCCACCCAGGTGCCCCTAAAATACACATTTTTGTTGCTACCGTCATACATTTTGGTGTAATTTCATAGAATGGACTAACTCGTAATAGTGAAACATCTTCCATGTCCCAAATACTGACTGCTACCAGCACAGGCACGGTGATGAATGCTCTCCGACAGGTGGGGTGGGGTATTCACAGAGTCCTGCTAATCACCACCTTTAGACACGGGGACTGGGGTCCCTGGTGACAGATACATAAACCCAAGAAAAACAAAGCCAGTCACGTGATGCCCCGCCGCCACCTGAAGTTAAGCATATTAAATACAGGGCCCCTTGTGTATTTATGGTTTCCCCTCCAAAGCCTATCTGTTTCACCAGCTCTCCACCATCCCTGATGACACATGGCTTTGCTTGCCACACCTCCTACTCGTCTTCCTCTCTCATTCTTCCAATGCTTTGCCGTAACCTGTGTATTTTTCTGATGTGCATTTCCACGCCTCCCCCACAACGGTCACCCCGGGACAGGCCCAGTCACGACAGCGAGCTCCCTGCTGCACCCTCCACCTCAACTCCCATGACCTCCCTCAGGAACGACTTTGATTATTTCCTCCCGCGGGGACTACGCGGTAGGCACTGTAGGAAGCAGTGTGCCGGCGCAGAGGGAGGAGGCTCAGATTTCGGCTGGGGCAGACGCCATCAGAGCCCTGTGTTTTCATTCAAGTGAGTGTCTCGACAAAGCGTCACTGATGATGATGATAATGACTACTGGAGTTTCCCCATCCGTGCGATGATGGCCGCTGATGTGACGCTCGCACGTGGGTGATCCTGAGGTCACTGGGGCTGGGTCTACAGATGCCATCCCTGCTCTTTGGTCTCTAACTCCGCCAGGCACCCGGCCCAAGGCTGGGCACGGGCAGTCAACTGCTCCAGATTCTTTCTGATGCCCCACGATGAGTGAACGGTATTAACAGCATCAGCCTAACAGCATCCTCCTAATCATGCCTCAAGTAATGGGGAAGCGAGACTGAAACACGCACGTTACCTGCTGACGCTTTTCAAATTCCAGCTTGATCCGGGACTTGATGCAATTGCACGTGTCCTGGTACGTCTGCTGCAGAGCAAGTTCCATGAGGTGCTTGTGATATGCTCCCGCCAGGTTCCCACAGATGAAAATGATCACGTTGGCCAGGATCTAAGAAGACAGAGAGAGCCTCTCAGTAGGGCGAGCGTTCCTACCTCTTGAACACAACAGTGGCAAAATGCACGTTAGCAACAGCAAGAGAGGGCTCGGCAGGGAGTCCATTTTATTTGTTTCCAAACTAACGTTTTTATCTGCTTAAAAGAAACAGCCATCACCTTCAGGGATTCTAGCCCCTTCTTGGATCCATGCCCTTGGACGGATGACGCTGCAGTCGCTCCCTTGTCTTTAAGCTCAGCCATGTGATTTTAGTAGTAGTGACTGGGTGTCAGAGCCCAGACTCAGATGGCCCACAATGTTTTTTAAAAAAGAAAATTTTTTAAAATGTTTATTTATTTTTGAGAGAGAGACAGAGCATGAACAGGGGAGGGGAAGAGAGAGAGGAAGAGGCAGAATCCGAAGCAGCCTCCGGGCTCTGAGCTGCCAGCACAGAGCCCGATGCAGAGCTCGAACCCACGAACCGTGAGATCATGACCTGAGCCAAAGTCGGACGCTCAACCGACTGAGCCCCCCAGGCGCCCCTGGCTTGCAATATTTTGAGTGGTTCTCTTGTGCTTCATCAGAAAAAAACATAACCTGGCTAACACACTGGTTCCAAAAAAGACTCATGGAGCAGAGACAACCAGAGAGCCGACAGTCTACTTCGTGTGCCGCTGAGATTTTGCAGTTGTTACACAGCATTATTTCAATTAATAGGTGACTGATCCAGGCTGCTGATCACCAACACTGTACTCCCTGAGCCTGGATAAGTGATATTCCCTATTATCCTCTGTTGAGGTAAGAATATGGCAGATTCTTAAACCATAGAACTCTCTAGTCTTTTGATGATAAAAATTCATGTCCACCAAAACTGGGGGGGGGGGGGGGGGGGGGGACAGAAAAATATAAAGAAAGACTAAAAAGAACAGCATGATAGTTCTGCCCAGGGAGCACACCTCGCTGTCCGTTATGTCCCTGTCCCCGCCCCATGACCCTCTGCATTCTCAAACTGTGGCCAAACTTTGTTTTGCCAAGACCTCTATCTTGTTCCAAAAGGACCAAATTCACTCTGAATGCAGTGTCTTACTTTTGCTTTTTTTTCCTAATGCACATTCATCCTGTGGAAACAGGGTTTCGAATGCTTAACTACCATTCAGTTCTATGAGTACACAATACATCAGTTATATCCATACTGTTCGACATCGACTTTAATATTCCTTGCATCTGCATAATTCTGTAGTGGTCACCCTCACGTATAACGTTTTGGCCTCATAGTTCTTTCATCTTTCCCTTAGGTCAATTCGTAAAACACACGGAGTCAGAAGCCACGACTGTTTTTAAATTTTTAGGGGCGCCTGGGTGGCGCAGTCGGTTAAGCGTCCGACTTCAGCCAGGTCACGATCTCGCGGTCTGTGAGTTCGAGCCCCGCGTCAGGCTCTGGGCTGATGGCTCGGAGCCTGGAGCCTGTTTCCGATTCTGTGTCTCCCTCTCTCTCTGCCCCTCCCCCATTCATGCTCTGTCTCTCTCTGTCCCAAAAATAAATAAACATTGAAAAAAAAAATTTTAATACATGTTGTGAAATTGCTCTGAGGGAACATTCCACTTACATTCTTTTTTTAAGTTTATTTATTCTGAGAGAGAGAGAGAGCATGGGAGGGGCAGAGAGAAAGAAAGAGAGAGAGAGAGAGAGAGAGAGAGAGAGAGAGAGAGAGAGAGAGACACCCAAGCAGGCTCTGCACTATCAGCACAGAGCCGATTGCAGGGCTCAGACCTATCAACCGTTGAGGTCACGGCCTGAGCTGAAATCCAGAGTCGGCTGCCCAACAGGCTGAGCCACCCCGCCAGTTATATTCTCACTTATATTCACTATATATTCACTTATATTCTCACCAAAGTGTGGGACACTGTCTTTCCAGTGTGTGCTCTTATCCAGCACACTACGGACGCAGGGCAGGCGGTAGTGATACACAAAACAGATTAGCACGGGTTTCGCTCTTACGTGTTTAGGGCAAGACCCGCAGGTCTGTCGGAGGATGGGCGGCCACAGCTGGATAAGGTGCCCAACACCCCCTCCTCCACACGGCCTCGTGGCTCCCCAAATAGGGTGCTAATGGCCCTACCAACAAAGGCAGGGTGCCGGCTTCCAAAAGCCCTGTTTTCTCCTCCAAGACCTTCTGGGTCCCACTGATCACGTGACTAGAGAGGCTGAGAGAAGGATCCAGGCCCCATGGGCTAAGTCTCCGCTCCCCCCAGGGGCCTTCTCTCACCCCGTCTCGTCTCAGCCCACGGAGCCGGTGGACCCACAAGTCCCCCTGCTGGGGCAACTCAGGGGAGCGGTGCCAGGACCGTGTGGCCCAGATCCGAGGCCGCACCTGCAAACAGTGGCAACGGCAGCCTTAAAGGGGACGTCCCGTTCTCTGTCCACCTGACGGCTTCCTCACTCTCCGCAGGTTCTGAACACGGGGGGGAGGCGGGACTCCGCAAGCCCTGGGGAAGCCGTTCTGGGGACAGAGGGGACAGCAGGACAGAACTAGAAATGGGAAGAACGATCTGATGAGCTTCTCCCTGCGAATAAACAGACGCCCTGCAGCAGGAGCAGGGGAAGGGTAGCTCAGACCAGAAGGGACTTCCAGGAGTCCACCGCCCACGAGCCTCACAGTCCTGGAGGCGGGCAGCCCCTACAGCCCCCCCGCGCTCTCACCGTGGCCCCGGAAATGTGCCGTCACACAGCCGCACGTCTTCTTCCTCCAGCGGCGTGGGCGGGTGGAGTACTAACCTGCGTGTGCGTGCTACGTGCGCATGCGGTACACTTGTCATGCGTGTGCACGCAGTAGGGGCGTGCAACCTGCGTGTCATGCGGGCGGCGTGTGTGACCTGTACGCGTGACGTATGTATGCGACACGTATGTGTCTCTGTCTCCATGTGACTTGGGTGACGTATCTGTGTGTGTGGTACAGGACCCAGGCGGCGCCTGAGACGCCCGTGTGCATGCCGCGCGCGCGACGTGTGGCTTTGCGTGACACGCGCGTGTGCGTCCCTGTGCAATACACCCCGTGAACGTAGGACAGGCATGTGATCTGAGCGAGAGGCACGTGTGCTGGTCACGTGTGTGTAAGGGTGAGCAGCGGCCCAGAGCGGGGCTGGGAGGGCGGGTGGCTGTCCTCGCGGGCATTCCCAAGCCGGCCTGGCCGCACGGGGTTCTCCGCGCTTGCGCACGTCACCTCCGCCAGTGTCAATCCCGCGAACACGGGGCGGAGCCGGCGGATGTCCTGGCGTGCCAGGAAAGAGGACGCGTCCTCCGGCGGGGTTAATTCCGGCGCCCTGCCCGGTGGCGCGCCCGTATTTCAGCCCCGCCGCGCCCTGCTCCTGCGCAACGACCGTCTACTTTGCTAAAGATTCTCCGAAGCTGGTCCCTGCTGGATTCGCTTTGAAGGACCAGGCACCGAAGAATGCAGACACGGAGGGGAGCCGACGCAAGCCAGGCCGCTCCGAATTCGAGACTGCGACCTCTTTTCCTTAAGAGGCGCAGCTGAAAAGTAACTTCGTGATTATCTAGGAGGGATTGGCCTCCTTCTCCTTAAGAAAATGCCTTGCAAGCAAAGTGTCAACATTTTAGGAAGTCCGTTCCTCCAAAATGAGTACCAAATGTGAGCAACGGAGCCGGATGATGCCATCACCTGTCCCCAGGAGCCCTGCCCTCAGCAGGATGCACGAATGGGACGCTGCTCTAATGACACTGATGCCACCCACCGGGATGGCGAGCCCTGCCTTCTCCTGTATTCTTCTGAGGATCCAGTTTGTCCCTTCTGCATTCTCCTGGTCCCGGAGCAGGGCAGGGGGCGGGCTCTAGTCCAATGGCAAGGCTGCCCCACCCCGCGGCCCTGCGATGGGGGGGATCTCTGGTCCCTGCCACCACCCCCTCCCCATGGCTGAGGCTGTGCACCCCTCAGGAGGGACGTGGCCACCCAACTCAGGCCAGTCAACCCCAAACTCTCAGCTCCCACTTGAAGCAGCAGGACGACTGAACTTCCGTTTTGAACAGCCAGTTGCATGGAGGCCCTGGTCTCAGCGGAACCACTGGCCACAAAGGTCACAACTCTTTGATTACTGCAGTCTCTTCCTCCCACACACGAGGGCAACAGGCCACCTCCGCCCATCTGGGAACCGCTGTCTCCTCCCTGTGACACCCGGTGCAGGCCAGCACAGCCTCCCTGCGCGACTGTCACGGGGCCAGGTACCCGTCCCCCCAGCTCACTCCAGCATTTGAGTGATCCCGTCTAGACTGCATTTGTAGGCTGAAGCCTGGGTTTCCTGCGGGCCTGCTGGGCCCCTGCCCATCGCCGGTGTGGCTCACCAGGCAGACGCTTCTTGCTGATTAGAAAGCCCTCCCAACATTCTACAAGGGGAGCCTGTCTGTCTGAGGAAGGAAGAGGCTCTCTAAAGACCGGTGTGGCTGCTCTCCCAGCACTGGTCTCTGCCTGACACAGTGTGTTGGCGAATCTGCATCGTCACGGAACCTAAGGAAAAGCCATGCGTTCTGGATGTCGCATCGCTTCAAATAACACAGAATTGGAACGCTTCCTGGGCTGTAGATCGTTGGAAAGAATGCATTCACCAACTTCTATTTGGCTATGCACAGGGAAATGCTTAAGAAATAAACAACTAAGGGTATTAATGCCAAGTAAAATACGATACTTTTCTGATGGAAAAATGAATTAAATTAAATTTTCTGATACATGGTTTCATCCTGAAATACTGAACCCTTCAGATTAATAGAACTGGCCCCGGCATTTTAATAACGACACAAATTTGCAAATGTGATCGATGTCCTAAAGCGTTTTTCGTTCCAAACGGTGCATTCATGTAATGACATCGTATGAAACCTGGAGCACCAAGGCAGTGCTGCAGTGAACATTTTCTTTTCAAAAATAATATCCCAGCATTTCATTTTCCAGAATCCTCTTAGGCAGAACACATGATAAAAAACCCTATTTTCACAATGTTGGATTTGTTTTATAACATCACACCATCGTGATGCCTTCTTTTATCCTGTTCCTTCATTTAACTACTTTTACATCTGTCAGGAAGCAGGAGAGAGAACTTGGCCTCCCACCAGCCGTCTTGGAAGAAAACAAATTGTTTAGGGTGAAAACAGCCGTCACAAGTTCACCCTGAAGAGTCAAAGCAGGCCTTGACATGGAGCATGGCCCCAGTACCAGAGTCTGCAGAAGCCTGGTTGCGTCACTCCCCACTCCCCACCTGCACTTTACATGAGGGGGGTCATCCTGCGACACTGCTCAGCGACCCTCAGAACCGATCAAGCCAAACACACCTTGCAACTTTTCATCCTCGCAAAAATCCAGAAAATAAAACAAGCAGGAGAATGGACATGTGTTGTTATTTCGTTTCATAGGCAAAGAGACGGTCTAAAACACTCGAACACTTGAGGGCAGGCCCCCAGGCCAGCCAAGGCTCTCCGGATGATCCCTGAGCAATGCCACACCGCCCCAATTCATAAGGGTCAAACAGCTTCATCCAGCACGATCCCACCCTCTACTAGGGTGTGGGGAAGGTATCTCTGAAGAGTTGTGTTACATTGTAAGAAGCGCCTAGTTTTTTCCTTTAGAAAGCATCTGTATCTTATGCTGTAAAGCACTTCCATCATCTAAGTTATTTTAAGCGGCTGTGTTTTGGAGGCCACCTGTCCGTGGAGCTTTTAGCTGGTGGGGCTGGCATGTCTGTGTATGTTCAAAGGAAAGTAACCTGGGGGTCAGGTTCCTCCTAATGGATCATGTGACCAAGAGCAAAGGATCTGAAGGGGTAGCTCACTCGGAAAGAGAACAGTTAAGTGTGTGGAGTTCGCTGCCTTTAAACATCTGAGAAATTACCACGTGGCTCAGATGACCACTCAGAAACTTGGTGACTCTGAGATATAATGCATTTTAAAGAGTTCGATATGCCCACTCTTAATCTTATGTTAGGGGATGCAATCTACAATGTCCACAGAGGACAGCAAGGCACACACACGAATGCTGAGGGTAGGCTCCTGGGAATGAGTGGGTGACCACCACTTAATGACATGGCTTCTCCATGAATTAACAGCAAGGAGTCGAAGCAGAAAGGATATTATTGCATTTGAAACAGGTCATCAGCTTAAGGCAAAGCAGATCATAAATATGCAAAAACACCAATTATAAGTCAAAGGAAAATAAAAGGAATACAAGAACGTGATGAAAAGAGCTGCAAATGAATATTCAGCAAGCTCACTGCATCTCATAAGCATCAAATTTGGCTTAAATAAAACAATGCTCTCGCTTGAGGAAGAAAATGATGGGGTAGAATTTTCCTTAACGGAGCTCTCAAACATGGCTGCGGAGAATCCCAATGCCATCTCCTTAGCATTCCCTGTGACCCCCAAAGAATTAAATTTGCTATAGGCCCTGGTCTCAGGATTTCTGCTTGTTATCATTTAGTGCTGACCAGAAGTACTGTGCTTTGGCTAATAACATCCAGTGATCCTGACGTCACGTGTTAGAAATCTAATTTAAAATCCTTCCAAATGAATAGGAGTAGAGTCAGAAATGAAGTGTGGTGGACTGGATGCTTGTGTCCCCCCCCCCCCCCACTCATATGTTGAAACCCTAACCCCCAATGTGATGGTGTTTGGAGATGGGGCCCATGGGAGAAATTCGGGTTTAGGTGATGTCATGAAGTTGGAACTCCCCTGATGGGATTAGTATCTTTACAAAGACAGGAAGACCCCAGAGTCCCCTCTCTACCTCATAAGGACACAGGGAGAAGGTGCCATCCTGGTGACCATTCTCATCAGGCATCTTGATCTGGATGCCCCAGCCTCCAAACTGGAGAAATAAATATCTGTAGTTTGCACAAACCCATTGGTGGTGTTTTATCATGGCAGCCCAAGCAGACTGAGACAGAAAGGTGTAACAAAAATTGCGAGACCTACCACCTCAATGGTGGGCATTATAGGGCTCGGAGTTAAAGACTGGAGTTGAAAACTGGGGTGGGGGGGGCAGATGCAATTTGATTTCCTGCGCAAATGACCCCTGGAAACAGACAGTGCTGCTGGTTGTGACTCTTAGCATCTATTCTCTTTCATGTTACATCGGTTATTATTAAATCTTTTTTAGCATACATTGTGTTATTTTTCCAGCCACATTTGGGCTGAAGGATAAAGAATCTCATATATAGATAGGGCTCAAGTCCAATAAAACTGGGGGGATGTTTGAGACCATTGCTTGCCTCAGAAGCACATGGGCCACCAGCTCATTACAAGCCAAAGAAAAGAGATAAGCCCAGAAGATACTCAAGACCTTCACAGAAAGTTCCTCCCATGAATGTAAGTCATCGAGAATGCAGCTTCCCAAGAAAGGAGTGCCGACTTAACTGCTCAGAAAGCCAAACTTGTACTTCTCAGCTCAGGGTCTACAAATGTGAAATCGATGGGCAGAGGGCTGGCTTGATTAAGAGTTTAGAAGAACAAACAAGAAACAAAACACAGTTTCCAATGTCCTGAACTCTGTAGGAAAAGACTACACTAGCCTCCCTCCATCAAGATTTACAGCTCACTCTGCTTTCCATAGAGGAGGATGCTTCTCTTGTCTATTCTATCATTGACTTCAAGAGCATGGAACAATATTAGCTTTCGCACTTAGCTCCTCTCCACTATGGCAAGAGAGAAGACCAAACAAATAAGTTGTATGAGAAGGAGGGAACCACCACTATTAGAACTCACATTGAACTTTCCTGGCATCCAAAGGGGGGCCCTCCCATTTCCTTTGTATTGTGACCTATTCTGCTGGCTGTTTCTCCAGAGCAATGCTACCAGACATTTCTCTCCCTGCTTCCTTCAGTGTCAACAGAGATCTGCCTCCAACTCTTGAGAGCACCTCATGACAAGGCTCATGTCTGTCTGGTCCTAAAACCACACAGGGACGTGTGGATGACTACACCTGATGTTTTGTTAATCAACGAATCAGTGATAAACGGAAATTTATACCTCTGCTAATATCCAATAGAAATCATTATCATCTTGGTCTTTGGGAGTTCAAATGGTTGAAAGGTTAATTATCCCAATGAGGTTCTACTATGCTTATTTCAGAAACTCAGTGGACCAAATGGTCCTGGATCATCCAAGGGGCCATGAATTGCAGGTCTCTGAATGTTCCCAAACTCTCTCTCCCATATGTAAAGACACATGCACAACAGAACACATTTTAAGTGCTACATCCCAATGGTTTTCAAAAGTTTAGAAACATGTAATTGTGTACTAATTAAACCCCAATTTTACTAGCCTTAAGTCAGCTCTCCAAAGGATCTTTACCAGGTGATACAGCACAATCTGCCTAATTCAGGCGATTCCAGTGAACTTAAAAGTGAAAACAAAGAAGAAACCTTAACACACGTTAGTTTGGACTTTCATCAATTTAGATCATCTAATTAACCTGAACCCATGAAATCTGGCTTCGTTTAAACACCATAAAAAATTCTCTTCATTCATCACGACTTTATAGGTGCTATATTTGATCTACATCCACTCGTTAGAAAATTTAAAAGCCAGCAGGTGTTTGGATTGGGCTAACGAATGTGACCAAGGCGATCAGGCATGTCAATCCATGCAGCTTAGTTCTAGATGAAATGATCATCCTACTTCATGGTGCATGTGTGAGATCAATATTTCCTTTCAAGTACCACAGCGTACCAGAAGGGAGGAATGCCTTTGGTGGATACGCGCGGTTATTTCTGCACTGATGGTCTATGTGCAGTTCGCACTGTGGCATGTTTAAATCCCGTTTATAACCTACACGATACTAGGTAAATTTAGAGTTAAACCAACCAAGCACAGTGTACCCTTCTGATTATGATTGGCCAAGAGGACATCTTATTAAGGTAAACAGACCAAAACGTAGGTATCAAATGTAATGTGACAACAGAGGGACAATGGTCCGGGGGTAGAGGCCCAGCATCACAGGGATGGCGTGGCCAATCTTGGGCATGAAATTAAACGTGATAACAGTAGGTGTGTTCACAACTAAGCAATGGGTTGCAAAATCCTGCAAAAACAAGACTCCAAATACAGGAGAAGCAAGGAGCACTGTGATTAACAAGGTCTACTTTGAAGGGGAATGGCCTTTTTAGTAAAGGCAAAAAATGTTCCACAAAGTCGCACTATAATTAAAAAAAAGATGTGGGTGCCTGGGTGGCTCAGTCAGTTAAGTGCCCAACTTCAGCTTGAGTCATGATCTCACGGTTGGTGGGTTCGAGCCCCGCGTCAGGCTCTGTGCTGACAGCTCAGAGCCTGGAGCCTGCTTCGGATTCTGTGTCTTCCTCTCTCTCTCTCTCTGCTCCTCCCCAACTCGTGTGCTTTCTCTCTCTCTCTCTCTCTCTCTCTCTCTCTCTCTCTCTCTCTCAAAAATAATCATTTAAAAAAGAGATAGCTTCCTGGATGCATACACTGAAGGCTTCTGTGACTAGGAAAAAAAAATTCCTACTACAAATTAAACTTCGGAGGTTTCATTAATGATACCAATAATAGGAGTTTTAAAGTTATATTATTTATAAATTACCAGAGAATCCACTCAAAAGTTAAAACGTGCATTCCTTAGAAATTTGGGGCTGATAGTTCTTTGGAGGAAATGCCACACAAAGCCAATGAGGGGTCAACAGGAACTGAGATGATGCATTCAGTAAACCACCTCATTCAAGGAGCCTTTACTGAGCATTCATTTACGATCAAGTAAATTTTACACCTCCTCCCCATGAAATCAACTTCATTGGAATAAATTCAGTAAAACAAACCAGCAAGAAAAGTCAACAGCACAAACAAACAAACACAGGCGGTAAGAAGCAGGCTGGTCATGAGCGGGGCACTGAGATTCCAGCTGTAGCTGCCAGGCTCTGGGGGGGACCGCAGGCTCCGCCATCATGGGGGCTCACAGCTAGCTGTCTTTATGAGGAGAGTGCTGTGGCTGAAGGAAGACTTCTGATAAACCGAACACACTTCTTCCAACATGATTACAAAATTTTCCTTGCACACAAAATTTAACCACTGAAACCACTAATGCAGAGGCTCCCACATTTTCCTATTTCACAATGCTCTTTGTGGCTCATGAATCTTTCATAGCATTTCCTAGGCCAAAGGAAATATCCAAAAGTACTGTTTGTTAAGTAGTAAGGTCCACAAGAGTTGAGTATATGACCTCACAACCTCGTAGTTGTTGGGGAAAGAAACCCCAGGTAGATACTGAAATAAAATGTAATGTTTTTATTTCATTCTTAGAAGACCCAGGGACTTACTCTGGGCCCTCAGTAGCCACTGAGCTGGTTGAGCATCACGTAACTTCACAAGCCCTGGATTCCGATTCAGCACTGCCACTCGCAATCTCTGTTCTGCCTTGATTTCTTGAATTTTCGTCACAACGCTTGCCCAAATCCCAGCTTTAAAGTGAAAGGAATGTAGTGTCATCTAATGTTGAAACCACGAACTACCGTGAGTTTGTGGTTTGCATGGTGTCTGCCAGATACGGAGGGTTGCTATGTTTCCCTTGAAAATTTAAAATATTGGGAGGCACCCCAGCGGGTGCCTTGGCACACAGTTTGGGAAACCACATCACTGATGACCTACAGGCTCAACAAAATAAATAGATATTTCGTTAACTAGAACTGAAAGTGTTATTAAAATTACAATGCCCGTGCTGCTTATTTTCTCCTTCATAAACTCTGAAAAGGTATGCTTAGTTAGACCAAAAATATAGGAGATTTGTTGGGAGCTTACACAACAGTGTTAGCTTCTCCTAAAAAAACCCAATCTGAATGTATCATTGCGCAGATTTTTAGGAGATACAGCTCAAAGTAGGTAACTTTTATAGGTGTAAAGTCCTCTTTGTGTCAGTTTTGTGACTGATGTCTGGGCAGGGAGGAAGGAGAACGTTTCTGGCTTGGGTACCTAGCTCTCACGTTCACTGATGCAGGAACTACACGAGAGGGAGATCGTTTGGGGTAAAAGCTGGAAACATGTCATGTCGTGATAGAAGGAGAAGAACAACGTCTTCATGTGTCACTGTCGATGGCAGGTCCCTCCTCCCCAAGCCTCCGTGACAAACAGCAGGGATCTGCTCTCTACCCCATGAGTCTGGTTTACAAAGGTTTCCAGACGGCAAGCTTCACACACACGTTTTCAGCTTACAAGAAGAGTAAGAGAGAAAGCCCCGACCCTCTTCTGGGTCTGTCATGATCATATTTTGAAATGCTAGTGTTTCCAAGTCTAAATGCATTTCTGGGATGAATTAGCATGCTTCCTGAGGGTGTGAAGAAGTCTTGTAAGCCAGGGAGGAAATAAACCCATCCAAGGCTACTAGAACTCCAAAGAACAAGTAGAAAAAGTTAAAAATCTTCACTTCCGTTTTCCAGCGGGCACATTACGTAAATAAACTTGCCCGCTAAAAAACCAAGATGACTTTTAACGATTATCATTTATCATTAATCATTTAATGGTTAATAAAACGATTTGATGAGTAGTGTCTGCAGTCACTAATTGTTTTGAAGTTCATTTATTTGAGAGAAAGAGAGAGAGAGAGCGTGCGCACACACAAGGAGGGAGACGGAGAGAGAGAGAGAGAGAATCCCAAGCAGGCTTCACATTGTCAGCACAGAGCCCGATGTGGGGCTCGAACTCACCAACTGAGAGATCATGACCTGAGCCAAAATCAAGAGTCAGACACTTACCCGACTGAGCCACCCAAGCACCCCCACAGGTACTAATTTTTTAAGGACCAAAATAAAGAATGGAAATCCTAGTTGACAATTTATGATTCTCCCTTTGTTTTGTATCACGTATAATAAGCCAGGCCTTAATTGATTAGACCAAGATTCAGTATCTCACAATGTATTTTGACTATTCGAGAAACACCGCAATGCCTTTCTTTATGCTTGAACAAGACTATTTACAGCATGATATTAAATAGAAGCAGCAAAACAGTTTACCGAATGTTTGAGAAAGACAGAAGAGTCTGAGAATCGGCCTTCACACTAAAAGGAGAAGAGACAGGCAGCGTGGAGCTTCCCGTGGTCAGGTGGTCCTGTGTTGTTTTCCTATCAGGGAAATTAACATGCTGGGCTTGCTACAGGGCATACCTTTCACAGCTCGAGAATTTCTACAGCCAATCACTGCACTGAAAGACATCGAGGAGGAAAATTAAGTGCCAGGCATCAGGACCACATGGCAATAGAAATGGAACAGGTGAAAACAATTTGATTTTAAGAATATGCATTAAGAAATGGCTTTGTTTCGATGACAACCAAATTCCACAAAATGCAACCAAAATAGTTTTTAGCCACCGAGCTCAGGAAAACCACACAGACCTGGACCATCACCTGGGTTATCAATGGTCTCCAGGCAGCGGGGATTCCAGGCTCTAGCTCATTCCCGACTTCCTCCATGTCATCAATCTCTCCCAACAGCAGGCAAGGGTGCTTCTGACTGCCCAGTCCCCTCTCTTACCTCACACAACCTGTCCTTCTTCTCCATTTCTCATTCTCCCTTTGTGGCCAACTCTTAAAGGCTTGTCTACTTGAGCTCTTTCTACTTCTTTGATTCCTGACTCTCCATAGTCCACTTCTAACTACGTAGCAACTCCAAGATGCCACTCTTGTCAAAGTCACTGGCCCCTTCCAGTCCCTCCCTCACCCCCATCACCGGCAGCTGGTCACTTTCTCCAGCCGAGTCCCCATCTCTCTGGGCTTCCTGAGCTCCACGCTCCCTGGTATCCGCCTGACCCACAGACTCCCCCACTCTGACTCAGACGTGACACTCTCCAGGGCTCCATCTGGGTCCCCAATTTCTCCCTCACAGGGTCATCCATGCACCTGGCTTCTTCAACCCCACCTACATGGCACCAACCCCCAATGGCAGACCCCTAGCCCCGATCTCGCTCGTGAGGTCACCACTCAAAGCATCTCCACTTTAATGTCTGCCCAAAACTCCATCTACAACCTGCCCCAATGTATCTTCAACTTCTATTGATGTGTTACCCCCACTCCACTCCAGGTACCACACCCTCCTTTGGGGTCCTCCAACTTGTGTGTCTTGGCAGGCCCACGGCCTTTGCACACACAGCTTGCTTGGCCTGAGAAAGCCCCTTCTTGCCCCTCTTCCCATGTGGGACCATCCTTCTGACCTGTGGCTTCTATGTGAGCTCCTCTCTGGCATGTTCTCTGATTGTCTCCCTGTTACTCACCAGCGCTATGCCCAGCGATTTCCTCCAAGATTACTTCGCCCAAGAAAGGTAATCATTTGTATTTATCCATCTGCTTATTGCCCATGTGTCCTACTCTTCTCTGCAGTCCATGAGGGCAGGGACACCATCTTTCTTTTTTCTTTATTCTTTCCTTTTATTTTCCTTCCTTCCTCCCTCCCTCCCTCCCTCCCTCCCTCCCTCTCCCTCTCTCTCTCTCTTTCTCTCTTTCTTTCTTCCCTTACGTATATATTGGGTAATTCGTAAAGGGTCTATCATGATGTGTATTTGGTGAATATTCTTTGAATGAATGAATATAATCCCTTATATCCACATGCTTCACCACATCAGAATTGGAGAGATCATAATTCAAATACTGAATACAAATATATCCCTTCATTCAACAGATATTATTGAGGGACTACTAGTGTTCAAGGTGCAGGGGCTGTAATTTTGAGAAAAAGGACAAAAATCCTTCCCCTCATGGCGCTTACATTTAAATATGAATTTTGGCTTCAGGTCAAACTTCTTTTTCTGCCTTTCATATTTGGAGATAAAACTTTGTCATCGCTTTGGAAGATGTTATCCCTAATACCAGGCTTCTGCTTCGACATATACCTAATGTTCAGCAAATCCATGCAAATGGTATCTGGACAGGCATGAAGAACTTGGACCCAGAATTGTCCTCTCAGAGCTAATCTGGAAAGAAAAAATGCAGTATGTGTGTTGACACCTGAAAGAGAGTGAAACTCTCCTAGGGTGACCAGATTTGCCTCTGATCTGTTGGGTAAACGAAAACATCTAAAGAAAAGATATGTGTTAAAAAGAGGGGGTTGAGTGGGTGGCGAAGATTTTAATTCTGGAAGCACAGAAAAAGGCCAGTCTCTGGTGAAAACAGTGCCGTCCAGAACAGATGGCCTCTTGTCAGCCGATTCTAGTACCTGGCCCACCTCGCTGGTGCATCTTCCCAATGGAGTGCATACTTAAGGATTGCAGAAACTGATGCATTCTCACCGGGGGCCATATCACCCTCAAGGAGAACACTGCTTCATGGGGAAAGGCAAGAAAATTACTTTTTTAAATGCATAATAGACGGACATGCACGTGTCACTTAAACAGATATGCAGTATTCCTGTGGTAGTAAGTTTTCCGTTAGTTGGGAAAAAATATCTAAAATGGCTCTTCGGGAGAGTTACAATGGAGAAGAGTCAAGCAACATTGCCTTAAACATCACCTGTGCTATCTCCATGCTCACGGGTGACCTCTGGATAAGGCAGTTTCTTGCTACAGAGGCAGAAGGTGGGAGGTAGTTTGAAACAACTATCTGGTCTACCCAACAGTCGTCCGCTAATGACAAATTAGGAAATGAACTCTCTGGGTTTAAACATCATCCATTTTCACTTTTGTTAGAGCAAGTCTGCCTCCTAGGTTTGGCAAAGTTTGATTTACTAACAAGAGTGCACTTCGGAGCTCTCCAGACGGAGGGCTACTCCCCGGAGGGGCGCATGCTCCCAGGTGGACATACTGTACCTTTGTAGGCGGGCCTCCCCAGGAGACACATCTTCTGACTGATAACATCATTCTTCAAATTAAGATCAGCTTATCCCTGACTCCATCAGCCACAGATTTAAATACATTCTTAACCAACTATTTCCCATCTGGTAATGCCCATAAATCACACCCGATTCTGTAAGTGACCTTTGCCATCTTTTAGAACTATGGTGAATCTAATGAAAACATCATGATCACATACAAATGCAAATTTCAGGCACAAGCTATGCTCCGTTTAGGGAACCGAAGACTTCCATTTGAAAGCACACTGCAATTGTAACTGCCATACAAATACCTCTTCTGATTTGTCTTTAGGAATGGAAAAGGCTTCACCAACGCGCTTTCCAAACAAGAGCTCACTGAAGAAGGTTCTGATACTGGCTGTGCATTAGAGTCACCTGGCATTTTAAAAAGATATGTACATGCCTGGGACCCATGCCTGAAGAGTCTGTAAGTTATTATTGTTTTACAATAATTTTCCCAGAGGAATACGTTGTGCATCACGAAAGGAGAAACTAAGGATAGATAGAAGTAGATGACTAACCTCGAATACGGCCAGAACAAAGAAACAATTCACGTGGAGAGAAGAGCTGAGAACATAATAATGGATGGAATAATGGATAATGTTAATGAGGATGTGCTTCCTCCCTCCCAGGAGGTGGGCTTCGCTATTCAAACTAAAAATGTGAGGTGTAGTGTAATTGTTTAAACCAAAGGAAAGACACCCTTCCCCTCATTTAGGGGGGCCTGGCGCCCACCTGGAGAGAGATAACCCTGTCTTTGGAGGGTAAGAACACGAGCCTGGATACAGCTGAGGCTGAGCGCTGGGGTTCGGTCAGGGGAGAGAGATGGAAGGAGGTTCATGAGCTGAGCCAAGACCAACCTCAGATACTCACATCGGACGGACCAATGGGATTTCAGGAGACCCACAGGAACAGCTGAACTAAGGCCAGGGGAAGGGATGGAAAACACTATGTGCATAGTGTGACGTCAGGGAAATATTCTCGGGAGGACGGGCTTCCCTGTAACTTCCAAAGGAATATTTTGAATGCACTCGTCCAGGACTACAGAGCCCCTACCCATACTGCACCCGTAAGTTCCATTTTGAAAGCTAGCAGACATTCAGTAGTTTCTAAGACAAGCGGAAAACCAGTTAAAGTTAAAACCAGTTACTAAACCAGCCTTCTGAACTTAGATGTCGTTCTCTTGTTCTTTTGTTAGCGCGTGTCGGCATCCCAGGTCCGATGGTGTTTGGAGAGCAAACCCGATAGTTTGGATGGATAAGGGGATTATACTTCAGAGCCTGCAAACACGCAATCTTGCCATTTGCAACCACGTGGATGGACCACGAGGGCATTATGCTAAATTATTAAGACAGAGGAAGACAAATATATGATTTCACTTCTATGTAGACACTAAAGATCAAAATAAACAAAACAAAGGTCAAACCAGACACTTTAAAACAGAGAACAAACTGATGGGTCACAGATAGGAGGCGGGGGGGCGGGGGGATGGGTAATGCATAGAATATACGAGTGAGGTACAGAATTGTGGAATCGGCATGTTGTACACTTGAAATGGATATGACATAGTATGTCAACTATACTTCAATAACAATGAGAAAAGAATGCTTCCAGGTGGAGCCTTCACTAATAAAAAAATGCTGCATTTCAATGGTCCCTGACTGGCGTGGGGCAGGGGGGGCACCTGGGTGGCTCAGTGGGTTAAGCATCCAATTCTTGATTTCAGCTCAAGTCATGATCTCACAGTTCGTGAGTTCAAGCCCCGCATCGGGCTCCCCGTGGACGGTGCAGAGCCTGCCTGGGATTCTCTCTCTCCCCCTCTCTGCCCTTCCCCTGCTCGTGCTCTCTCTCTCAAAATCAATAAAATAAAATAAACTTTAAAAAAAAAGTAAATGGTCATTGGCCAAATTTGGATTTTAATGTGAAACTATCTATAAATGATACCTTACATTGAATCAAATTATGTAAATATTAAAATGATATATCTTATAAATGATATCTTAAATGGAATCAAATTATATAAATATTAAATTGCTTTAAATACTGCGTTGATGATTGATGAATTAACCCAGGAACACAAATCATTCTCTGCAGAAGTCATTACGTTTTCAGGTTTCTCCTTCATTTTCCCCCCGCGTCACCATTTGGTTCCGGCCCACGGGGGAACCGCCCAAGAGAAGAGAATTCTGGGTGATGCAATGACAGCAGGGGCCGTCCCACAACCTGTGATGTTCTTCACACGCTCTATTAACACCTGTACTAAAACATCTGTGGGCACGCCCATAAACACGGCACATTCTCTGACTGAATGACAGTCTTCTTCAGGCTTAACAGTAGCTTCAACACAACCGCACCGGAGCTTTCGGTCAGTGGCGGTGGCCGCAACGGCACATTCTAAACAGGGAAAAGTCCTACAGTCTGGTAATTATGTACTTTGGAGTTAATTACTGCCTACTAAGTTAATAGCTATTCCTATCAATCATCAGGCAAGATGACAACATCATGTGGTGTGGTGGGGACCTGTAAGAACCAGGACAGGTGGGGTGACATAAGCTCTTGGAGGAGTAGCAAACACTGGTGATTAGCTAGTCAAGGCCTTTCCCACCCCTTTCCCTAGGTACCCACAAAGGCTGGAAACCCACACACTTGCTTCGCCAGGTTCCTATGTAGCTGGGAGGGGAACCAGATGTGAGTCAAATCAGCTTCAGAAGAGGAAGAGTCTCTGTGTCGGCTTTTAACTTCTTACTAAAAAGGAGCAGACGCAATTCATGGGAAACGTTCGCTTTCCTACTCCTACTTGCTTTGAATGTAGATGAAATGGCTGGATCTGCAGCAGCCTCCATATGACGGCGACAGAAAAGCCAGGGGACTCTGGAAACAGCAGCCCTGATTTCACGGATCTGCTGCACCAAGGTCAGTGGCCCTCCACCTTTGGATTTCTTTTTATTTCGGGCAAATAAATTTCCGTTTGTTTCAGCCTCCGTAGTTTGATTTTCCGTTTCATGCAGCCAAATGTGAGGCTGACTCATATGGTTGGGACAGCCCGATTGAGTTAGCAAACACAGCTTTCCCTGTGTTGTAGCATAAGCTTCTGTTACGTGTAGTTTTCTGAGAGTGTTTGCTGTAAAGTAAATGCATGAGTTGAGACCACACACGAAAGCTATGTATGGAATGTACCCTAAATAGGCTGGCAAACCAATAAGAGAAGGAATTCAGACCAGTCTGAGAAAAATGAACCTCTTTATGGAGACCATGATGTCAAGAAAGATTTGAGTCGGAGAGGCGGACCAGATGATGTACAGAAGCGAGAAAAGGAGAATTCTGGAAGGGGAGCCTTGAGCTAAGTATTACAGGGTCGGAGGGAGGCTGCTCCAAGCATGGAGTCCGCACACTGAGAGGAGCCAATCGGGCCAAAGAGGAAGTAATCCCGAGTATATACCAGCTGGAGGGACTAAGGGAAAGTAGCAGGAGCAGAAGACACATTCTTTCCCTCCTGGAGCGGACGCCATGGTTAGGAGGGTAGAATGAACGCACAACGGGAAAACATGCAAACAGATTTTGCTCAGGTACCATTTTTTGGTTGTAGTGCGTTGAATGTTATGTCCCTCCGAAATTACATCTTTGCAGTGTAATTAGGTTGCCCAACAGAGATGAGATCATCCGGGATTGGGGTGAGTCCCAAATCAGTGACAAAGGACCTTGCAAAAAAGAGAAGACGTAGGGGAAGCCAAGTAAAGATGAGGCAGAGATCGGAGCGATACCACCACGGCCAAGAAACACCTGGGGCCGCCAGCAGCTGGGGAGAGAAGAGAAGGAGGTTCTCCCGAGAGCTTTTGGAGGGAACTTGGCTCTGCTGACACCTTGATTTTGGACTATGCTAGCTTCGTGATCTGTGAGAGAATCAATCAAGTTTAAGTCTTAGCCACCTTAGGTAGCTCATACGGTGATGCACACTCCATACGTCCTGCTGAGGACATAGAGGGGACAGAAGTGAGGAAGAGACCCATGGAAGGAAGGGAGCGGGGAGGGGAGCCTTGGAGCCGATACAGAGAGTGCAAAGCACATGCCTGGAAGAATCAAAGACAAGGGATGTGAGGTTTCTCTCTTGGGGAATCTCGCGGACGGTCTCCCTTGTTGAATGAATGCTTGTCCCTGGGAGGAAGGCTGTGTTGGTGAGAATATCAAGCTCAAAGCTGAGCCTGTCTTAGGGGGCTTTATTTTAGCCATAAGCGTGACTGAAGATGAGAGTCTGGGACAGAGTCCGCGCAAAAGCGCCCTTCCTATGTGAAGTTTAGGGCCTACACACTCTGACTACGCCTCTGACTTGAGTTTTCTCAGCACCGGGGCCTGGAGCGCAGGCAGGGGTGATGCAGAAGGCCTGTTAGGAATCTCCTCCACAGCTATTTTCCATTCCTTCCTTCCTTCCTTCCTTCCTTTTCTTCCTTCCTTTTTTTTTTTTTTTTCTGAGATAAAGACAGTGTGCGCACAAGTAGGGAAGAAGGGCAGACAGAGAGAGAGAAAGAGAGAATCTTAAGCAGGCTACACACTCAGCACAGAGCCCGACTTGGGGCTCCATCCCATGACCCCCCCCAGGATCATGATTTCAGCTGAAATCAAGAGTTGGCTGATTACCTGACTGAGCCACCCAGATGTCCCTCCAATTTCTTAATTCGTTGTGGTATTAGTTTAAAATTGAACTATTAATGACTTACTGTTACAGTGGCCTAAAAGGAAACACTGGAAGAAGGAAAATGAACTGGATTAAGGAGCTGGTAGGACTGTGAAGGGGTTCTGGTCTTGGATTCTGTGCAAAGACTGACCATGTGGCTCCATCCTTCAGCTTGGGAAAGGCGGACGGCCAGCTGTCTGGATTTCAATTCCTTCATCATTCACTGAAGCCATCGGGGCCTGGCTTAGAGACTTTCACAGTATCAACTTTATTCGTGACTCCAAGATATTTCAATAGTCATAGACATGACCTATCACCAATTCTTAGACACATGAACTTAGACCAGTGACCTTCACGCCCATCACTGTGGCCATCACCTTGAACTTTCTGATCATGTGAACCAATCCATCTCAAACACCTCAAACTCGCTGCCTGTCCCTCCTTGCCCTCAACTTCCTACAGCCTCACCTTGATACATCACAGGTGCCTCACTCCTGGCACTAACCTATCAGCCTGGCTGGCGGCATGGCTTCCTTCTCTAGACAGCCAAAACTCACCTCACGTGATCTGAAGTTCCTCCTCACCAGTCCCCTGGTACCACATGGGCTATGCCCTGCAGTAATGAGGTTGACGTCCTCTATCACGTCCATCCTATGCCAGGCACACAATTCAAGAGGATTCCACACGGGCTGGAGTCTGAACCACTACAAACTCATGGTCTCCAATCTTGGCACCAATAGAAAGTAGTCTAAATACAGCTTAACTCCCACTTCTGTCCCCGCAAGACCACCTCAAACCTCTGCCATTCTCTTGGTCTCCTTCCCACTAAGCCCTTGCTTTCAAGGCAGTCCTGTTTTTCTACTTCGAGAAAACCTCTGAGCTCTACACCTACACCATGTCTACAAGGCTTTTTTTTTTTTTTATTTTTTTAATGTTTTTATTTATTTTTGAGACAGAGAGAGACAGAGCATGAGCAGTGGAGAGGCGAAAAGAGAGGGAGACACAGACTCCGAAGCAGGCCCCGGGCTCTGAGCTGTCAGCACAGAGCCCGACGCGGGGCTCGAACTCACAGACCGTGAAATCATGACCTGAGCCGAAGTCGGTCGTTCAACCGACTGAGCCACCCAGGCGCCCCTCTACAAGGCTTTTCTAGTGGGAGCCATCCCTCAGGTTCAAGGACAACCTCTCTGCCTTGACCCAAAACCCTCCTCCAGGCGTCCTGCTGGGGCCTCACTGCAGCCACCGCCCTTGGGTGTCATCCCGTTGACTCTGTCACTAACGGGATGCCTGCACGTCTCTAGCTCTGACCCACCACTTTCCTCTTTATCTCCAGCAAGTTTCTTGAAAGATAAGTGAGTCTCAAACTTGTATGCACCTTCGGGACCTTGGCACAGCAACCACTTTTTAACCGACTAGCCCAGCGCTCCTTGTGATGCTCGTTTGCTCGCTGACGATATGCTCCTCATTCATACGCCTCCCGCAAACTAAGTTCCTTTATAAAGTCGGTGATGATTCCCCAACTGCCAAATCCCAGGAGCATTCTTCAATTTTACAGCACATGATTTTTTCTGAGGCTTTCGGTACTTTTAACTACTCCCTCCTATCTGCAAATATCTTTCCGTGTTGTCCTCTTATGCTTATCATCTCTAGCCCCGACCTTTCCTCAAGAGCCCTTGGCTCCCCTGAGCTCCTTATGTCTCGGTGCTCCCCAGGGTCTTGTGTTCATGCTCACAAGATTCAAACTAAGTGACCGCATAGGCTCTCAGGGTGGGCACAATCCCCTAAGGGCAACATCTCCCAGATGAATCTGTTTCCAGCCCAGAACCACCTTCCAGAGTTCAGACAATTACAGCCAGCTTCCTGGCACATGTCTCCACCTGGGGGACCCTCAGGCACCTTCTAGGATATGGTGAAAAGAAACTCCCTGTCTCCCTTCCCTCATTATCCTGCCCCCATCTCTCTAAGAATTTGGTGGCAATTTGGTGTCGCCTCCCACTACCTGACCACCCAAAAGGAGCAAGAGGACACTCTTTCTCAATGCTTACTTTGCCCCTCACATCTGATATTCACTATATTCTGACAGTTTTACTCCTTTGATGTCTTTTGCATCTCTGCTCTTCCCCACCCCCCCTCCACGCCTGCTTCTTCTGCTCTGTTTCTCAATCAACTCTGGACCCTTCCACAAACTCCAACTCCCCCCGCCCCAGTAGGGCAGTCCCCATTCTTTTTTTTTAATTTTTTTAATGTTTATTTATTCTTGAGAGAGAGAGAGAGAGAGAGAGCGCACGCACAAGTACGGGAGGGGCAGAGAGAGAGGGAGACCCAGAATTCGAAGCAGGCTCCAGGCTCTGAGCTGTCAGCACAGAGCCCGACGTGGGGCCCAAACTCACGAACTGCAAGATCATGACCTGAGCTGAAGTCAGGCGCTCAACCCACTGAGCCACCCAGGCGCCCCAGGGCCGTCCCCATTCTTTTGCATCTGGAAGATCCCAGGACAGAGTCGCAGGTGGGCAATGCTACGGGGCAGCAGGCACTCCCAGATCACAGTGGCTCACACATCAACCACCCGTTTTTCCCCGCAAGCTCTGGGTCCCCCGTGGATCAGCAGAGTGGTGGGGACCTGGGCAGACGTGGGCGTCATCCTAATGCGGGCGTCCATGATCACTGGAACAGAAAGAGGACGATGGAACAGAGGCTCCTCAGGAAATGGCTCGCAGCTCTGCTGTTTGCTCGACAAGTCCCTTGAGCTCTGGGGCGAGGGAAGTGCCAGCCTATGGAGTGCCAATTAGCACACAACTCAAATCTCTCGCACCTGCATCAGGCAGCCCGCTGCTTAAACCCTCCGGAGCCAGCCTGCCTCACCTACAGCTCTGTCTGCAAACCTCACATGAGGATGCATGAGGAACACCAAAGATGCATATCTGAAATACAACACTGTAGGACTTGCTTTCAGAAAACGCTGATCAGCTTGAGACATATCCCAGGAATGTGCCTGGGTGACTACATCACGGCAGTCCGAGCGCCATACTTCAGGGAACACTGGCTTACCAGATCAAGTACGTGTTTCCTAAAATAGCACAGGATGTCCTTGACGCTAGTCCTCTAGGGTCCCATTTACACTCATGGCCCACACCGGAGCCACCCTGCTTCCCGAAGTGAGGGCACCCTGGTTCCAGCCACTAGCCTCAGTGCCCTGTCCCTGCACCACACTCTTTTCTCTCCCTCTTCTCAGCCACTTCTCCTTTCTAGAATTCGGCCTGGTCAGGGCCTAAGTGTCCCCGTGACTCTGCCCGGGCAGCAGGAAGGCTCCCAGCTCCCAGACCAGCCCCAGATGCAGGTGGCCTCTTTGCCACTCTGTACTACGAGCATACCTTGTGCTGAATCTGTCCCGGGACTCGTCCTGGGGCGTGACTGCCTACTCCCAAGGATCTCCCCTTAGTCAGACTTCACGGTTTAGAGCAGGGAATCTTTCTACCACCAAGCACAAGACGTATTTCACAAATGATCACTGAGTAAGTCACTGAGAGCGAATGAATGAATGAATGAATGAATGAATGGTCTATTCCGGCTCCACGCTTTTACTGCATATTTCATTGCTGCTTCACTGCTCCCGAAGGAAAACAAATCAGGGCCCCAAAGAGTTGAAGGCAGGAGGCCTCGGGGACAAGGATTCAGGCTGCTGATGGCCTGTGAGCTCCTCACCTCAGCTCTGAAACCTCCTGATGGCAAAGGGGCTCCAGGACTGCGGCCGGAGGGCACCGGCTTCTCAAAGAGGGCTCTGTGCACCTTCCCCAGAAGCTGCCTCAACATTGGCTTTGAATCCAGCCCAAACCTCAGCCCAGCCTTACCGTGGCCCCGCCTCTTTCTCCCTTGCCTTCAGGCACACGGCAAAAATAGCAGTTGATCGAGGAAAGAAAGAAACAGCAAGAGCCTCATACTGTCTCCCTACCCTTTAGACAGTTAAAAAGAATCAAGATCTGTAGAGATCTCTGGATTCACTTCTGCGTAGCTCCCGCCTAAGAAAACATCTGCTGGGCTCGCTCTTCCAGGAGGAGCTCAGAAACACACTCGAGCGGCTTTCACTTGCTTCGCCTTTACCTCGCTTTCCTCGCTTAGGTGAACCTTGTCTACTGTGTGTATGTAGCCCAGCTTAACCCCCCAGTTTGGAGCAAAAGTGAGACTCCTTTTAGAAAAATAATAAGGACTCCAGTTGGCGGACTGAGTAGAGGCATAACCTCAGGAATATATCGTCTGGGACACTTAATTCTGTGAGTACCAGTTAAGAACCACCACCACAACCATAATCGTAACAGGGGCTGCGATACTCACTGGCGTGTATGCAACTCTTCCCCTGGGCCCGGTCCTGTTTCAAGTACAACCTGGTTTCTACAGCTCCCCATTTTATTTGATCATTATTTTCACTTGAGACAGGGGCGGGAGAGGCAGAGGGAGAGAGAGAATCCTAAGCAGGCTCCACCTTGGGCTTGATCCTATGACCATGAGATCAAGACCTGAGCTGAAATCAAGAGTTGGATGCTCAACTGACTGAGCCCCACAGGCGCCTGTAGAGTTCCCCATTTTTTAAAAAATAGAATTTATTGTCAAGTGAGTTAACATAGAGTGTATACGGTGTGCTCTTGGTTGGGGGTGGGGGTAGAATCCCGTGATTCATCGCTCACATACAACACCCAGTGCTTACCCCAACCAGTGCCCCCCTCAATGCCCATCACCCATTTAGCCCTTTCCCCCATCAATCTTCAGTTTGTTCTCTGTACTGAAGGGTCTCTTATGGTTTGCCTCCCTCTCTGTTTGAAACTATTTTTTCTCCTTCCCTGCCCCCGTGGTCTTTTGTTAAGTTTCTCAAGTTCCACATACGGGTGAAAACGTATGACACCTGTCTTTCTGACTTATTTCACTCAGCATAATACCCTCCAGTTCCATCCACGTTATTGCAGATGGCAGGATTTCATTCTTTCTCATTGCCAAGTAGTATTCCGTTGTATGCATAAACCACTTCTTCATCCATTCGTCAGTTGGTGGACACTTGGGCCCTTTCAGGAGTGCCGATTCATGGGGGCACAGGTACCCCAATGTTTATCACGGTGCTTTCGACAACAGAGCTCCCTATTCTACAGTCGAGAGTGTGGGGAGGAGGGGGTCACTTACCCCAGTCCCCTGGGAGCCCAGGAGGCCGGGCTGCAGGCTGGACAGCCCAGCCACTGCAGACGCAGAAAGCACACAATGACATCTTAGGAAAATGTTTTTGATTTTTTGTGGTTCACACGTTATCAAGTAACAAAAACCTAGCTCTTTTGGTGAGGTTCAGTAAGCTACCCACTCAGGTAAATGGGTCAGTATTACAAGCACCCACCACGTGATCAGCGAGGAAGAAGGAAGCTGTTTACCGGAATGAGCTTCTGTGCTGACTTGGGTAACAGTGCCCCCACACAGGGCCTAAATCAAATGACAGAACATTTGATTATCATGGAAAGGGATCCCATGCAAGGCTGGTATTCTGTGCCTCTGGTTACCCATCTGAGAAATGGACACGGAAAGAATTACTTTCTATTTCTGGCCAAAGACACTATGAGATCTACCTTCCCAACCATGAAGGGATGACAAGGAGAGAAAACAGAAATGCCTCAATAATAAGTAAAGGAATACATGACTGAAGAATAACATCTATTGAGAATTTTCTGGTGACTACACTCACACACACACACACACACACACACACACACACACACGCTCCCCTATGAGGAAGATACATGGATGCCAAAGGGGGTTCTTGGGTCAGCCGGTGCTGGTAGACGTAGGGTTCGCTCTGACCCCCACTCACAGGAGAGGCTGGGCCCTTGCAGAGAAGGCCCCTGGAGAGAGTATGGTCAGCAGGCCCTGAAAACACTGAAAAACGATGATTTCCAAAACATCACTACATGGGGCGCCTGGGTGGCTCAGTCGTTTCAGCATCATGACTCAGGTCACGATCTCACGGCTCATGGGTTCGAGCCCCGTGTCGGGCTCTGTGCGGACAACTCAGAGCCTGGAACAGCCTGCTTCGGATTCTGTGTCTCCCTCTCTCTCTGCCCCTCCCCCGCTCACACTCTCTCAAAAATAAACGTTAAAAAAAAATTAAAAAAACAAACAGACAAACATCATCACATAAAATTCTGGTATGCCGACATCATTTGCTAGTATTTAAAATTCTGTTGTTTGTCACTTAGAGACATCCAGAGCTCAGGAGATGTCAAACACTGCTACTTTTGTTTCTGAACAGTAGAGAGGAATTTTTATCTCCAACAAGAAGATCAGTGGGAGAAAAGAGAGTAACAGATTGCTCTTTCCTTGAGGGTTCACACCATTTCTCACAAAGCCAGGGACTGAAAACACTTTGTGTATGTTTGGAAAAAGCTGACTTACATGCTCCCAAATATTTCTGGGGCTTAGGGAATCACCATAAATAATGTGACTACAAACCTATGGGGAGACGGCTCCTTAAAATATTAGTATGTAAATTCTTAATAAATGCTTGAAAATTCGCAGTGCAACCGGTCTATAAGGAATGTGCTGTTTAATAATAATAACAAAAAAGCGAAGCCAGCACTGACCAGGCTTTAATAACAACACTGTTGTTTTCTCGGTCACGCCTACTTCCCTTCGGAGAGCTGGCACTGGGTGTGAGCGGCTGTTTGGGCGCCTGCTGCAACGTGCTCATTATAAAGGGCCAATTATAATTAGATAATGAACAAAACCACTATCCCTTGCAAAGCACTTTGCCTTGAAGGACAAAGAGAACACATTAAAAGGGAGAGGGGAAAAAGGCAAACCAATTTAGAATTTTATACCAATGTCTCAAATAATTGGCTTAGAGAAGCAGGCTCTGGCTTCAGTCCACAGAGCCAGGCCTTGGGGCTCCATTCTTCCTTCCACCTCGTCTTTCCTCCTGCTATTAAAAAGCGTTCATGATCTTGATGGCAGAGGGTAAAGGGACCAGCTCTTCTTATAAAAGCTTTGGATTGTGTTTTAAAATAATCTTAAACAGATTCTTTGGGGTGAATGCTTCCCAAATACAGAAAATTCCATCCTCCTGGTGAAGTTCTGTTCATTGGGTCATTTATTCAGCCGACATTTTGAGGACAAGACAGACAAAATGTCCCCGTGGAGATTTACATTCTGGCTGGGGACAAGGGCAGCAGATTCATAAACTTGGTAATTAAGTCAAAAATTAATTATAGACTGCAGAGTACAAAGAAGGGAAGTGCCCTGGCAGAGGGATGCACACAAGGGCTCCTGGCTCCTCACAGAGAAAGGCCCGGGCATTGAAGCAAAATATTGATTATCATTATAAAAACTAGAAAGGCTCCAGGACTCCTCCTCCATTATGCTCCTTCCCCAGGAGGCCTCTCCCTTGTGAGGCTCCTCCCCCAGGAGGCTGCTCCCTCATGAGGCTCCACCCCCACAAAGCTCCTCCCCCCAGGAGGCTGCTCCCTCATGAGGCTTCACTCCCACAAAGCTCCTCCCCCAGGAGGCTGCTTCCTCATGGCACTCATCCCCCACAAAGCTCCTCCCCCAGGAGGCTGCTCCCTCATGAGGCTCCTCCCCCAGGAGATTCCTCCCCCAGGAAGTTTCTCCTTCATGCCATTTGAGTTTCTCCTCTTGCTTTACTTCCAAAGGTTGGCGAGGCATCTGTCTGCCCAACGTCCCCAAACACTGGAGTCCTACGTTCTGCCTCCTCTTTGCTGCTCCATCCACATCTGATGATGGAATATCTAGACTGGTCAGCCTGCAGCACACATCCCACATCACCGCCTCTATCGCTTCCACCGCTGGTGCCCAGACTAAGCCAGCACCCCTCTTGCCGCAGCGGTGGCACCTAAACTAACCTCACAGCTCCGCTCCCCGTCTGCCCATCTCCTCTCAGCATAGCAGCCACCCACCCCAAATAAATGAAAGTCGGGCTATGTCTGTCATTTCCTCATGAAGCTCTGCTGGCTTCTCAAATCAATCCGGCCAAAGTCAATGCCGTTATCATCGCTGCCCTAGCCACGCGTGGCCAACCTCCACCTCTTCAGTGCCATGGCTTGTGTGCTCTGCTCCTGCACACTGGCTTCCTTGCACCTAGACCTTTCTTGCACCAGATGTCCGCATACTTAGATCTCACTCACATGACTTTATCAATGATAAATGAGCAACATATTCCAGTTTTTTCCAACATATTCCCATATATGTGTGCATGTGTGTGTGTGTGCGTGTGTGTGTGTGTGTGTGTGTATAATGTTTACTTCTATCTCACCTTCCCCATTAGGATGCTAATGTCATAAAGGCAGGGGTTTTATCATTTGTGTTCCCTGCTTTCCCCAGTTTCTAGAAGAAATGCCTGAGAGTAATGAATCAACCCATGTTGCATGGGTATCTTGAACAGATGATGTCTGTTTCAGGATTCCATAAGACTCACAATGCTACGCTCTTCTTTTTGAGTCCGTTTTAACAGCTTTCCTTTTCTTTACTCACCCCATCCTCTGCCTCCGCTCCACTCCATCCTCACTGGTGACCCACAGCCCCAGGGAGGAAGAGAAGGGCAAACACACTCCCTGGGGTGAGCACAGGAGGATGCAACCCATACTCCCTCACTCAGGCCTTCCCTGTGCAGATGAGGGGAATCCTGGCCAAGGTCAGGCCGACAACTGATTCTATCAAAACCCCTGGCAAGCCACACTCCCTTTCTTGAGTTGCAGTCCCCGCTCATGGGCTACTTTAAATTGAAGTAACACTCACTGAGCTCACGAGATAAGAAATGTCTTTGGTCTGGGTACTCAAGCGCTCAATATTGGAAACTTCTACATATAAAAAGTAGCTTCCGAGGATATTCCAAAACCTCTTGGCAGAAACTGCTGACAGAAAGAGCATTGTCTGTGCAATATCTGTCACAGTATTTTATTGCTAACACCAAATCTTAGAGTGGCACTTTTATATCAAAAGACATCAATCTAATACCTCTCAGTGAGTGTTCTGGACACTCAAGCACATATTTCACTGATGTACCTCATAGGTTTTTTTCTTTCTTTTTTTCAACTTTTTTAATGTTTATTTACTTTTCAGAGGGACACAGAGAGAGAGAGACAGAGCGCGAGTGGGGGAGGGGCAGAGGGAGAGGGAGCCACAGAATTTGAAGCAGGCTCCAGGCTCTGAGCTGTCAGCACAGCGCCCGACACGGGGCTCGAACCCACGAACCATGAGATCATGACCTGAGCCAAAGTAGGATGCTCAACCGACTGAGCCACCCAGGTGCCCCACCTCATGGTTTTTAATGCAACTTTGCATCTTCCCCAGAGTAATACAACTCAGGAATTTCCCCACTGGCAGCAGGCAGCTCAGGTTTCTGGAATCCAGGATGCTTTGTGCCTTCCTGTCCCAGAGCATCTCTCTGCCTTGAGGTTCCCAGGCCATTACTGCCTCTTGGACTTGGTTTCCCTCCTGTATATTCAGGTCCATGGTCCAGGCAACTCAATTCCAACCCTCCCCCGCCCCACAGAACCTCGTCAGATCTGGACTTGGTTAATAGGGCTGCACACGTTAAGAAAAGGACAGTAGATATATTGATGATAAAATCGACTCTCTCGTGCATGAGTTACAAGCCTTTGGTTTTATGAGTAACAGGCAGGTTCAAAATGAATGCTGCCCCAGGATGTAATAAGTGAATGCACAGACTCATCCCAGCAGGATAGGGCCAGCTGCTCCACAGCTCTCCCTGATGCTCTGGGTGCTTCTCCTAGTCCCCAAACTTACCCCCGAATGAGTCGCAATCCACCTATTCATCATCTCCCAGATAGAAAAGGCTTGGGGCCAAAAATATCGAACCAGGAAATCTGCGTAAATAAACCCTCAAGCTATGCATTCTTTCTTACGTAACATGGTAAATCATAAAGTACCAGGAGGAGCTCTCTTTTTCATTAAGTTCAACTTTCTAAAGAAAATAAGCTATATTTTTGCTACTATTTTACAGAGGAGCCTTTGTGTGGTGGTGAGTTCAGCGTCGTACGTAATTAAGGTAGGATTTCCTTGAAGTTGCCTGATTCCTGATGAAGCCCAGGATTTCTGTTCAAATTTACTTCATTCCAGGGTTCCTTGCTTCATGATGTTCCTCTATTTTGCATTTACCATGGGAATCTCTATTCAGCTTACTGATCTGCTGGTCTCCGTGTAATCCCAACGCAGACTTCACAGATGTTACAAAAACAAGTAAGCGGGTTCTTCCTGAAAATTTTACTTATTTAATAGGGGTTTTTTTTTTTTTTTTTTGGAAGCTCTCCAAATTTAAAATTTTTTTTTTTTAATTTTTGCATTATATTTTTTTCTGGTTCCAGGAAGAGACAGACCCTGCATAGGAAACGTACACCATCTGCATGGTAAGTGGAGGGACAGCGGCCACTGCAGGAAACCCAAGCCTGTCTACTCAGAGTCCTGCCTCCCTTCCCTTTCCTCTGATTTTGTTTTCTGTCTTTCAGTAAAATTATGCCTTATTTTCACATAGTTTGTGAGACATCTGTGTGACCCTATTCTTCCATTAGTTTACCAATTACTAATGACAAATCTTTTTTTTTTACTACAGGATCTTATTTTTAATCTTTTTTTTTAACTATAGGATCTTATTTTTAATTTACCCAAAAGACATCAACTTCCAGTTGGCAGACTTTTCTAAAGAGTCTTTTCTCATAATCTTTTAAAACGATTTCCAGATGAACTGTATCTGAATTAAAAACAAAATCATATTAATAAACATTTGTGAAAACTTTTATAAAATACTGGGAACAGAGAAAGCCTTTTAAACAAGACTCAGCCCTGGAGGCAACAATGGAAAAGCGTCATGTTTAAAAACCCACAATTTTAAATGGATAGAAGCCACTATAAACAAAGACAAAGGACAGGCTTGGGTAAATGTACCTGCAGCTCATCTAAAAAAATAAAAGCTTAATCTCCCTGCTATAGATACGACTTTTGCAAATTGAAAAGAAAGAGGACAAATAACCCTGTAGGGAAAAGAAGATTTAAAAAGCTACTTCGAAGATGAGGAAATCCAAATGGCCAATAACCATGAATATCTTCAAAAGCTAAAAAGATTTACCTCCTTCTGTAATTTTTGAAGATGGCAATGAAACCACAATAAAACCAAATTCCCTTTAAAATTAAAAAGGGACCACAGATTTAAACAGCAACCATTTGTTTTCAGTGTGAATGCTTGTTGTATTATCAGTGTAAAAATATGAAAAAAATCAATATTGAAATTATAGAAATAAACCTAATAAGAGTACTGAACATAAAAATAACTGAGATGAGTTAACAAAAAAAATTAATTAAAACTGTTTAAGTGCCTAGAAGTGAAAACACCCCGAAGTTTTTTCCATATATAGTAACATCACCACGTCTATCCTGCAAGTTCCTCTGGGCTTCTGTCCACACTGTAACATATATTACTTTCGGTAGTAATATTGAACTATATTATGGCCCTGTCAAATAACTTTACGTATTATTTCACCTTTTATTTTTAATTTTTTTATGTTTGTTTATTTTTGCGTGAGAGACAGACAGAGTGCAAGCAGGGGAGGGGCAAAGAGAGGGAGACACAGAATCCGAAGCAGGCTCCAGGCTCCGAGCTGTCGGCACAGAGCCCAACGCGGGGCTCGAGCCCACGAACTGTGTGATCATGACCTGAGCCAAAGTCAGGTGCTCAACTGACGGAGCCACCCAGGTGCCCGTATTTCACCTTTTCTGATGATGGAAGGCAGGCAACACTTTCTTGAACCAGTAAACTATCTTCAGAGAGGAAAATCTTGCTTCCTATACTCTCGAGTGAACTTGCTGTTTTCCCAAATCCAACCCAACACAAAATTCCCAATCTTTCAGTATGCCTTTGAATGAAGAGAACATAAAGATTCTAGAATGGCTTACAGAACTATACGACTATTTTTAAATCCGAAAGTTTTTAAAAAGATGGCCACGGATTAAATGCAACCTGATTTTGCAACGGTATGTCCCGAATTGATACTATTCTCTGGTGCATCTGGCAAGAATCACTACCATTGTTTTCTGAGAAAAGGAAATTAAATGGCAGAACTCAAAGACTTCCGGTATCAATTAATGACCTCTACTCTTCTATCATTTTTTGCAAGTGTCCCAAATGTATCTTTCTCAGGCCTCTCTTTTACATCATTACCCTTTTGTCCTTCACACTTAGCTGAAGTACAGTGACCCTCCCCCACCCAAAATGCCTCATTCCCTTTTCGTCTCATTTCCAACAGTTCCGGTCAGCTTTGATTTTGATTTTCATCGATGGAGTCTAAATATTCCGGCCAGGCTTATCCGTGCCGGCCACAAAGTCTGCGAGCCAACTGTGTCTGAGCACCACAGGTGTAGGGAAGGGAGGAACAGTTACATGACCAAGGAAACTTCTGGAATCAGTTGTGAAAGAACCCATTTAACCCTGCTGGGCCAGTGCAAACTTCCTTTGATGGTTTTAACGTATTTGTGACATCATGTATGTGTATGTGACATCATGGAAGCTTCCGGAGGTCCCCGGGAGGGGCAAGATGAAAACCTTTCTCAGGTGCTCGAGCTTCGGGAACACAACTGATAGGGAACAGCAAGGAAGGCAGGACAGACTCCCAGGAGGAGCCTCTTTGAGGCTTAGAAAGGATTCCTCACTAGAAAATTACTCACTTAAAACTACCCACTTAAAATTTTCCTTAATGTTAATGACTTTTTTTTTTACACTTAATTCTTCATTTGTAATTCATTTGGTTGTTGTTGGATGAAGGTCAACCATGGGTTTTTTTTCCCTCTGCTGTGTAGCCAATTTCTCACACTATTTACTGAATAGCGTTTATCTCATTCACTGGTTGGTGTTGCCGCTTTTGTAACATCTTAATTCTTTATGTGTGTTAGAATCTGTTACAGGGCTCCCTTTTTCTCTTCCAGGGGATTAGCAAATTTATGGGCCACAGGCCAAATCAGGTCTACAGTTTGTTTTTGCATAGCTCTGGAGCTAGGAAGGATTTTTTACATCTTTAAATGATTGGAAAAAATGAACACAAGAACAAGCATTGAAGATACCTGGCGATACATAAAATTATATGGATTTTAATTTTCCGTGTCCATTAAGTTTTACTGAAGCAAAGCATGTTCATTTGTTTATATGTAATCTATGGCCACTTTCGCCCACAGAGCCAAAAATAAGTATGGTCTGGCCTGTGATCTGCCAATAAGGGTAATATTCCATTGATCTGTCGACTGATTCTAAACCCATAACTGACGGAGCAAATTTTATTAGGTATTATTTCTTGTTTCTTTTTCCACATAAAATACAAACTCCTGTTATGGACTGAATGCTTGTAGCCCCTCCCCTTAATTCCTATGGTGATGCTCTAACCTCCAGAGTGATGATGGTATTTCAAGACAGAGCCTTTGGGGGTAATGAAAATTTTAACTGACATCAAGAAGGCTGAGTCCTGGTCCGATGCGACCGGTGCCCCTATAACAAGAGATGCCAGGAAGTTGGTCTTCTCTCCCAATGTGCAAGGAAAGGCCATAAGGTAGCCTGGAGACAAGTTCCAGGGCTCAACCAGACTGCAACCCTGATCGCTGACTTGTAGTCTCCAGGACTCCGAGAAGTTAAACTGCGGTCATTCAAGCCACCCAGGTTGAGGTACTGTGGTAGCCTCACACACTATATAATTACCAAAAAGGGTCCGTTGGGATGTCAATTGTTGTGTTAACAGCATAAATGAATTTGGTAGGGATTGGCATTGTCCCAATATTCACTGTTGCCACCCAAATATGCCCCCACGCCCTATTTATTTGGACTTTTTATGTCTCTCAGGAATGAATTTTAATTTTTCCAAATGTCTCCTATTTTTCTTATTACTTTATTTGGAGAAATTGTATATTTTTAAACCTTTCCAATAGAATCACTTCAACTACATTTTTCAGACTGAAATAAGTAAAGTCTTATGAGCTTTTGCATTGATTTTAGCCACTCTTCCTGATTCTCTTGGGGTTTTCTGGTAACAATGCATTATTTGTAATAAATAATAGATACAGAAGAATAATTTTAAAATTCCACTTCTTCTCTAAATTTCTCTAAATTTATAGGCTACTTTCATCACTGTGACTACTTGCACTGGCCAGTATCATCGGAACAATTTAATAAGACTGCTGTATGTCAAGGCCATTGCAGAGGGGGGCACAGGCGGGGGGAGCGATTCAACGGACACTTGGATGTTCAGTTCCTAACCCATCCTTCCTCTGGGTCCCCACACTCATATTCCCTTTTGTGTGGTCTTCTCCTTTCTCTCCCCTACTTGTCCAGAACATATAATGGAATCATGTTTTTCGGTTGGTTGTCGTCATTCTGAATACTGACTCTATTTCTGTTCTTAATTCAAGAGGACAGGCCACGTCCGTGCAGTCATGCAGGCAGGCTCTTGACAGCCGGGCACCTGGCCCAAAGTGAGACTCGAGGGATGCTCAGATGACCTCCACCCCTTTCCTGGCAGGTGCAGGGAACCTGTTCACAGTGGACACTGGACGAGAAGATGAGGTGGGGGTGGGAAAGAGTCCTTGTTTTCTTTGCTTCAGCTTTTATTTTTATTTGTTTGTTACTATGAATGTTGATCACATTTCTAAGAAATGACATAAATGAAAGTACATTCGACATAAATGAAAATACAAAATAAAATCGAGGCTAAAATGATTAAGTTAAAAAGAAACCAGTACGTGCCATTTCAGGACCACACGACGCAGCAGGGAAGAAACCACAGGAAGACATCAAATTCGAGATACTGCCCAGGGTTGCCGAAGTTGAGTTCCAGGCAATTTACGGGGCCATCGCTGGGAGCGGGGACAGGAGGCAGCGCGACTTCCCGCAGCAGGTGAGTTGAGTCCCAGGGGATGAAATAAAGTTAGTCATGTGAATAATGTCATGTCGAAGCTGAAAGAGAGGGCTCTGTGCCTCTGCAGGCAAGGGCCTGGATCCTAACTCCACCTGCCATGGATTATATAATCCTGGGTAGCTCCTTCACTTCGGAGCCTCCAACTTTTCACCTAGAAGCCCAGGGGTGAAGTGGCCTGCATCTGTACCTCTCTCTGTCTCTGTATGTATGCCTGGCACTATCCATCCATCCCCTCCCTCCCTGTCACCCTCCCTCCTCCCTCCCTTCCTATCTGACCAAGCTATTCATCCATCTATCACTTCTCTCCCTGCAGAGAGCCAGATGGATGTAGATATGGATGTGGCTCTGGACGCACACAGAGCCTCTGTCCGCATCCAGGGACAAGCTCAGATCACGTTTCTTTTCATGTGCCCACCATCTCATTTCAACGGGACTCTTCATTCACATGCGCGTTATGATAACAGATCACCTGCTGCAGCCTGCAGACCCGCGAGGCTACCTGGCTGCAGGCCTTTCTCTGACAGTCTTACATACAGATTATCTCGAACATGTCTGGGCAAATTAAAGACAGCCAGTTAGCCACCTTAACATACCCCCGGGGAAGCACAGCCTCCAAGGCTCGGGTCGCCTGCTCATTTGATTCGTTGCATTCTATGCTGAAAGGAAGCCCTATAGCCAACGTGATGAAATTTAATTAACTGTACATTTTCTTTCTGTCACATTGGTCAGAATTCATGAAAACACTTAGAACCGCCTGGCACAGATGTGTGCCTGTGCTGAGGAGACCCTGGGCAGGAAGACAGGGTGGGGAAGCGCTGTGAGTGGGAAAGAAGGTGGCACCGGGGCAGGTCTGCACATGCATCGAACACTTTGACACGGCCTGCTTTTTAAAATTCCAATTCGGGTTCGCATTTCCACATCACTAACTTGGTGGCACTTTTTTCCTTGACCCCTGAACTGCCTCTATCACCTTGTCACGGATTAGTCCAAATCTATGATGCTGTTTTGCCACTAAAATAAAATAAAACAAAACAAAATAAAATAAAGTAAAATAAAATAAAATAAAATAAAATAATAAAACCAATGCATTGTTTTCCTTCCAAATATAATCATAATCGTATCTATTGGTCTTGAAACAGAAAACATATAAACTGAGGTGTCTGAATCTGGGGACAAGCTTATTCTCGTCTAACACAGCATCAATATAGTATTTTTCTCTCAAAACGAGGTCCGCATTTCCTCACTTACTATAGAAAGCCTGTCTTTACGTATATTGCGCTATGCGACAGCTACTAGACTGAAAGGTGTTTAGGAAACAATGCAATGGATAATGTGTGTGCACTCCACTTAAAAGAGGAAAAAGACACAGTGATAGCAGAGAGTAGATGTTGGGCGCCTAGGACAATCCTGCCAATAAATGCTGGTGTCATTCTTTTAAATTAAGCGATTTTGGTTTGTGGGTAGGCTCTCGTTACGGTTTTTCATCATCTCATTGTGGTTTTAATTCATTAATTAATTAATTGATTAATTGAACTGGAGACCCTTTTTAAGTGCTTACGGGGCATTTATATGTCAACCTTTGTGAAACGTCTGTTCAGATCTCGTCTCATTTTTGACAGGGTTGTTTTTCTTCATATTGTTCAACTGTAGGAGTTCCTTCGTGTATTCTGGATAAAAGGTTTTTGCCAGACTTGTGTCTGGCAAATAGGTTTCCCTATCTGTGGTCTACCCGATGTTTCTGATGAGCAAAATTTGCTCTCTTAAGATTCTTCTCTTCCGTGTCCTGCATGAGAAACCCACTGTCTGCCGTTAGCCCCAACAAAGATGCTCTTCCGTGTTTTCACCTGGGAGTTTTATAGTTTGGTTTTTACATTTAGCTACGAATAGATGATCCATTTGGATTTAACTTCTTTCTGATAAGAGGCAGAGATAGAGGACTTTTGCTTTTACTTTTGGGTTTCTCACGTATATTCGATTATTTCAATATCATTTTGAAGATTTTCGTCTACGAATGAGATTACTTTCGCATCTTTGCCCCCAAATCCGATGAGCACATTAGCTGGGTCTGTTATGAACTCTGGGCTGCTGTCCCACTGACCCACTGTTTGATCCTTAGGCCAGCAACACCCATCCTGATGACTGAAGCCAATCAAACTGAGTAGCTTAACTTTGTTCTACTTTTACACGATCATTTTCCAGAGGACTGAGGAATATCCTAAGTCTTTCGCATTTCAGTATAAATTTTATAGTAAGTTTACAAATTTCTACGGAAAGCCAGTTGGGTTGGTCATCGGGACTGACTGTATACAGACGGCAATCTTGAGAAAATTTCCATCTTAATAATTTTGAGGCTTCCGACGCATGAACACAATACACTGCTCCACTTACTCTGGTCTCTTTGAAACGTCTTCTGGCAACGGTGTAATTTTAAATGTAGAGATCTCACCGGTCTTCCTTAAATGTAGGATTAAACATTTTGTTTGCATATGTAGCTGTGAAGGGAATTCTATTTTTACTTTGTTTTTCCTTTACTTTTATTTTTCATTTTTTTTCCTGCCAGTATAGAAAACTACCACCGATTTTTGTTGAGTGGCTCCGCACCCCTCAAACTTGCTATGTTTGCCTGTTAGTTCTGGTGGTTGTTTATGGGATTCCTGAGGGTTTTCTGGGTAAATAATTGGTCCTCTGTGGAAGGAGACAGTTTTACCTGCTACTTTCTATGTTTTATGCCTTGTATTTCTTTTTCTTGCCTCGTCTCACTTGTATGACCCGCAGTAAAATACTGAATAGAAGGGGGCACCTGGGGGGCTCGGTCGGTGGGGCATCTGACTTTGGCTCATGTCATGATCTCGTGTTTCGTGGGTTCGAACCCTGCGTCGGGCACGGTGCTTACAGCTCAGAGCCTGGACCTGTTTCGGATTCTGTGTCTCCCTCTCTCTCTGCTTCTCCCCTATTCACGCTCTGTCTCTGTCTCAAAAATAAATAAACATTAAAAAAATCAAAACAAAAAATTGAATAGAGGTGCCTTGTTCCAGATCTTAGAGGAAAAGTGCTTAACGTGTGGCCACTGAATAAGGTGTTAGCTGAGTGTTTTTCATATACAGCCTTTTATTGGTCTGAAAGTGCTTCCTTCTTTTCTAAATTGTTGAGAGTCTTTATCATAGAAGGTGTTGCAATTTAACTGAGTGCTTTTCCATTCGTTGCCATATTCATATAGTTGTTCTCCTTTATTCTCTAAGTGTTGGGGAATAAATTGGTTAATTTACACATGTGAAACTGACCCTACATTCTTGGGAAAACACAATATAGTCAAGACAGACTGTCCTCTGTATATATTGGTGGATTTGATTTGCTAAGATTTTAGTAAGGATTTTGCATATATATTAGTTAGGCATAGGGGTCAGTCGCTTTCCTTCTTTGGAATATCTTTGTTAAATTTTGGTATCCGGAATTATACTGGCCTCATAGGATGGGTTGAGAGGTGTTCTTTCCATTTCTATTTTTTTAAATGGTTTGTGTAAGATTGGTGTCATTTTCCCCCTAATTACCACCAATTCGTTCAAAGAGGATTTGTCTCTCTTTTTCATTCTTCTTTTTTATTATTTTTTTAATGTTTAGTTTTGAGAGAGAGACAGAGGGAGCATGAGCAGGGGAAGGGCAGAGAGAGAGGAAGCCACAGTATCCAAAGCTGGCTCCAGGCTCCGAGCTGTCAGCACAGAGCCCGACGCGGGGCTCGAACCCACAAACTACGAGATCCTGAGACCTGAGTCGAAGTCAGACCCTTAACCGGCAGAGCCACCCGGGCGCCCCTCCCTCTTGTTCTTTTTCATTCTATCAGTTCCATTTTCAGTTATTTGTAGCACATATATATCCACAACAGTTCTGTCCTAACGAAGGCACCATCAGATCGTGACAAGTCTAGTAACTCTCTGGGTCCTGAATGGGATCTTGGGGCGGCCCCTGCAACTTTAGGGTGTTTGTGTAGCATATCCCTCACATCCTTTTATCTTCAGCCCAGCTGTCTCTCTCTATAAAGTGCATCTCCTGCAAACAGCATATTCCTGGGTCTTGGTTTTTATCAATTCCAATAATAACATCCTCTTAGTATATATTTAGTCCATATAGTGTTGTTTTCATGTACCTGAGGAGGCCACCAATTCTACTCTGAGTCACCCTTATTAGAAAGGTTTTTCCCGTCCTCTATTTTTGTTTATTATTATCATTGTTTTTAATTTAAGGTTCCTTCACGTCTTTCCATGACTCGATAGCCCATCTTTTGTATCACCAAATAGTATTCCCTCGTGTGGATGTACCACAGCTCCGTTTTCCATTCAGTTGCTGATATCTTGCTTGCTTCCAACTTCTGTTAATTATGGACAAAGCTGCTATAAGCATGCATGTACAGGTTTTCATGTAGATATGTTTTTAAATTCATTGGATAAATGCCCAGGAGCACAGTTACTGGATTATGCAGTGAGATTACAGTTGCTTTGTAACACACTGCCCCCTGTCTTCCAAAGTGGCTACAGCATCGCAAATCATTTCCACATTGTTTTTAATGTTTATTATTTTATCATTATTTTTTTTTTTTTTTGAGAGAGAGAGAAACAGAGCCTGAGCGAGGAGGGACAGAGAACGAGGGAGACACAGAACCCAAAGCAGGCTCCAAGCCCCGAGCTGTCAGCACAAAAGAGCCCGCCATGGGGCTCGAACCCACGGACCGCGAGATCATGACCTGTGCTGGAACCGGACGTTTAACCCACTGAGTCACCCAGGCGCCCCTCAAATCACTTCTATTAATAATGAACGATCCCTTTAGTAATCTTTTCTGCCAGTGACAAAGCCCCTCTGCAAGCTTTCCTCAGGTTCTAGGGTTGGGTCCTGTGCGCATTCCCAGACCAGTCCCCCAGAAAGGAAAACAGACCACGGCGGCTGTCTGGAACCTGTCAGAGTTCACCTGGAGCTGGAGAGGGAGCCACAGCTCCTGAGCACACTGCTGAGTGAAGACGGCCCAGGGAGCCAGAGGCGGCTGACGGAGACACTGAGACGGCCCCCACCGCTGCCTGACCATTACGCCTCGCTTTGCCTTTTCTTTTCCCTTTTTCTTTTCTTTCAATCGAGGTGTGATTGACATACAGCCCTGTATTGGTCTTAAGTGTACAACATAATGACTTGATATTTGTGTACTGCAAAAGGATTACCACAGTAAGTGGTTACCATCCCTCACCTCACGCAGTTGCCAAAAAACTCTCCTTGTGATGGTAACTTTTAAGATCCACTCTCTCAGCAACGTTCAAATGCATAATACGTTTCGTATTATGTATCGTATCGCCCATTCATGTTAACATAGTTACTGACGTGGCTGGATTAGATCTGCTACTTCACTAGATGTTTTACGTCCATCTCATCTGTTCTTATGTTCCTCCTGGCCTCCTTTCCATTTTGCTCTGGGTCAACTGTTTTTGGTCTTTTGTTCTTTTGATTCTGTTTAGACGCATCCATTGGCTTCTCAGCTCTGTCCGTGTGCATCACCACTTGAGTGACTGCTAGAGATTACAAGACGCGTCCCTACCTTTTCCACCTGATGGCCCCTAAGAACCAAATGCCCCACAGGGAACAGCAGGGCCACCTCTGCTTCGTCCCTTGTCCTCCGCTGTGTCCTAGGATTCTGTCCTGTCGTTGTATTGTTCAGGGGTCTGCCTGAGGTCTGTGGGGTTCACATCCAGTACTGGGGCTCCCCCCCTGTGGCCTGTCTCCTCCTGTTCCAGCAGCTGTACTGTGGCCACACTGTAGAGTGGCTGAAGTCTCTTACTGGTGGCCCAGTCCAGGAAGACTGCAGACTTCTTTCTGGATTCATCTCTCCCTCCTGGGGCTGACTGAGGCTTTCCCCCAGGGCCCCAAATCCAGAAGAGCAGAAAATTCCTCCAGGAGCTGTTCTTTTCATCCAAGTGCTGACTCCTATCTGGTTCTGCTTCTTTTCAGCCTTTCTCCAATGTTTTCAGGTAGTTTTGACTTATATTTTATCCAGATTTTGTAGTGTTATCTCGGGAGTGATTCGCCTGAGAGGAGCTGCTGTGCCATAAACGAACGTAAAACTCCACAGCCCATTGTAAAGATGAGGAAAACTGAGGCACAGAGGTTAACTAACTCTCCTAAGGTTTGCCATTGCAAAGGCGTATCCTTAGAGCCAAAGTCTATGACTTTCCCAACTCGAGAGGAAATGTGTCTGTACCAGCTATGAGGGGTCCTGACTTGCCCGTGTCTCTGTGTCCCCGCGCCCCTGCTGGCCCACCAAGGAAGAGCACATGGGGACCCAGACTGGCTGGGTGTGAACTGCCTTCCGCTGCACACTTCCAGGGAGCTCGGCCCTGCAGGAGCACGGACGAGGCAAGGAAATGGGAGGCTGGGAGGGCAGGCCCTGGGGTGGCTCCCTGTTCAAACACAAACCCAGACAGGAAGGAGAGTCCCGCACCATGAAGACCAATTATGCCACAGACTCAGGTAAAAGCAACTCTGAACATAACATACCTGCCCACGGTCCCCAAATACTTCATTACTTTAGAGAAATCACATAAACAAACAATACGTTCATTGCAAAAGCACCAAACAAGAAAGCAAAAAGAAAAAAAAAAATCGTGCCGAAGAGAAGAATTTCTCTTTTAGGGGCGCCTGGGTGGCGCAGTCGGTTAAGCGTCCGACT